>NC_083108.1:38188046-38510722 GCF_949774975.1 Lagenorhynchus albirostris | reverse complement strand
TGGATTCTTTATCCACTCTGGTTGGCCACCTCATAGCACATACACATTGCCTGTGCATTTTGGCTTGATCTGTGGGCCAACAGCCATCTGTGGGGTAACATTTGAGAATCTCTGTTTAAAATCTGAGAAGTAAAATATATTTTTTAAATAAAAGATTTTAAACATACAGTAAAGTACAGTAGCAGAAGCCCAGGAACGGTCATGAACTCACCTTTCCCCTGTGTCTTATCTTTACATTTTTCTCTACTTGATTCTCTTCAGTTAGTATTAGGTTTGGCTGCATCTAAAAGATATGTTTCCTTTCTTCCCCCCAAAAAGAGGTGCTTTTAAAGAGAGTTTTTTCCTCCCAGGACATGGCAGCTGTGTGGTCATCAAGCACCCTACTCCTCTTATCTTTCTGCTTTTCAGTCCTTAGCCTGTGGCTTGCTTTCTCAAGGTCTTCTCATGGTTGCAAAGAATGTCCTTGTAGCTCCATCCTTTGTGTTCATGTTCCGGGCAGTGAAGTCAGTTCCCTTTTAATACCTTTCCATACCCCACCCAGTGATTTCTGGTTTGATCTTACTAGCCACCTTAATCTGTGTGGCAGGCCAGGATATGTAAATTGCCACTCATTAATACAGCAGTTTGATTTGTAAGAAAGAAGAGGAAAGTAGATATTCAGTGAGGAACTAACAACCTGCCACAATTTAGGTCTTTTATATATAAAAAAGTTCCTATTGAAGCGCTTTCCTTCCTCCTCAGAGTTAACCATATGTGAATTTGGTATATTATTCTCATGCATATTATTTTACCTTTACAGTACATACTTATGTCCATGAAGTGTCTTATTTTAATATATTTTGGAACTATGTAAATGGAACATACTGTGCATATGCAGATTGCTTTTTTCTTCATTCAGCATTGTTTACCCAGATAGATGCACATAGTTCTAGTTTAATTTTAACTAGTATGTAGTATTATACAGTTCATGTATCCTCTTGATGCACATTTATGTTGTTACCTTTTTTCCCCCATCATAAACAATGCTGCAGTCTTTGTACATTTCTCCTTATAAGTACGTGCAGAGTTTCTTCTGGGTGTATATCTAGAAGTGGAATTACTGAGTGATAGGGTAGTGCTTTCTTTAGCTTTGCTAGATATTGTCAGATTGCTCTCTGAAGTGGCTGTGCCAGATTACACTTATAACAACATTGTAGGAGTGGCTTTTTATTCCTTCCTGACACTTGTGTTGCTGCTCATCTGTTGAGGTCAAACTCATTTCCCTGAATACTGCTGAGGTTGAGTATATTTTCATATGTTCATTGGCTGTTTATGGTTCCTTGTCTGTGATTTGCCTGTTCATACCTTTTGGCTGTTTTTCACTTGTGTGTTGTTGTTTGTTTTGATTTGGAGGAGTTTTTAATACATTCTGATACTAATCTTTTGCTGATTATTTCTGTTGTGGATATTTTCCCCCAGTCTCTGGCTTATCATTTAAATGTCTATGATGTTAGTTATATTAAAATTTTTAATTTTCATGTAGTAATTATTTTTTCTTTTATGGTTTGTGCTTTTTGAGTATTCTTTAAGAAATTCTTATGTAACCAGGGACATAAAGATATTTGCCTATATTTTCTTTTAAAGTTTTAGAGATATATATCCTTAAATCTTTAATCCACCTGGAATTGGTTTTTTGTATGGTGTGAGGTAGGGATTTTATTTTTACATATGGACGAACATTTATTAAATAGCCCATCCCTTTCATACTGATTTGTAGTGCCACCTGTGTCATGTGTTGTTTGTATGTTCATGTAGGTCTGATCTTGGACTCTCTATTCTGTTTCACTGGTCTTTTAATCTGTCTCTGCCCATGATTCACACTGACTTAATTACTGTAGCTTGATTGATATATGGTAGACAGAGTTCCCTCACCTTGTTGTTCAAAATCTTATTGGTTTTCATGGCTTTGCTATTCAGTATGATTTTAGCATCTGCTTTTAAAGTTCTATAAAAGACTACATTGAGATTTTGACTGGAGCTGTAGTCAGTATATAGATTAATATGAAGAGAATTTACTTCATTTTTTAAAAGGTCTTTCTAAGCATTTTTGTAGTTATTATTGGCAAAGGAATTCATTGAATTTTGTTTTTAAAATCTTTTTTAAAATTTATTTATTTTTGGCTGCACTGGGTCTTTGTTGCTGCGTGCAGGCTTTCTCTAGTTGCCCCGAGCGGGGGCTACTCTTCGTTGTGGTGCACGGACTGCTCATTGCAGTGGCTTCTCTTGTTGCAGAGCACAGGCTCTAGGCGCGCGGGCTTCAGTAGTTGTAGTATGCGGGCTCAGTAGTTGTGGCTCACGGGCTCTAGACCGCAGGCTCAGTAGTTGTGGTGCACGGGCTTAGTTGCTCCGTGGCACATGGGACCTTCCTGGACCAGGGCTTGAACCCGTGTCCCCTGCATTGGCAGGCAGATTCTTAACCACTGTGCCACCAGGGAAACCCAAGAATTCATTGAGTTTTGTATGTTGATCTTGAATCCAGCAACCTTGCTACAAGTTCTCATTAGTTCTAATTTTGCCTTTATTTTCTTGGATTTGCTATCATTTCTTTTGTTGTTTTTCTGTTTTCGTCTTTCCAATTCTTAAATCTTTTGTTTCTTTTTCTTGTTTTACTGTTCTGGATAGGAATTCTAGTACATTGTTGGAAGGGAAAAGTGATAGAAAGCATTTTTGTCCTTTTCCTAACTTCAAACGGAATGCTTACAACACTTCATCAATAAGTATTTTGTTTACTGTAGATTTAGGGCAGATATCCTCTCTCAGGTTAACAAAATTCATTCTATTTCTAGTTTCCTAGCATTCTTTTGTTTTTGTTTTAAATATCATGAATAGGTGCAAGGTTGTATTATTTCACACAAAATGTTAAGTCCCTTGCAACCATATAGTTAAGCTTCCTCCCACCTCTATCCTTGGCTCTAATTTTGTCATATATTATGTCTTCATATTAATAAATTGTACAATACAAAGTTATAAATTTTGTTTTAATCAGCCATGTCTTTTAAGAAATCAGGAGGGAAAAAAACCAGGCTTTTGTATTTACTGATATTTACCATTGCTGATGTTTTTCATTTCTCCTTACAGATCTGAGTTTCCATCTGGTGTCATTTTCCTTCTGCCTGAAGAACTTCTGTTAGCATTTCTTGTAGTGCAGGTCTATGAGGCATGAGTTGTTTTGGCTTTTTCTTTATCTGAAAATGTCTTTTGTTTCATATAATGAGAAGTCATTCTTTTTTTCTCTGTATTTAATATGTCTTTTTCCTCTCTCTGCTGCTTTCAAGATTTTTTCTGAATCTTTAATTTTCAGCAGTTTGAATGTGATGTGCTCTAGTTGTGATTTTCTTTGTATTTATCTTGCTTAGGGTTCACTGAACTTAGATTTGCAATTTTATGTTTTCTACCAACTGTGGACATTTTCAGCTCTTATTTTTATGTATACTTTTCTGCATAATTTTCTCTGTGCCCTACTTTCTGGGACTCCAGTTTCACTTATGTTAAACTTTATGGTTCTGTACCTCTGCTCAGTGAGCTCACTGAGGCTCTTTGTTTATTAAAATATTTTTCTTTCCACTCAGATCTTCAGATTAGGTTATTGTTTTTTTATCTGTCTTTACGGTGACTGACCCTGTATTCTGTTGTTGCTAATTTGCTTTAAACCTGCCGAGTAAATTTTTCATTTCAGACTATATCTTTGTGTTCTACATGGTTCTGTACGGTTCCATTTTGTAGTTTTCATTTGTCTGATGAGAGTTCCCTCTCTTTATTATTAAGTTCCTGAACATATTTATAGTAGCCACTTTATAGTATTTATAGTAGTCCTTGTCAACTAATTCCAACGTCTGAGTAATCTTGCGTTCGGTGTGTATTGACTACTTTTTTCTCTTGACTTGGGTCACATTTTCCTGTTTATTCTCATGTCTAGTAAGTTTTTATTGTATACTGGGTATTGTGGATATGTTTTTGTGACCTGCAATTCTGTTTTGTCTGAACGATTATTGACTCTTTGTTGCTCTAGCAGGCAGTCAACTGACTAGACCTAAACTCCAAGCTCTGTTTACCCTGCATTGGGCAATAGCTGATTTCTTTGTTCAGTTCTTACAGCTGTCTGGCTGTTGCTTTCATTTTGGACCTCTGGAGTCTCTTCCGTGTTGTATGGTCCAGGGCTTACCTAAGGATTGTGGTGGAGGTTATATACGTATTTCGGGGTTCCCTCTTTTCTAGGATATCTCCCCTCACTTTCCTATTGCTCTTTTAGCTCCGGACTTCATATTTTGATGCCATGAACCAATATGATTGTGAATTCCTTCTTGAACTTCAGCTTCTCTACACAGTGTCGGCTGGTATCTGTCCTCAGGCATGTACTTGTATAAAGGCAGAGCTCACCTAGCATAGTTCCCCTCTTTCAAGGGCTGGCTTCTGTCTAGTTTCTGCCTTTTGATTGCTCTCCAGTGCGTTTAGTTGTTTTTATCTTTCGGCCAGAGTTTATGATTGTTGTTTGTGGGAGGGTTAGTCCAGTATAAGCTATTCAACCTTTATGTGTGTAAATCTTCTGTGCTTTCAATTTTTTTTAAAAAAAGCCTTTATTTTGAAAACAATTTTAGGTTTGCCATAAAATTGAGAGGAAAGTACAGAGATTTCAGTCCATATGCCCCCTGCCCCCACAAATGCATAACCTCCTCATTGTCAGCATCACTCACCAGAGTGGTGAGTGGTGCATTTGTTTTTTTGTTGTTTTAACCAAGGATAAACCTACATTGACACATTATAATCAGTCAAAGTACATAGATTGCCTAAGGGTTCACTCTTGGAGGTGTGTATTCTTTGAGTTTGGACCAATATATAAAGGCACATATCCATCATTATAATATCATACAGAGTATTTTCACTGCCCCCTAAATCCTATCCTCTATTTATCCTGACCTCCAGCCCCCATCCCTGGCAACCACTGATTTTTTTTTTTTTGCTCCATAATTTTGCCTTTTCTAGAATGTCTTATAGTTGGAATCATACAGTATGTAGCCTTTTCAGATTGGCTTTTTTCACAGTAATGTGCATTTAAGGTTCCTTCATGGCTTTTCATAGCTTGATAGCTCATTTCTTTTTAACACTGACTAATATTCCATTGTCTGGATGAACCACAGTTCGTCCATCCATTCACCTACTGAGGGACATCCCAGTTGCTTCCAGTTTTTCGCAATTATGAATAAAGCTACTGTGTAAACATCCCTGTGCACGTTTTTATGTGAGCGAAGGGTTTCAGCTTCTTTGGGTAAATACCAAGGAGCATGATTGCTGGATGGTATGATAAGAATATGTTTAGTTTTGTAAGAAACGGCCAAATTGTCTTCTAAAGTGGCTGTACCATTCTGCATTCTCACCAGCAGTAGATGATGGTTTCTGTTGGATGAGAGTTCCTTACCAGTATTTGGTGTTGTCAGTGTTCTGGATTTTTGCCATTGTAGTAGGTGTGTAGTGGTATCTCGTTGTTTAAATTGTATTTTCCTGATGATGTATGATGTGCAGCATCTTTTCATATGTTTATTTGCCATCTCTATCTGTTTGGTGAGGTTGCTTTCACTTTTAACTTTTCTGAATCCTTATGTTTTTGATGTATGTATCGTAAATAGCATATAGCTTTTATTTAAAAAGTCCAGTCTGATAACTTTTAATGAATACATTTAATCTTTTTATCTTCATTTAAATTACTTATGTATGGGGAATTTTTTCTACCATTTTGTTTTGTGCTTTCTATATTTGTGGGTTTTTTGTATTAGGATTTTTTTTTTTTTTTTTGGCTGCATTGGGTCTTCGTTGCTGTGTGCAGGCTTCTCATTGCGATGGCTTCTCTTGTTGCGGAGCACAGGCTCTAGGTGTGCGGGCTTCAGTAGTTGTGGCGCGTGTGGGCTTCAGTAGTTGTGGTGTGCGGGCTTAGTTGCTCTGTGACATGTGGGATCTTCCCGGACCAGGGCTCGAACCCATGTCCCCTGCAGTGGCAGGCGGATTCTTAACCACTGTGCCACTGGGGAAGCCCTGGATTTTTTAAATGATTTTAAGTTCCTTCCCATTTTATTCCAAATTGATTGGTTTTCTTATTTCTCCTTTTTGCAGTTTGGTTTTTGATTACACATACTGTTTTTACTTAATTAGTTGTTACCTTTTAATTTAAAAAAATATTTAATTTAAAAAAGTCTAAAATTAATCAAATATCTCTGCTCTATACCTAAACACAGCAAGCTTAAAATGCTTTAATTTCAGGGCTTCCCTGGTGGCGCAGTGGTTGAGGGTCCGCCTGCCGATGCGGGGGACACGGGTTCGTGCCCCGGTCCGGGAGGATCCCGCATGCCGTGGAGCGGCTGGGCCCGTGAGCCATGGCCGCTGAGCCTGCGCGTCCGGAGCCTGTGCTCCGCAATGGGAGAGGCCGCGGCAGTGGGAGGCCAGCGTACCGCAAAAAAAAAAAAAAAAAAAAGCTTTAATTTCAGTTACCTTTATTCCTTCTTACATGGCATTTCTTTCTGTTATTTTCATTCATTTACAAATAATTATTGAATTCTACCATGTGCCAAGTTTTCTTCTAGGTGCTGTAGTAATAACGTTAAACAAAATAGAGGCTCTGCCCTCATGAAGCTTACAAGATAATTAATAAACTAATTATGATATATTATGTTGTAAATTAGTGTTTGGTGCTAGAATGGAAAGTAAAGCATTAGGACAAAAATAAAGAATGACTTGGGGTGGAGATGCTATTTTATATATGAGTTTCTGCTGTCTTCAGACATTTGATAAGATTTTTAGGACTCAAGTGTGAAAAACATGATTCTCTTGCTGGAGGAGCTTGCATTCTAACCAGAGTCACAGGAAGAAGTTACAGATGTGGGAGCCATCAGCACATGGTGGGTAATGCTTTACAACTGGTGGATTTCCCAGCGAGGCTGTTACAGTGTCAGGCAGCATCCAGACAGATCCTGGGCAGAGTGGGATGAGCCAGAGAAGAAGACTGCAAAGCATAGTCAGAAAAGTGGGAGAACAAGGAATGACCCTGGAGCCAAGAAAAGAAGAGGTTATGTTTTACTTATAGCCTGCCTATTCTGCAAATAATTTAAGAGGCTGAGACATCAAGTAGAAGGAGTATGAGAAAGAAACTTGTCTTGGTAGTTAGGACATTAGAGTGACTTGATCAAAAACAGTTTCATTAAAGTGAAGCCAGACTACACTGAGTTGAGAAGTTGAGAAATTGGAGACAGAATGAAGACTACTTGCATAGAAGGTGGTAAAGGAAAGAAGAGAGAGAGAGTGATAATTTGAGGGGAAGAACTCAGGGCTAAGGTTGGTATTCTGGCAAAAATACAGAACAAAACCTTGGAGACTTTAGGGACTCTCTGGCCAGAAAATAAAATGGGCCTCTGGCCTGGAGGAAGTTTCTGCTGGATCCTTTATTTGCCAGAAACTGCTCCCTAGGATCTCTCGGGTTTTCCATTGCTGATGGTGGCAGTGTATTTCCTTGTATCTCAGTTCATTGTTGGGAGGAAAGATGTAAATTTTCTGAAACCTCAGTGTTCTGTTGTAATGATTTGTCATTTGTATTCAAGAGGTAAAATTAAAAACATGGGAAAACTTCCCGTGACTATTGCTCTTCAAACTCCTTAGCATGAGAGTCAAGATTTCCCCTGTTCTGAACACACCCTTTCAACCATATCTCCCAGTTTCTCTGTTTGCTGTCCCCTAGATGTCCCTTGATTTTCCTGCCTCCCTATTTTAGCTCACGTTGTTTTGTCCTCTTGAAATATCCTTTTGCCTTTTCCTAATTGAAACCAATTCCCGTCATTCTCCTTCACCGGGTTCTCTCCTTTGTGCACTATAGCTCCTTGTAGCTTGGCACCTGTTGCAAAGATAGAAAAGCATTCTGTAAATTGTAAAGTGCCACAAAAACTTATTATATATCCTCCTAAACTACAAGCTCATTGAGGGAAGAAACTGAGCCTTCTTCATATTTATGTACATCAAACTACTTAGTTTTGTGTCTTGTACATACTTGATATTTATTGAAGTTTGAATGAATTAGGGATTTGTGATTCTGTGATAGCTTAAATAATGCTAAGAATGGGCATATTATACACCAGGTTCTACTTTGCAGCTGTTAAATTTATACTGAAATTCTGCTCCTATGCAGTCTCCTGTAAAAGTAGATTCCTTAATTTGGATCCTCCACTGGTTCACATCTCATTTTTTTCTTCACAGGATATGTGCCTATCTAAATCAGTAATTGTAGGTTGCAGAGTGATGTATTGGCATGCTTTTGACTATAGTAGCAGAATACCCAGTTAAACAAATAGGGCTTTATCCCCTCTGGTAACAAGAAGTCTAGACCTAGGAGATTTCAGGGCGTCTGTTAGTGGCTGCATGATACAACAGGGTCCCTTTTGCTTTCCATGTTTTCATGTTGTCATACTCAGCATGTTGATGTTGGCTTCCCTCATGACCTCAAGATGGCTGCAGCACTTCTAAGTATGCTCTGCAAACAATATCCAAAGCCAGAAAAGTATAGTTTCTCCTTCAGCATCTCTATGAGGGAGCATAACTTTTCCTGAATGCTTCCCAATAGATTTCCCCTAAGATCCTATTGGTTGAGATTTGGTTACTTACACTGGCAAGAGGAGTAGAACAGTCACAGTTGACTTGGACCAATCAAGAATAGGTAGTCTAGCAGAGAATGATCACTTGAATTCAGTTAGGGGTCTAATGCCATGAAAAACATGGGGTGGGAGATAAGGAACAAACAGTATCTGCCACAGGTGCTGTCTGTGTGTCCTTGGCCTTCCCACCTGGGAAGTTAATATCCTCATAGATTTCTAAGAGGAGGAGAGATACTTTCTACAGTATTTCCACTGAGCTTGGTGTTGGATCTCAGAAATACTTTATTCACTGATTCACTTATTCATGTAATAAACATTAACTGAACACATATTTTGTGCCAGGTATTGTGCTCAGCATTGGGGAAGTAGCTGGTAAGACTTGGTCCTTGTCCTCAGGTGGTGGCTGGTGTATAGTCCAGTGGAATAGGGTGGCTGAGGTAATGGGGGGAGGAGAGAGTTATTTTGTAATAAACTGATTTTAGGAAATTTATTTTTCAACAGGAGATGTGGGACATGTGGATTTGGGATATGAATTCATTTGAAAAACCACTTTGGGGTAAGTTGATAGCTGGGAGTAAATGACTTGAGGGTTGTACTTCTCTTTACATTGGGATTTGCTCTTACTGTGATGTAGGTTCAAACTTATGTTCATTGGACTTTATGCCTCATATACACACAAGAAAATGGCTTGTACTAAAATCCTAGTGTAGTAATTTGAGAAATAAAACCATCAAGCATAGCCACAGTACTAATTAATATTCATGCATTCACTTCTCATTCAGGAGGTCAATATGAAGACTAAATGAAGACCAGGTTTAGAAATAGAAAGATACTTATTATATACGGTTTAACCTGCTTGCGCTCAACCAATAATCCTGTCATGTGGACTGGAAAGCACTCATAGCACCAGTGTTATGGAGATGGAGGGTTAAAGTTTGTCTCTGAGCTTCTCTTTGCAGTACTCCAAATGGCCGTTTGAATTCTCATTGCATCAGTACAAATATAAAAGATTCCTGATTTTTCATTTCATCTAAGAAAGAGCCTCTAGAAATGCTATTTAATATTTACTGAGTGTTTACTATGAGTGTGTTGTGCATTACTTCATTTAATTCAGGGACTATAAGGTGGGTATGTTTTTCTCATTCAGAGGAATAAAAAGACCCAGATTTATGCAAATAAAGTACAATTGTTAGGATCACATAA
Source organism: Lagenorhynchus albirostris (assembly GCF_949774975.1). NCBI lineage: Eukaryota > Metazoa > Chordata > Mammalia > Artiodactyla > Delphinidae > Lagenorhynchus > Lagenorhynchus albirostris. The sequence continues at coordinate 38,500,856 of NC_083108.1, read as the reverse complement.
CTAATACGTTTTGGAATTGAAATTTGAATTTCAGCATTTGGCCTAACAGACCCTCATTTCTGTTTTAAAATGCTGATTGTGTTGGGTGTCCCCAAGACCAACCCCAGGTTTAGTGACTGGCTAGGAGGGCTCATAGGATTCAGCATATGATCATAATAATGGCTAAGATTTATTACAGCGAAAGGATACACAGCAGTATTACAAAGGGAAAAAGTGTGTGGGGTGAAGTCTGGAGGAGACTAGTCACTAGCTTCCAAGAGTCCTCTCCCAGTAGATTCCCACCGGATGAGCTTAATTCCTCCAGCAATGAATTTTGACAACACATGTGAAGTGCTGTCAACCAGGGAAACTCATTAGACTCTGTGCCAATGTTTTTATTGGACCTGGTAATGGAGCCACCTTCCACCTATCATGTACCAAAATTTCAGGCTCCCAGAAGGAAAACATGTTTTGCATAAACCATAATGTTTGTATAAACAGTTTAGGCACAGTGAGGCCCACTTATCATTTAAGGTAAGTTTTATATCGTTGTAGGGAACTGTTTATCCTTCAAGTTCCCAGACACCAGCCAAGGGCTAACCTTGCAACCCAGCCTTTCTAAGGACAGTAATCTCAATCTTACATCTTAGCTTTTATCCTGTACACTGATTTATTCATTTAAGGATATTGTTCTTATGATCATTTAGCTTCTGAAAAGTAATGAGAGAAGTAGGTATTATGGCAAACGAAATTCTTTAGTGGTGTTTATTTTGAGGGTCCCATGACTGCCCACTATTTGATTTGCTGGAAAGACTGACACAACTCAACATAATGTTGTACTCATGGCTAAGTTTTTTATTACGGCAAAGGTTACAGTGCAAGAACAGCAGGAAAAAGATATATGTAGGTGATTGCTAGAGAGATCAGGCACGGACTTCTAAATCTTCCCTCTGTGAGGATCACAGGGACATGATTTCCCCTCTAGCTGTGAGTGATAGAGACACGTACAAGATGTGTCGGACAGGGAAGCCCATGAGTATTCCAGTCCAGAGTTTTTATAGGAAGCTGGTTACATAGGCATACTACTGCCATGTGGCCAGCCATGGCAACTGAAACTTAGGGCTCCAGACCAGATACCAGGTGCGCATCATAAATCTTGATGATTACTTTAAACAATGCTGACAGCCTGGTACATCCTGACTCATCACCTCTAACATCCTTAACCAGTGACTGTGAACATTCCAGGAGTTTAGTTCTCAGAGTTTGGCCAGGGGTCATTGCCATGGCTGTAGGCATCCCCCAGGGTTTAGCAAGGACTGGGTAGGACTCTTTGTTAACTCTATCCTCTCAGACTCCTACATGAAATAATGCTTCATTTGTTGAATGCAAAATTTAATGATGACATATTTTTATAATATACTCTATACTTGGAAAAAATAATTGATAGTAGAAATAGTCTGCAAATTTCACTTACCTGAGGGGAGGTTTGTAGATTCTTTTCTTTTAGGGATTTATATAATGGTGACTTTTGAATTTCCCATTTTTGTCCACAATTATTTGTATTATATACAGGTATATGTTATGTTAAAGAACGATACAGAAATATGAACTTAAATTAGTTGAATCAAGATATTACAAAATTAACCTTCTCTCTGAAGGTCTGCCTCATGAGAAGCTTTTAAACACAATGGGATCTCTTTTTTATGCAATTTGCAGATTCACAGAAATAACAGTTTTGCAGAAAGAAAATAACCCATAATTTAAAAATTGCCTGGTTCCAGGATTTGGAACCAATCTTTACTAGTTTATTTATTGCTCTTTGAAACCTGGTTTGTGTTATGCAAAAAAGAAAGACAAAGTAGATGGGGAAGTTTCCATGCTTGAATATGAGAAGTTCTGAGTTAACAAACTTGCATAGCTTTCCTTATTGCAGGACTTCACAGAACCTTTGGTGCAGTGATGGACAGCGAATGGAGTATGTAACATTTCCCTAACTTATTTGACCATGGAATTTCTTAAGTGCGGACTCTCCCTGTGGTCTTGCAAACAGTGTTCTTTAGAACAAAATAACAGGACATCGGGAAGCCCTTAAAGGGATTTAGCTAAAGGAGAGACAGAAACAAAACAACTATAGAAAAAAATTTAAAGAAAACCTTGTTGTAGAAAAGTTTAGTGTCTTACACTGCCTGATAAAACCTATTTAGAAACTTCCCTATCTGGATGTCTTTTTCCTGCCAGGTTTCCTGAGTTGATGTTTCTCTTTTGTAATGTGAATGGCGTGTCTCTTACACTGGTATTTAATAGTGTGATAAGAGCTTCTGTGGTGTGGATCACTGCCTTCATGCTCCTACCATCTACAGTGTCTGACATGGTAGCAAGAACGTAGTTGGCTAAGACTCAGTAAATATCCAGACAGCATGGAATGATTGTGACTCTAAAATACTGAAGCCATTTTTTTTAAGGAATAACAATATAGTAGACGTAAAGGTTAGGTGCTGTGCATTTATTTTAATAGTGCTGTCATTTTGAAAAACACTTTTAGAACTTTTCTTATAGACTTCCCTTGAATTCCTCTTTTCATCTCCAACTTTTTTTATGACCTTTATGAATTTGTAATTGGTTTATTTTTTCAGAACAGTAGAATTTGTCTACCATAGACATGTAAGCACTTTTAACTACTAGATTTCTTTTGCAGTAGATGGAATATCATTTTAAGTAATTAAATGGTCGTCATAGCTAAGGAAGGCCAGTGGGTCAGAAGTAGCCAAGGCCCTCCTCAAGTAGTGAAAGGTGAGAATACTTGCTTTACTGTGTATCAAAAATTATTAGGGCTTCCCTGGTGGCGCAGGGGTTGAGAGTCTGCCTGCCGATGCAGGGGACACAGGTTCGTGCCCTGGTCCAGGAAGATCCCACATGCCACGGAGCAGCTGTGCCCGTGAGCCATGGCCGCTGAGCCTGCGCGTCTGGGAAAAAAAAAAAATTATTATAAAGCTGAAATAATTAAGACAGCCATGTGGTGTAGGGATAGACAGACCAATGGAACAGAACATAGAACCTCAGAAACCTGGTTTATGACAAAGTTGGCATTGCACACTTCTAGGGAGAGGATGAACTTTTCCATAAAGAGTACTGGGACAATTGGTTATCCACATGGAAGAAGATGACATTGAATCTCTACTTAAACTGGAAAGGTAAAGCTTTAAAATTTTTAGACCTTAAAACATTATTTTTAATGATCTCTAGATAGAGAAGAGTTTCTTAAGACATAGAAAATGTGAACTATAAAAGACACCTCTTGGGAATTCCCTAGCAGTCCAGTGATTAGAACTCCGAGCTCTAATTGCTTAGGGCCTGGGTTCAATCCCTGGTTGGGGAACTAAGATCCCGCAAACTGTGTGGCACAGCCAGAAAGAAAAAAATAAAATAATAAAAGACACCTCTTGTTAAGAAGATAAGCTATAAACTGGAAAAGTTACTTGTAGTACATGTAACTGACATGGATTAGAATCTAGACTGTATAAAGATCTTCACAAACTAATAGGAAAAAGACAAAACAACCCCACCCAGTAGAATAATGGACTAAACTTCAATAGGTACATTAGAGAAGAGGAAATGGAATGACCAGTAATGTCAGAGATGGTGGGAAAATGCAGATTCAAACTATATTAAGATAACAACTACACACTTACCAGATTGTCAAAAAATAAAATAGTTTGACATCAATAACTGTTGCCAAGGATATAACACATCCAGAGCCCTCATTTTTCTTTCTAATTTGTTTCAAACACCTGGGAAAACAAATTTGCCATATTAGTCATATTGAAAATATGTATACCCTATGACCTAATTCCCCTAGGTATGTACTGTAGATCAGGGTTGGTGTGACAACTCATGAATTAAGAAAGGTTTTTAACATCTTTAAATGGTTAAAAAAATAAAAATAATATTTCATAATTTGTAATATGAAAATTAAATGAGATTCAAATTTCAGTGTCCATAAATAAAGTTCTGTTGGAATACTGTCACACTTTCTTGGTTACATACCACTTTTGGCTGCTTTTGTGGTACAACACCAGATTTGAGTGGTTGCAGTAGAGATCTTATGTCCCGCAAAGCCTAAAATGTTTACAATCTGGCCCTTTGCAGAAGAAGTTTGCTGACCCCTGGCACGTTTGTTCCAGGAAACGTGTTCAGGAATATTCATAGTAGTACTGCTTGTAATAACAGAAACCTAGAAATAACCACATGTTTATTAAGGGTAGAAGGGATAAACTGTGGTAAGCCTCATAGTGTATAATTATAAGCCAATTGAATATTAGACAGTAGTGAAAATGAACTGACTGCAACTACATGCCAACAAATGGATGGTTCTCAGGAACGTAGTGTTAGAAGAAAAGCAGGTCTCAGATTCTTCCATTTATAAGCAGTTCAGAAACAGAAAATGTAAACAAGGCATTTTTAAGGATAACAGTGAGGTAAAACTATCAGGAAAAGAAAGAATGTTAAGTTCAGAATAGAGGTGGTCTTTGAGGAACTAGGAAGAGATGGTATTGGAGAGGGAACTATAAAGGTGATATTCTTATTCTTAAACTGAGTGGTGGATACATGTGTATGTTGTGTTGTGATCCTTTATATCTGTGGTTTGTTTTATACCTACTTTTGATACTTGATATGTTTTTGTGATTTGGGGCATTAAAAAGTATCTTTTCAAATAGTGTAGTCTGCCTCATAATGTATAATTGTTTATGACTAGTAGAGGGGAACCTCACCAGTGGACCAGAACCTGTTTGATTTTTACCTGTAGGTCTCCTCTGTCCCCTACCCACCCATCCCCCCAGTGGCCATCCCAGATGTGTGTTAGGAACCCAATTCAAATTGTCATAAACAGAAAAGGGGATTAATAGAAGGATTTCCTGGGTGTTCACAAAAGCCAAAGTAGAGTCAGGGACTCCATCACCGTTGCCTCTCATCCTGTGTGCCTCTGGGCTCATCTTCTTGGACTGCAGGTCAGCTTTCTCTACATGTTGGGCAGTGTAGCTGACTGCAGTGCTAGATTAGCACAGGCTTCCAGCTTTGTGACTCGGGAAGCCAAGGGGTGAGGTCTTGTGGTTGACCTGGCCAGGTCATTTGGCTATCCTGTGGCCAGGGGGCTAGATCTGTTACCAGAAGAAACCCTTGGGGGAGAGTGGGGACAGCACAAGTCAGAATCATGAGCCAGGAAGCCACCTCGGTTTGTGTCTATTTTATGTCTGTTCTTTAAGTATAAAACAATATGTGGCTTTTTGACATAGCTTTGTGGATATCAGGGCTATTTTGAAGTGACCATTAAGACATTTATTGCTTAAGACAGGATACTCAGTGGTTGGGGTGGAAAGAGAGGTTAGAAATGTCTGTTGAGCGTATTACTGCAATTAAAAAAAATCACAACAGCATCACCACAAAGGTGTCTCCTGCTACCCCTTTATAGTCACAGCCATTCCATTCTTTTCCCCCTGATAGGGACATTTAAGACATTAAAATGTTTGAGTCAAAATAGACATTACAAACTTGCTTTAAAACGATGTATCTATGAGCTATTCTGAATGACTGGGAGGGCACTTATCCCACTGGTAATAGTGTTTAAGTGGGATGGGGGTTTATAGATGGCTTTGTATCTTTTATTTTACTTCTCTGTGTTTGCCAGGTTCTTTGTATTGAGCATATATTACTTTGTAACTAGGAAGAATATTCACTTTTAAAGGTATTGCTAGGAGCTAAGTCTGTTTATCACCTTGGAAACTGGCATTCCACTTAAGATGTTTGGCATTCCAAACACTGAATGCTCTAAATTAAAACATTTCGGCCAGTAAATTTTATAGGAGTTATTATCTATTCATAGATTTACTCTTGTTTTTGGTATATGGTAGGATCTAAATTTATTTTTTACCATTTGGAAAGCTATTTGTTCCTTTATCAGTTTTCTGCTCTGATTTATAGTATCACCTTTCCAATTTTCCACACGTTTAGGTTTGTTTTGGGGTACCACATGGCTGTAGATACTTCTGCTTTATAATAAATCCAGTTCCTAAAGGTTTCATTTGTGTTTTGATTAGAATTAAATTAATTTAGGAAGAAGTTGCTTGTTTGTTTTTCCTGAACATGGTACATCTATCCATTAGTCAGGTGTTCTTTTATGTCCTTCGACAAAGCTCCACAATTTTCTCCATGTCTTGCACATATTTTGTTAAGTTTATTTCCAAATACCTTAGGGTTTTTATAGCTGCTTTGAATGTGATGTTTTCCTTTATATATTGTAATTAGTTATTATCATGAAGAAGCATGATTGATGTTATATGTTTACCTTGTATTCAGCAACCTTGATGAAATAATGAATTAGCTCTAATGGTTTATTTATTGATTTCTTTTAGAGTTTCTATACAGAAGACATGCTATCTGCAGATAATTTTGTCTCTTTTCAATCCCCTAATTCTTATTCCTTTTCTTGTCATATTGTTTAGACCTCCAGTACAATATCAGATTGAAGTGAGGATGCATAACTTTTCTTATTTGCAATGTTACAGAAATGCATCAGGAATCCCATCATTAAATATGTTTGCTATAAGTTAAAGAATTTCCTTTCTAGTCCTAGTTTTCTGTGAAGTTCTCTATTGATGAGTAATGAACTACCTAACTGCCTCAAAACTTAATGGCTTTAAACAATAAACATTTATTATCTCATATATTCTTTGGGTCAGGAATGCAGGAGTAGCTTAGCAAGGTGGTATTGACTCAGGATCATATATGATGTTGCAGTCAAGATGAAGGCTTGACTGGGTCTGCTTCCAAAGTGGTTCACTTCCATGCCTCACAAGAGAGTACTCTTTGTTGGCAGGAGGTTTCAGTTTCTCAGCACATGGATCTCTATAGGGATGCTTCAGTGTCCTTCTGACGTGGTGCTGGCTTTCCCCAGAGTGTGTGATCTGAGAGAGAGCTGGGAAGAGAACTGTGCTTTATGACTAGCCTTGAAATCACACATCATTACTTCCACCATATTCTATTGGTTAGAAGCAAGTCCCTAAGTCCAGCCCACGCTTTAGGAGGGAAATTACACTCCACAAAAATTACTTCATGTATTGATTTTTTTTTGGTCTGTCTGCCCCTGCAAAGTTGCACAAGAGCAGGGGCTTCTATCTGTATATCTTTACAGAGATATACAGAGAACCCCACTTTGAGCCTCAAACTTTTGTGTCCTCAGCTGTGGTTAACATCTCTTTGAGGGTATCAGAGGTACCTCATACTCAGCATGTCCAAAGTCAAACTTACATTTCTTTCCATCTTTTCCTCCTTTCCAAAAATTGGTCCTCTTTTACGGGTCCCTGTTTCTATGACTGGCAACACTCTACATCCACTTGTATAGGCCAGGATTTCCTCCTCTTTACCCCCACCTGACTCATCCTTAAATCCCATTGAGTTTGTCCCTTAATACCTCTTGAATCTCGCCACTTTTATCCAGCTCCAGCTTTGTCGCAATCACAGTTTTCACCTCTTTTGTCTTTGATCCACTGGCCTTTGAGTGTTGGGCTCCTTCCTGCTATAGAATCCTTGCTACTCACTGCCCCAAATGCTCATTTTCTCTTCAAATCATGTCTTCCTCAGGGAAGCCTTTTTGACAAAGTCAGATCTCTTTTACAGATGTGTATAGTGCTATGTACCTCCCTCCAAAGCAGTTATCATGATTGAAATTTCACGTTTATGTGAGTGTTTGACTAATGCCTGCTTTCCTGGAGACAACTTTAAACTTCGTAAAGGAAGGAATATTTGGTTCATGTTTGTATTCCTTGCATTTGACACATTCCCTACATTTACTGAGTTTGTGTGTTTTGAATGTATGAAATAATAATAAATGAATGAATAGGTTTCTTTATAGTTCTGAGAAATAGAGCAAATGGAATATATAATTAGTAAATAAAATAATCTTGATTCTCTTTATAATGTTAGAGGATAAATATCATTTTTTTAAGTCTTTTAGTTTTTCTGGCAGAAATTTCAGCTACAAATTAAAGGAATAGTTCTATTGAAGGGTCTCATACCTCTGCCTGGTCAGTACAGTGCAAAATTAGTCATTCTAGGTGTAGGTGCCTGAGAATTCAGTGTTCTTGGGACAGGGGAGATAAGCACCTTAACATACTCAGAAGACTGAAGTTTTAGGTCCAAGAGAATGATGCTTCTATTTTCTCCAAAGCTGCTTTTGAGCTGAGACTCTCTTTTTAGGCTTGAAATTTCTGGAGAGCCTTGGCTAGAAGTATATGGAGTAAGAGAAAGTAATTATTTAGCCCTAGAAAATACTGATCAACCTTTGGAAAAACTTGGCATATGACACGTAGGATAGAATCAGAAGTTTACTGTTATAATTGATCACTGTACTTTGACATTAATTCAGATTTTATACCTTCTAAAATAATTAAGGAGTTAAATGCATTTCATATGGAAGGTTTTAATCTATTGTGGTTGAGACAGAAACTCTGAGCTTTTAATAATTTCCAAGATAAATTCTGGTATGTATCACTTGAAGAAATACTCAACAGTTTTTCTCCTAAAATGGGAATTGTTTCTTTGAAGGATCCTCACCTCTCCTGTATTTATCTGTGTACAGTAAAATTCACCCTTTTAGGTGTAGTCGTACCAGTCTGGACAAAATGACCGCCGCCACCACAAGCAAGAGATGGAATGTTTTCATCATCACAAGTTCCTTCACGGCCCTTTGAGAGCAGTCCTCTACTTTTCCACAGCCCCTGGCAACCACTGATCTAATTTGTCTCATATAAATGGAATCATACAGTATGCAGCCTTTTGTGACTGACCACTTTCACTTAGCATAAAGCTTTTGAGATTCATCAGTATTATTGCGTATATATCAAGAGTTCTTTTTGATTGCTGGATTTCTGGGTAGTAGTATTTCACTGTTTGGTGTACCACAATTTGTTTATCCATTCACCAGGTGATGGACATTTGGATTGTTTCCAGATTTTGATGATTATGGTTAAGCTGCTATAAAGATTTGTGTACAAGCCTTTGTGTAGACGTACGTTTTCCTTTCTCTTAAGTAAATAGCTAGGAATGGAATTGCAGATTCTTGTGGGAAGAAACTGCCAAACTGTTTTCCAGAGAGACTGTACCATTGTGCATTCCACTGGCAATGTATTAGAGGTCCAGTTGCAGCAGTTCCTTGATAGCACTGGGTAGTTTTCTTTTTTCCTTTCACTATTTATATTGGGGCATAGTGGTGTTTCATTGTGGTCTTAACTTGCAGTTGCCTAATATCTAATGATGTTGAACATCTTTTCTTGTGCTCTTTTGCCACCTGTATCGCTGTTTTGGTAAAGCAACAGTTCAAACCTTTTGCCCATTGTATTGGATTAGGATTTTTAAAAATTGTATTTGGAGAGTTCTTTATATGGTCTGTATATAAGTAATTATCAGATATGTAATTTGTAAATATTTTCTCCCAATATGTGACTTGTTTTTTATTTTTTTAACTGTCTTTTGAAGAGCAGATTTTAATTATAAAGTCCAACTTATCAGTCTTTTTAAATGATTTGTGCATTTTATTGTTACCATGTAAGGAATCTCTACATAACTCAAGGTCTCAAAGATGTTTGCCTCTTTATCCTCCTTTCTCCCTACACCTCCTGCTTTCTCTGTACCGCTCCCCCAAATACACACACACCCACTGCATTTCATCTTTACTTTTAGAATCTAATTGTGCTGCCTTGGAAAAATTAAATAGGAATGAGTACAGAGTTATAAAGATTTACATTTAAGTGTTCTGGGCTGTAAGCATTGAAAAAATTAACAATCAGCAGATTTTAGACAACACAAAACTACATTTGAATCCCAGCTGTTGCACTGGCAGTTAGACTGCTTGCTTTGCCAGTGACCAAAAGAGGTAGCCTTTCATGTAAAGTGGCTTGAAATATATATATATATATATATATAATATGTATCTCGCTTCTCTGGAGAGAACTGTTGGTCCATGACACTGTGCATTATAATGCTTTTGCTCTTCCCCTCACCCTAGTCACCACAGATGTCAGTTGTTGCTCACTGCATGTGACAGACATTGAGTAAGTATGATTTTGAGGCAAGAATATGACAGTAGCATCCCTGTTCTCACTGTGCAGTCAGGAAGTGTTGGTTTGATGAAAGGAGGCCAATAGGCAAGAGATCAAAGTCCCCAGAGAGATGAACAGAAATAATACTTTACATTTATAAGTATTACTTGGTATTTTGGGGTGCTTTTCAGGTTGCTGTTTAGCCACCTTGTGAATTAGGAAAGAACTATTGTATCTTTTTCATAAATAAACTCTCTGGCCTGCCCTGAATTGTTTAGGTAGAGACATCTCTACTGCCCACCATGGAACATGCTACATAAAACTGCCCTTGTAAGAAGCTGCTATGCTGCCCATCAGCCCAGCCCTTCAGAGCTTCTGCTCATTGGCTTTCACCTGTGCCAACTGTGTGTTTCCTCCATCCACTCCCCTGAATGCACTTGGCTCATCTATCTCCTGAACAGCAGTGACACAGACCTTTGAGCCTCGGTGTCAGCGGCTCGGTGGGATGGCTCCTTACCTCTCTGAGGTCCCTCGGGCTGCTCCAGAGCTCCCCCAGATGAGTGCCATATGTGTCAGAAGTGTTTCTGGCCTAGCTATCCCAAAGGACAGTTCCTCCAGTCATTTTCTCATGATATTTGGGGGTGGGGGGGGGTGGATAGAAACTAAACATCAGGGAAGTCTGTAAAATTACTGTCAGAGCCAGGACTAGGGCTCAGATCTTTCGATACCCTTTTCTTTTCTGTTATACTTTCCATGAATCTTGTTTTTGAACGGCTGGTGACTAGCATTTTTAGAATGGGATTCAGTTGGGACAGAGGGATAAGAATCATTCCAATTAAACTGCTCTAGAAAAGCTACTAGGAGAACTCATATAAATCCTTGGACTCTGGGAACTGAATGTGAGTGGTTAAAATGGACTGGGAATTACTGGTTTCTTAAACTCCTGTGGCAGTTAATGGCTTAGCTTTTGCTTTAGTGTTTAATACAGCAATTGAATAGAAGGCAGTTAAGCCCCATGTGTTTGATGATATAAGATAGTAGCTCACTGTTTTAATTTGAATTTTCCTCTTTGTAATGAATCGAGCACCTTTTCACTTGTTTATTGGCTATTCAGGTTTCCTTTCTGCAAAGTGCTTGTTTAGTCCTTTACCCATTTTTCTATTGGATTGTGTATATTGATTTGTAGGAGTTATTTGCATGTTCTTGTTACTATTTTTATATATTTTACAAGTATTCTTTCAAGTCTGAATTTAAAACTTATTCTTCATAGTAAAATTTCATATTCATATTGAATTAATCCATTGTTTCTTTTTTAGGTTCTGAATTTTTAAGTTAATCTTTTTTCTTTTTCTTTCTATAGGTTATGAACGTGATTTCTGATGAAACTGGATTGGAATAATTTTCATGATCTTTGTATATTTATATATATATATATTTTAAAATTTTGCATTTGACTTAAAGTGCCATGAGAAAATTTGCATATTGCAAGGTGGTCCTAGCCACCTCCTTGATTTGGGTACTCTTGGATATGTTCCTGCTGCTTTACTTCAGTGAATGCAACAAATGTGATGAAAAAAAAGAGAGAGGACTTCCTGCTGGGGATGGTGAGTGACATTTTATAATAGTGGACCTGTTTTGATATATATGTCACTTGTTTGTACTAATTTGGAAACTATAAAATTTTAACATTTTTAGATTAATAGTAATCCCTGTCTTCCTATATATGATGATCATATTTCCATCAGTTCTCCAGTAGGTTCTTCTAACAGTTAAAAGTATTAAAGTATCCTGTATAGAATTGCTGAATTCAGTTTGTGTGTTCCATGTTTAATGTAGTTAATTTTCTGGAAGTTATATTACCAAATACTGTAGGGAATCTCATAGCTGGAACTACCAAAATTGTACAGGAGATTAGTCTAGTGTCATAATGCTGAGTGGAGCGTTAAAATTGCATTATCAAGTATGAGAGAGTTCTCCAGCCTTCCCATCTCAGTCCTAAGGGAAGAAGTCATTTTAGGTAGATGTGGTCTGGTGAGTTTGTTTTGTTAATGCTGTAGATAGCTCCAGTTAGCACTTTTAGGGAGAGCTTATGAAAAGATCAGGCTATAAAATCTGGGCTGCAGTGAGAACACTGCAGTATCTGATACGGAAAAGGAAGGAAACACAAATATGAAGGACCTAGTTTGGAAGACTGACATTTTTGACAGAGGACACCTGAAAAATTCAGTTTTAGACTCTCTGTGTTTAAACCAAAAAAACAAATGCTGCCTTTTATTTTTTTTTAAACAAAATGAAAATGACTTTGCATTGTGAATCAGTAATTCAGCTATTCTGTGCGCTGAACTCTCTGTGATTAGTTATAGAATATCTGGCTAAACAGTAATTCTATTTTTAGGAATTATTTGTGAATGATTACTGTTTTATTTGAATATGTAGCCACATTTAAATATCTTGCACTTTTATAATGAAAGCACCTGGTCCCTTAAAATTTACAATCTAAAATTATTTATTTGTATTGGTAGGTGTGCCTACTTATTGTAATTTTTACAGATGGGATTGTGTAACCAGTTCTCTTTATTTCATGGGAAATCTGCCTAAAATTAGGCTCAGTTGCTAACATTGGACTTTATACCTAGGCTAACCCCTGACTTTTTAGTTTTCACCTTCCCCATAATTTTTTTCCTATTAATTTGTTGACTTTCCTGGTTTCCTTTATGGCCCTGCTGTTTAGTAAGTTTGTCGGGTGACAAGAGCTATAACTCTGTCAACATTTAAATCAAATCAAAGGTATTGCCATTCACCAGTAAGAAACTAGCATAATTCTTGTCCCAAATGGAACAGATTAACTTTACCCTCACTCCACCTTAATTCGTTACCATTTATAGTGGGAGCTCATGGTGTTCTGTCTTAAATGCAAAGGCATGAAAAGTAAGAAAGACTGGGACCTCTGTAGTAGGTGAAGACACACTTAGTGAATGTTTTTTAAACTCTGATATGTGCTGGGCAGTGTGCTACGTGCTAGTGACATACACTTCAACAATACAAAAAAGTTCCTCCCTTTGGGGAATCCCAATCCAACAGGAGAGAAAGAATATGGTAAAATAGTGATATGATAGATAGCATACTAGAGATGTGCATGAGAGCAGGAGGAAGGAACACCGTGGGGCATCTGAGAAGGTGCAGCAAGGAAGTGTAATGCTCAAGCTGTAGTATCAGGGTGAACAGGTGTTTGTTAGGTTTGATGGGTGAGGGGAATACCTTCCAAGCAAAGGAGAGAAGCATGTGCAAGATAAGCAAGTGAGAGACAGAGTTGATGGATAGGAGAATGTGAGGAAAGAGCATGGGACGAAGCTGGGAGGTTAGCAGAGGCCACATCACAGGAGGCCTTTTATGACATGCTAAGGGTTTTGGACTAAATCCTGTAGGTGAGGCATGACATTGAAGGATTTTTTTGGCTGCGTCAGGTCTTAGTTGCGGCATGCGGGATCTTTTGTTGCGGCGCACGGGCTTCTCTCCAGTTGTGGTGTGCAGGCTCCAAGGCACGTGGGCTCTGTAGTTTGTGGCATGCAGGCTCTCTAGTTGAGGCCCGCGAGCTCAGTAGTTGTGGCGTGCGGGTTTAGTTGCCTTGCAGCATGTGGGATCTTAGTTCCCTGACCAGGGATTGAACCCTTGTCGCCTGCATTGTAAGGCAGATTGTTTACCACTGGACCACCAGGGAAGTCCCACTGAAGGATTTTAAACAAGGAAATCAGTAACCTGATGGGATCCAGACTTTCAGAAGGAAGTTTGGTGGTCACGTGGCTGATGTATTAGCTTGGTGTTTAAAAGCCGAAGTTCCTTCGGTTTTTAAATAAAAATAAAAGACACATTTTTCATTTTCACCAAGAGCTTTATTGAACAACATATTCACAGTTTTGTACCACTACCTTCTGCCATTTTTCAGGCAACTTCATAATTCCATCTTCCCAAAATTTTTTATCTTTTTGAGCAAAGAACTCTTTCAGGTGCCTTTTACAGTCTTCCAGGGGATTGAAATTTTTTCCATTAAGAGACTTTTGTAAAGACCGAAATAAATGGAAATCTGAAGGTGCAATTGGTGAATATGGCGGGTGAATCAGAACTTCCCAGCCAAGCTGTAAAAGTTTTTGCCTGGTCATCAAAGAAACATGTGGTTTTGCGTTAATCCTGATGGAAAATCATGCATTTTCTTTTGACTAATTCTGGACCCTTTTCGTCGAGTGCTGCTTTCAGTTGGTCTAATTGGGAGCAGTACTTGTTGGAATTAATCATTTGGTTTCTGGAAGGGGCTCATAATAGAGGACTCCCTTCCAATCCCAACATATACACAACATCATCTTCTTTGGATGAAGACCAGCCTTCGGTGTGATTGGTGGTGGTTCATTCACTTGCCCCACGATCTCTTCCATTCCACATTATTGTACAGTATCCACTTTTCATCGCCTGTCACAATTTGTTTTAAAAACGGAACGTTTCGTTACGTTTCAGCAGAGAATCTCATGCGGAAATACGGTCAAGAAGGTTTTTTTTCGCTTAATTTACATGGAACCCAAACATCAAAACGATTTACATAACCAAGCTGGTGCAAATGATTTCAGTGCTTGATTTGGATATTTTGAGTGTGTTGGCTGTCTCCCATGTGATATAACATTGATTGTTCTCAATTAATGTCTCGATTTGATCCTTATCAACTTCAACTGGTCTCCCCGACCTTGGAGCATCGTCCAGCAAAAAGTCTCCAGCACAAAACTTCGCAGACCACTTTTGACACGTTCGATCAGTCACAGCACCTTCTCCGTACGCTGCACAAATATTTTTTTGTGTTTCAGTTACATTTTTACCTTTCTTGTAATAATAAAGCATAATATGCCAAAAATGTTGCTTTTTTTCTTCTGTCTTCAATATTAAAATGGCTACACAAAAATTCACAGATTTTGATAAGTTTTTTTTTTTAATGCATGACATATGACAGCTGTCACAATACAGTCTAACAAAAATGTTTCAAATGGGGCTTCCCTGGTGGCGCAGTGGTTGAGAGTCTGCCTGCCGATGCAGGGGACACGGGTTCGTGCCCCGGTCCGGGAAGATCCCACATGCCGCAGAGCGACTGGGCCCGTGAGCCATGGCCGCTGAGCCTGCGCGTCCGGAGCCTGTGCTCCACAACGGGAGAGGCCACAACAGTGAGAGGCCCGAGTACCACAAAAAAAAAAAAAAGTTTCAAATGAAGTTAAAGACAACTAAGCACTACTAGAGCCATCGTATGGGAAAAACCAAGCAAACTTTTTGGCCAACCCAATACTAGAAGGGAGTGAGACGGCAGAGACTGGTTGTGAGGCCGTTGGGAAGGTTTGGAGAAGTTCTTGGGGCCTACACTAAAATGACACTGGAGATGGAGAGGAAATAAAATATATGAGAAGTTTGTAAATAGTGGCGTTTACATAGCATGGGGAGTCACTGAATGTAGGTAATAATGGAAAGTGAAAAGTCTAAGATGACTCTTAGGTCTTCCTCTTTGGATGAATTGATACGAGGTGGGGCCCCCAGAGGCGGAGTGGCTTTGGTGAGAAGGCAGAAGGATGAGTTGCGTTTGGAGCGTTTAACGTTGGGGTGTTGGGAGGGATGTTCTCCAGCAGAGGGTGGCTGAGGTAGAGCATGTGGGCAGCAGTGTGGGCTCCAGCAGTGTGTGGATGTTGGAAGAGACAGGCCAGTGTTGGAGAGGATCATGGAGGGTCAGCAAAGGGAAATAAGGCTTCTGGAAGTCAGAGTAGGGGGAGAAGCCAGAGGGAGTGGGGTCATGGAAATCCAGGAGTGATGTTTGTTCAGAGATTTTACCTGAGATGAAGAAGTGGTTCTGATGTGTTTCCCAGCAGGGGGTTTCTTGTGACCCTAGCAAGTGCCATTTCAGTGCCAGTGGATTTGATATTACTGATGTGTAGCTTATCCTTTTGGGAAGCTTCCACACAAAGAGATAGTACAGTAGTTTCCACACAGTAGATAGTACAGTAGATAGTACAGTAGCTTCCACACAAAGAGATAGTACAGATAGTACAGTAGTAGAAAGGAATGGAGCCAAAGTTGGTTTTCCATGAATGTATGTATTTTTTATGTATGTTGAGGGAGAGGTTTAAGATATAAAGTAATGAAGTAATACTTGAAAGAGCCAGTTCTCAGCAGATGAGACAGTGTGGTGTCAACCATAAGAAAAGGATTATCCTTGAAGAGGATTCTAAGGTTAATACAGTTTTGGAAAACCACTAGTAGCATGAGCATCAAGGAAAAGGAGTAGCTTTTATACAAAGTACAGAAGTACAAAGTAAAGGAGAAATGGTGTGAAAGTAACAATGTGGAGCTATGAGAGAGCGTCGTTACCTCCTGGGAGACAGAGAATGAAAGTTGTTGAGGGTTGTGAGGTTAATAGGCTCTGGGGAAGAGCTGGATTTAAGTCTGGTAGATGGGGCCCCTGTTGAGACAAGACGACGTATTGATAGAAGCTTTATAATGGCCTGGGGGCATCAGGGTGTTGTGTGGGACAGACTGAGAAGGCCGTGAGCAGTGGAAGGATGAGAGAAGCACTGAGCAGTAAGCCAAGAGGTGAGTTAATAGCTGAAGGGAGAGACTTGGAGAGGCCAGTGGTTCCAGATGGGGCCCTAGAGCATCCATTTTTTCAAACTGTGTTCCATGTAGCCTTAAGGCATTGAAGGGAAAGAGTGAGGAAATGATTTAGGGAAGGGGGACAATTGATGCTAAGCAAGAACAGTTTGAAAAATCTGCTCTGATGTGAAGTTTCAGTGCAGTGGGCGCTGAGAGGTCTCGAGTAGCATCAGAGGCCTAAGGTTGTTAAGGCTCTCAACATAAGGCTGCTGAGGAATTGTGGTGCCACTGAACAGATCTTTCACTAAAATTGTTGGGAGAGGGTTGATAGGTGATGGCATCAAGGATGTGGACCTTCTTAGTGGAATTAGCAAGTACAGTCAGTGACCTAGAGGAATGTAGCTCTCTTTTGATAGAACACATAAGGTCTCCAGGATATTCGTTTTCTATGGCATTTGAAAAACCAAATCAAAACAAAAAAGCAAAAAAATAATGAGTAGATACAACACTCCAGAGCAGTTGTCTCAGTATTGTAAGGACCTCATTTCTGAACTTCTTTGAACTGCTTTACAGTGCCAATTTGGTGAAATTTACCAAATTCTGTTCTTTATACTGTTGTGTGCAAAAAGGTGTCTTATTTTTAAGCAGAATGGATTCGTTATCCTTATGATAATGCTTATAAGATTATCGTTGATATATTTAGTTTTCTAGGATTCTTACATTTACTTGTTACTTGCCTGCGTCAGGTAACAACAGGCCAGTCTTTGGTGTTTCAGAGGGTTGGTTTTGTTTTGTTTTATTTTATTTTCCTGAGCATTTTCTCTCATAGTTTATTCTTGTATTTTATACCCCAGACTATCTGAGAATAGCAAAATTCTTCTGTTGCTGGAGAATTAGATTAGATTCCCTTTGAAAAAACACGGTTAGTGTGGGTTATGTCTTGGGAATATTTTTGCAACTCTTCTGCTTTTTAGAATTAACTCATTCATTCAATTTATGGATTTGGATGTTGCATAGACTATTCAATATTTTTACAGATGCAATTTCAAGTAGGAATTAATCCTTTCTGCCAGCACTGTACTTGATTTTCAGATTATTAAAATGTTGATTATTCAAGTTTTCATGTACTTCTGCTAGAATTATTTCAGTTGTCAAACAGTAGGAAAAGTTTGAGAACATATTTTATAGAAGAAACTTCTGATGATTAAAAACTTAAAAATATTGTTAGTAAAGGCTTTCAGAAACTCTTTATTACAGACTTCTGGTGTGCTTAGAGTTTTATTTGAACACATTACAAATGAATATAAAATTGGAATGAGGGTTGAAACTGACAGGTGTTGAGGTAGCAGAGCGTTATCAGTGAATTTTGTTATATGCAATAATATTTTGATGTTAAAAAAATCAGGTAATTTGCTTTGTTTATAGAATACATATTATATACACTAAGAAAGCAAAAACATTTCAGTTATCATTGTAAGCCACATGCCAATTTCAGAGATGTTAAAATATGGGAAAAAATATTTTGGAATAAGTGAAATATAGTGCATAAAAATAGTAAAGATAGTTGTATAATAAGGTAAGAAAATTGTTTGGGAGAAATGATTTTAGCCTTTTATCTTCCCCATCTTCCCCAAATGGGTATCATGTAACTTTATACCTCCTTATTCCACTTCCATGAGAAAAATACAAACTAGAAATTTGTAAG
The DNA here is from genome assembly GCF_949774975.1 of Lagenorhynchus albirostris. NCBI lineage: Eukaryota > Metazoa > Chordata > Mammalia > Artiodactyla > Delphinidae > Lagenorhynchus > Lagenorhynchus albirostris. Next base: position 38,482,472 of record NC_083108.1, on the reverse strand, counting down.
ATTTATTAAAACACATTCATAGGTATGTCATGTGGTTTGTATATGTGAATTTTATTTGGCGGCATTCAGAGTGAACCTGTAGTTTTTTCGAAAATTAAATTTTCTAAAACATGAAACTTCTGTACATTGTCATATAAATGAAGTTTAAAGTGCATAATAAAATGTTTGTTCTCACATAATACTTTGGAATAACACCTTAGTCACCCCCTTGTCAAAGTTGATTTGATTTTTAGAAATGATCTGCCTATAAAATTTTATGGCAATGAAAGTTTGTTTTTCAGTTCGGGAAATGATAATATCCAAATCCATTTCATTTGCTTTCAAACAAGTTTCACTGAACTCTTTTTTAATTTACATGAAAGACTGGTAAGTAGAATACAAGGAAAGTTAATGCTTACTATCTTCTTTGTTAGTTGCTTTTTAGTACTGCAAGTGCATTAGTAGTAAAAATATTCACTAGCTAGTTGCATTTTATCCTGGCATCTTTGCCAAAGAAAATTAGTTTACTGGTTGGTGTAATTCTTCAGGATAGTATAATTTCTAAATTAAAGTATTGTGGTGGATTCTGTAAGTCATGCAGTAGTCATATAACTTTTGATTAATGGCCATTTTAAATGCGGCTCTGAGATCTCATGTGTATCAGTAGGTTAAAGTATATAATGTGGGTATTATACCAGATATTTAGATTATTAGTAAGTACCAGGTGACCAAATTTGTAAAATATTGCAGCCAGGAGGATTTTATATGTTGTACAGTTTTGCCTAATTCTTTAAGACCTCAAGGCTAGAGTTTTACTTCACTGTGATGGGGCAGGATTTTAACTTTCTGGTCATAACAGTCTCTCAGGCTGTAAGCAATCAAGTTTATACTTACTGGTTCTTACAGTAATAATTTCTTGAGTGCTCCTTCATGCTCCCCCAATCCTCATGGAAAATTTCCAAACATAAACAAAAGTAGAGAAAAATAGAAAATGGATCTCCCATATACCCATCATCTGGCTTCGACAGTTATCAACTCAAAGCTAGTCTTGTGGCATCGATACATGGATACCTCTTTCTTTTTGTCCTCCCCACCCCCCATTTTTGGTTGTGTTGAAGAAGAAGAAATTGCTTTCTTTGTTTTCTCCAGTTTCCCACAGTCAGGATTTGCATCCCTTTAATGTTTGTTTTTTTTTTTTATCATTTCCTCTGTCCCCTATATTTCCTGTGAATTGGTAAGTAAGTCCAGAGGCTTGATCAGATTCAGGATCTACCCCACCCTGCCCCCAGAAAAAATATGTTATAGATGGTGTTCTGTATAACTTAATATTCAATTAAAAAACTGAGTAGTGTGAAAATGTTTCCATTTTAACTTTTCTTTAAAGCATCATCTTATGCTTAAATAGGGCACAGGTAACTGAAGGATATTTATAATCAGGGCCACTAGATGTCTCCCACCTACTCTTCAGATTATCTGTGCCATGCAGATAAAATAACTGTTACCTCTAGAACTCCGCTGCTTCATACTGACCCCTGAATGTCCCAACCCCCAAATCTGTTAATTACTCTTTATTTTCAGAGACAGGTAAGTAAGAATTGACTCTGAGAGTTTTATAATTTATGATTTTTAAAGTTTTAAAAGCTTATATAGGCATTATACTTCTGTACTTACAGTTTTTATTACACTTGGCATTGAAAATTTTTGTCACTGAGAATTTTTTAATTCTTATATTTAAAGAGCTTACTTGACAAAAATTAGCCGGGATTTGTTTTTAAAAATTGTATTATAGGGCTTCCTGGGTGGCACAGTGGTTGAGAGTCCACCTGCCAATGCAGGGGACATGGGTTCGTGCCCCGGTCCGGGAAGATCCCACATGCCACGGAGTGGCTGGGCCCGTGAGCCATGGCCGCTGAGCCTGCGCGTCCGGAGCCTGTGCTTCACAATGGGAGAGGCCACAACAGAGGCCTGCGTAAAGCAAAAAAAAACCCAAAAACATTGTATTATAAGAGTTTCCTATAATTTATTTCCTAATATTTTAACTTCCTTCCTGGAATCACAGTTCATTGTGAGAATGGGGAAAGTTATTATCCACCATTTTTTTCCTTGATAGTCCTCTAGAATAGATTTTATATTCTGGACAGAGTTTTTGAAGACACAGTGAATAATATTCTGCAGCTCTGGTATTGGTAGGTTGCTTTGTACCCCATCTGAACAGTCATCCTGTAGGTCAGCTTTACCAACTAGAGCTGTTCTTGGGCAGATGAAGCTAGGCTGAAATGAGCTGGTTTGTCTACTGCCTTGATGTCTTCATTTTTGTCCAGAGACTTTCGGGGATGCCTAAAAAACAAACTGTAGGAGAATAAAACTTTCAGCTTTAAAAATAAACAGGTAATGTACAAAACAGATATTTTCATCCCATTCTTATCCTCACCTCATTTTCTACCCATCCCTCTTAGATGGGAAGTTTAACAATTTTTTTCGAATTTAATATATTCTAGAACATATTTTTCTTGGAACACTTTTCAGCATCTCAAAAGCATATAGCAAGGAACAAGGTTTGGGAATTGCTGATCAGGAATATTATTCTTTTTACTAATATAGCCGGTCCTCCATATCCGTGGGTTATACAGAGGCCTGACCATACCACACCTTTTTATATAAGGGACTTGTGCATCTGTGGATTTTGGTATCTGCAGGGCAGGGTGAGGGGGGTGTCTTGGAACCAGTCCCCCATGGATACTGAGGGACAACTGTATATTACGAGATAACATTACTTGTGATTAGAATTATATTTCTTTTTTTTATTAATAAGGTTATTTACTAGATATATTTCAAATATGTAATCTACATATATGGAATACATAATTTCAACACATTCCACTTAGCATTTTTAAAAATGAAGCATTTTTCTAGCCCACAAAGGAAATGTTAATACCTTTCAAAAGGTAGGAAGTTTAAGCCACATGAGGGTAGAGAACATGTAATGTCTTGTCTGCACTGATCTCAGTGCCTGGCACAGTGGCTGCTATGATGTAGGTGCTCATTAAATATTTATTGTTGGAAGGCTGTATTTTCTCACAAGTGCAATAAAATAAAAAAGTTTACAATGAATGTTTGAACAAATAAAAAGCTCAAAGCATAAAAGAAAGTCAAAATAAAAGAAATTCTCAAGAATTATATTTCTTGATGCTCCACCTTGCATAATGCTTATTATAATGTCTACTATTGTCAATTCTAGGATTTCATTTTGACTTATTTTGAATAACACTTTTACTCACATATTAATTTAGCATATGGTTATAAAATGCCTGTAAAACAGTGCTAAACTCCACAGAAGGTACATGAATGAACAAAAAACTCCAGCTAAAAAGGAGATCATAATCTAGTTAGGGGAGGGTGTCATAGGCAGGTTTAGCGATCATAATAAGAGAGAACTATTGATTAGAGACAGAGCCCTGGATGTATGTAGTAGTCAAGAGTAGTAAATGGTCACTCTAGAGAGATGCAGAAAAGCTGCAGGAGAGAAGCTGTTTTAGCTGGGCCTTGAAGGACAAGTGTGAGTTTGGTATTGCAGAGGTAGAGGTAGGAAGGAGAAGACAAGGGAGGGGCCAGTGTGAGCAAAGGCATCAACGCAAGAAGACATGAGGCACATGGAGGAAAGTAGTGGGTGCTGTTGGACTGGAGGATGAGGATCCGGGGGGTGGGAGGTGGAGACCCCAGCAAGTGGTGGGTTTGGGAAGTTAGATTAAATTTCCTATTAAAGAGATTGGCCTCTAGGAGACCATGAGAATAACACAATGAAGGCTATGCTTTAGGGAGATTAATGTGGTAACGATATCCGAGATGGGAGTGCCAAGGCCATGAAGTGATTCAGGTGAGTGGTGCAAAGTGAGGAGGTCTTGAGTCAGGATGAGGTGTGGAAGCGGAGGAAAAGGCGGCCCCTAGGCCGTGTCTCAGACTGGGAGAGGATGGGCTCAGAAATGGCTCTGGTTGTTGAGGACATAGTTTAAACTCAAATGTTATTAAACAGAAACATGAATCAATTGTTATACAATTAATGTTAGTTAAGTTTCCTCCTTATTCTTAGTTCTAGAGCCAGTACAAAAGCCTCATGAAGGTCCTGGAGAAATGGGGAAACCAGTCGTCATTCCTAAAGAGGATCAAGAAAAGATGAAAGAGATGTTTAAAATCAATCAGTTCAATTTAATGGCAAGTGAGATGATTGCACTCAACAGATCTTTACCAGATGTTAGGTTAGAAGGGTAAGTACCTAGTGTGGTCCTAATAGTATTTAATATGAATGAAAAGTATGTTATGAATTCCCAATAAATTGCACTTTAGTGTTGACTCTTCTTAAAGTGATTGTTACATCACTAAGTTACTACTTACCCCCCCACTTAAATAATTAAATGCTGATAAAATAATACCTCAAGTTCTAGTGATCATTGGGACTATATATTTTAGGCTTTGGAAGATAATTGTTTATCTTGATAGATTAGTAGGGATTTTAAACTTCATTAACAAAACATTTATATAGTTAATTTTTTAATTTGAATTTTATTTTTTTATACAGCAGGTTCTTATTAGTTATCTGTTTTATACATATTAGTGTATACATGTCAGTCGCAATCTCCCAGTTCATCCCACCCACCCACCCCCGCCACTTTCCCCCCTTGGTGTATGTAATTAATTTTTTACAAGATTCTTTTAAGTTGTGTGTAACTTAAAACGGTGAAGTATACAGTCATAAGCATACAGATTACTGAATTTTTACATATGTATGTACCTGTCTAACCATCATCCAAATCAACTTATAGAACATTTCCATCAGCCCTGAAAGATCTCTTGTGTTCCTTTCCAGTCAGTACTCCCACCCCCAGGGGCAGCCATTGTTTTGATCTCTAAACATAGATTAGCTTTGCCTTTCTTTGAACTGTTTATAAATGGACCCATGCTGTTTATATTCTTTGGTGTCTCTGAGATCCATATTGTTGCATGTATCAGAAACTTATTCTTGTCCATTGCAGTGTTGTGGTTTGTTATGTGAATATACCATAGTTTATTTACATGTTGATAGATATTTGTGTTGTTTCCACTTATTGACTATTGTGAATAAAGGCTATGGTGACATTTCTGTGCACATTTTAGGAAGACTTAAGCTCTCATTTCTATTTGGTGTACGTATTGGGGAAAGAAATAGGGTATACACTTAAGTAGCTTTAGCACGTGCTGCCAAACATTTTTCCAAGATGGTTGTAGCAACTTACACTCCTACCAGCAATATAAGGCCCAGTTGTGCCATACGAAGAAGGTAATACAAGGTATCTGGACTAGAGGACAACAGGCCCAGTTAAAAGCAAGGGAACTGTACAGAGAAAGGTAGATCAAGTGAACATATACATTCTAGCTGTTGAAACCCCCTAGCCACCTTGCTTTCTGGGGCTCCCATTAATGCCAGCAGCCAGGCTTTATCCCTCCAGGCAGGAGATTGGAAGATCTTTATCAGCAGAATTGGACTAGCCCTAGAGAAAAGCAAAACAACTGCAAACACTGACATCAGAGATTCTCCAACTTAATAGCATAGCCTGATGACTCCAGTGGAGTATACTCATAGTCAGTAAGCCTCACTTAAATATTCAGAGCTTATATTCAGGTTTTTGGCCTTCCATTTTTAGTAGTAGATGACCAAGGAATACTAGACATCACAGGAAACCCTCAAACATGTAAAATATAATTCAAAACTTTAAGCAACTTGGAGGAAGCAAAGCCTGACTATTCAGGGGGAAGAAAACTTAAAAAGAAATAATTAGTAATCCCAATGAAATAAGAAAACATATTACAACCATAAAACAAGAATAGGATACCATTCAAAAGATAGACTGAGAGGGCTTCCCTGGTGGCACAGTGGTCGAGAGTCCGCCTGCCGATGCAGGGGACACGGGTTCGTGCCCCGGTCCGGGAAGATCCCACATGCCGCGGAGCGCCTGGGCCCGTGAGCCATGGCCGCTGAGCCTGCGCGTCCAGAGCCTGTGCTCCGCAACGGGAGAGGCCACAGCAGTGAGAGGCCCGCGTACCGCAAAAAAAAAAAAAAAAGACTGAGAGAACCAAAAAGAGCTTTTGGGAATTAAAACAAAACAAAACTCAATAGCAGGTTGGGAGGAAATCTTCCATAAAAATAGATCAAAGAGATGGACAATAGTAAAAGCTTATGAAATTGAATTGACTATCAATGAGGACCAATATTTGATTAATAGGAGTCTCAAAGAGAACAACAAAAAAGGTGAGGAGAGGGATAGGCAGGTGGGAAGGAGAAAATTTATCCACCAGATTTTCCAGAACTGGACTGTACAGGTTTTGGATTAAAAGACCATTAAGTTTTCAGGACAACAGATGAAAACAGACTGCACCCCCAAGGCATTGTGACTTTCAGAACACTGGCAATCATTCCCTGAAAAAGACCTCTTATAAGTTTCTCTTGAGAAGAGAGCAGATCACAATCAAAGGATTATTTATCAGAATATCTTCAAACTTCTCAGCAGCAACTCTGGAAACAAAGGAGCAAAATTCTAAAGGAAAATAACTTCCAACCTAGAATTCTGTATGCATCCAAATTAACAATAAAGTGCACAGGTTAAATAAGGACATTTTGGGAATGCAAGGTCTCAAAACATTGAACTGCCACCACATATCTTTTCTTGGGAAGTTACTGGCTTGTGCTCCACCAAAAGAGGACTTAAATCAAGGAAAAGGTTGACACAGGATGTAGAAGACGGGAGATCTGATGTGCGAGAGATGGTGGGAATCTCTGGAAGATGGTGTAAGGACAGCCACGGGTGAGAGTTGTGCAGGCAGAGAGGCAGCCAGCCCAGGTGGGAGCAGCTCAGAAAATGCTCACCAGGAGAGACTTCAAGGAGATGTTGAAGTCATACCTGATAAGGCTGGATGTCTTGGAGGGATTTAGACAATTGATGGAGAATTTGGGATTGAATTAGTAATAAGTACATAGAAAACCATCGCAAGAAAAAAATTAAACAATCATTAAATCCAGGGAAAATTTTTTAAAGTCGTTCAGAGAAGGCAAAGGTAATCATAGTTTATTACACGGCACAGCTATGAATAAGTCATAATAAGGTAACCATTGAATATTGTGCATGTAAAAATTAAACTGAGGGGGTATAGAGTATTCATCCAGCAAATTGGTTAAGTGGACATCAGTCAAGAGAAGCTTCATTGTAAACTTAGATTTTCACAAACTGTGTACTTTCCTGAGTAATTTAAGAATTATTGAAGAAAGCTAGACTCCTCAGGGCAGTCTCAGTTAAATTCAGTGATGTCTCCATTAAAAAGAACCTTAACTATTATTGTTTATAGTAGAGTTGTTTTTGCACTTTTAATAATTCCGCTAAATACATCACCACTCTCAACACATTTTATTGTTTATTTTTTAAAATCTTTTACATGGTTCTTGAAGATACTTTTACTAATGAGTAGCTTATAAGTATATTAAATATATTATAAACACTAGTTTTTGCACAGTGAACAACTTCATGATATAAAGATCAGTGTTTAAATGGTGTGATACGTGTGCTTGTGCACCAAATTTTGGGCTTGATGAGGACTTCTCAGACTTGAAAAAATCCTGCTTTGTGCTGGATTGCTAGTCCAGCTGCTAATACGCAGTCCTTCTGGCCAACCATTGGGTCTCTGGGATAGGGCTGCTTCATGGGGTGGCACAAAGTCACTACTACCACTGAATAGCCATTTTTTGCCTTCTTGTTCCATTTCTGTGCTTTTATCCTTTTTTTAAAAAAGTTTTGAAAAACTTTTTATTATGGAAATTTTCAAATATATACAAAAATAGAGATAATAGTCTGAACCCTAATGTATTCATCACCTTGCTTCAACAGTTCCTAAAAGTTCTCTTTTATACCCTCTAAGATGTCCTGCAACAATCTCCTTCTCCTGGTAGTTACACTTCTGTGTGGTCTCTTCCTATGTTGTGCTAGGGTTGGTCTGTATGGCCAGCAGTACAAGTGATGGAGTGTCATTTTCAGGACTGGGTTATAAAATACACTGTGGTTTCCAATTTGGTCTTTTATTCTCACTTGGAGCATTGACCCTGGGGTAAGCCAGCTGACATGACAGGAATGGCCCTGTGGAGAAGCCCACATGGTTTGTGGATTTTGGGGATCAACCAGGTGAGTGAGATTAGAAGCAGGTTTCCCAACCTCAGGCAAAGACCTAACCATTTGCAAATATTACAATATTTGTCTCTGAAAGATAGGACTCATAGAACAAAAAAAAAGGAAAGGGAAAAATCATGATACCATTTTTCATACCTAAAAAAAGTCTTAACAGTGATTCCTTGATAACATGAAATATCCAGTTAAATTTCCCTAGTTATGTCATATATTTTCCTTTTTTAAGAGTGTTTGTATCGGGATGCAAATAAGGTGCACACATTGCAACTGGTAGGTATCTATCTCAAGTGTCTCTTAGTCTGTAGTTTCCGTCTTCTTTTTTCCCTTACAGTTTATTATTTGAATACGAGGTAGAGCGTCTTATATCTTTCCTGAGTCTGCATTTTGCTGATTGCTGGTGCCATTGATTGTGTTCTTCTGTTTCCTCTCTTCCCTGTAGATTGGTAGGTTAAAGGCGTTTTGTACCAATATCCTTGAAGTCAAGTAAGTTGTGACCTATTAGACAGGCCTATTATATGTCCCATCAGTCTGTTTTCTATCATTGAAACTCCTATTAGCCAGGCATTGGACTGCTTGCATTGATTCTCTTAGTCCCTTTTATTTTTATCTTTTCTCATGTTTCTGTTCTACTTCCAGGGAGAAATGCTAGGCTACCTTTCAGCTATTCTTTTGAATTTTTTATTTGTTAAATTTTTAATTACTAAGTCGTTGCTGTTGTTTTCTGAATTAAAGATACCGACACAAAACCCTGCAACTTAACTTTTTTATTCACAGAAATATTTGTGAGATGTTTAGTATGTAACATTTTAATCTTTCTAGTTTTTAAAGTAATTTTAACTTTCGTTTACAAAATTATCAGTCCCATGAGGCAGGCTGCTGTTAAGTGCCTCAGAGAGATTGCTGTAGCCCAGGACAATTGAATCAGGTTTGAATCCAGGTCTTCTGACATTTAATTCCCTACTTTCTCTGCCTAATTGCTAAAGGTTTTTTTTTCTCATTTTCTTAACTATTACTTTTAATGTTAGATGAAATTCTGGAAACAGATTAAAATCATGTATTTAGTAGAATTCTGCTTATTTTCTCATGTTAGATAAGCTTCTCTAGATGATTTGGATAAACTTCTGGGAGTTGCTCTGCTTATAATTTTTAAGACTTAACGGTTTTATAATCTTTTAGGTGTTTTCAGTAACGTTGTTATAATTCTATAAATAGTAATTGGTAGTTCTAAGGCTATTATGTATTTTGTTTCCGTTAAATACAATTTTGAAAACAATATTCTAACATAAATTTTACTCTTTGTATCTGTATTTATCCTCTTATAGTATGATTTCTACCTGCTTCATGAAATGTAAATTTGTTATACAAGTTTAGTGAGTTCCCTGATTTTTTGTTTTGTCTGTTGCCTCAAAGACACACGTGATAATTAGCAGTTTAAAAATATGCCTTAAAATATTTATCTTGAAGTATTTTTTCTTTTGTGGTTTTTTTTGGCTGCTTCGGTTGCTGTGGGTGGGCTTTCTTTAGTTGTGGCTAGCGGGGGCTACTCTTTATCGTGGTGCGCGGCCTTCTCATTGCGGTGGCTTCTCTTGTTGCGGAGCATGGGCTCTAAGCGCGCGGGCTCAGTAGTTGTGGCTCGCGGGCTCTAGAGTGCAGGCTCAGTAGTTGTGGCGCATGGGCTTAGTTGCTCTGCAGCATGTGGGATCTTCCCAGACCCGGGATCGAACCCGTGTCCCCTGTATTGGCAGGCGGATTCTTAACTACTGCGCCACCAGGGAAGCCCTCTTTTGCATTTTCCATCTTTCACTAGTGATCTCTCAGAAATTTTATTCTTTGGAAAACATAGCTTTCTCTTTCCTTATTTTAGCTATTAATTTTTTTGAATGAAATAGTCTAAACATTCAGAAAGCTATAGGAGATAACAAAGTTTTGTATCAAACACTAACTTTATTGAATTTTAACAAGTTGCCATATTCTCTTCATATTTTGTTTTTAAAATAAAGCTTTACAGCTACTGTTGAAACCATTTGTGTACCCCTCCCCAGTTGTATTCCATTCCTCTCTAACCATGGGTCTGATTTTTTGCATTTATCATTACTCTGCATGTTTATCTATCTATCTATTATCTATCTACCTAAATAATATATAGTTTCATATTTTTAACAACAAATTCTAGCATAGCATATGCACATATTCTTTTGCAACTTTAAAATTGTTAAAGCATTGATTTTGAAATTTGGCCATATCATTATATGTAGTTCTAGGTCATTCATTTTAACTGCTTTGTAGAAGTCCATTGTGGGAATATACACCATAATTTATCTATTTTGCTTTTGCTTAGATGTATATACTTTACAGTTACAGAATGTCTATAAATATCCTGTTTAAACAAGCATGTATTCTCTTGTACAGATATAACAGTTTTCTGTGGAACAGTGCTTTCCAAATTGTAGGTCATGACCCCTTAGTCATTAATGATCATGAGATCAATTTAGAACACCTTAGGCCTGAAGTTTTGTTTTTATGGTATTTCATACACAATGTGAATACCTGTTAGCATTTTAATTAGTGAAATAGAAGATATCGGAGTGTATCTCATGTAATAAAAGTTTTTTTTCATTAATCATTGTTTCAGAATGTATGTTTTAGGGTGACTTAAAATGTATTTGTTACCATGTGTTATGGTCAGTTGCACAGAGATGCGAAATAATCGTGTTGAGAGGAATGCACTTTTTAATTTCATTTGATGTTTTTAAAAATTGCTCCCACTGTGGTTTCACCAGTTTACATTTTCAAGCTGCAGTGGATGAGAGCTTACGTTGCTCTGCATATTCATGCAGAGGATAGTAGTGGCATGAGTGAGATATAATAGTGTCATGGAAGAGGCTGGCACAGGTGAAGTTTTCAAATTCTGATTGTATGTTTAAGATGGAAGCTCTCAGAACGCTGACAGGTTGGATGTGGAGTAAAAGAAAAAAGGAAAAGTTAAGAATTTAGGCCTGATTAGCTATCTGAATTAAAGTGATACTTGCCAAGATGGAAAGGAGAGTAGAAATATGGGAATAGAAATCAAGAATTGTTGGCACATATTTATAAAATCCTGGAGTTCAGGGGAGGGGTTGAAGCTGGAGTCATTAAGGGATAAGAGAATTTAAAGTCACGGGACTGATTGACAGCCACTGAAGTGGATGAGGTGAAAAAGGGGTTAGGGAGCTAATGTTCCAGCCTTCGAAGATTGAGAACAGGAGGAAGATCTAGCAAGAGGCTAGGAGAGGTGAGGTAATGTTTCAAGGGGGAAGTGGCCAGCTGTGTTAAATGCTGCTGAGAGGCTAAGTTGAGATCTCTAAACTGACCGACAGTTTCAGTTTGTGGAGAGGCTGTTGGACAGGATTGTTTCTGTGGAGTGATAGGCAATGAAACCGTGGCTTAAAAGAATGGGGAGACTTTCCATTTCTGTAATGGTGGCCTTGGTGATCTGGACCAACTCTCCAGATGAGAACATCTAGAGAGTTAGAAAAATCATCCTCTTGAAAACATCCAGAGGTTAGAAAGCACAGCTTAGAAGGTAGTGAAAAATTACAGAGCCAACATCTGGGAGAAGATGGAAACCCAGAGAAATGAGCATAGAATTTGGAGGCTACTTTTTATCTAGAGGCATCTGCTGAATCCAAAAGGTATATACTGAGAAACTAAATAGTGCTTTTGACAGGAAAGAAAAGATATTGGGAGCAAGAGGGACTTAATGAGGTGTTGGCCGTGTTCTGTTTCTTCACCTGAGTCATGATTACATGAGCATTTGCTTGTGATATCTCATTCGCTCTAAATTTATGTTTTTTGCACTCTGTTATGCTTCCCATAAAATCAACTTGAAAAAAGAGTGGGAGAAACAAAGTGGGAGGGAAGCAGTGGAGACAGCAAGTAGAGCAGTGCTTTTGAGGTGTAATTGTTGGAAAAAGAGAAATGGGGCAGTTAGCTGGGGAGATTGTGCAATCAGGGGAGACATTTTCTTTTTCTTCTGTAATATAGCATATAGTACAGTATGGTTGTATGTTGATAGAAATGATCCCATTGAGGGAAAGTTTGAGAGGGGAGTATTACAGCAAGAGCATTCAACTTGAGCAGGTGAGAAGGAATGTAGTTGGCTTCAGACAGGAACAGGGATAATGCAGACATTGTATAATGGGGAAAAGGCACAATGTTTATGATCACAGATGTCTACAGGATGGTCAGTGTGTTGATGGGAGTATGGAAATCCTCATCTGATGGCTTTTTTCAGTGAAATTAGAAACAAGGTTAACACCTGTGAGTGAGGAGGGTAAGAAAGGTATTGGGAATCTCAGGAGATGTGGAACAGTTTGCAGGGTTGTTAACTAGGACATGTAGTGGGAACACTGGATAGCGCTGAGAGCCTTCTTGAGGTTTGTGTTTGTAAATTGAAAATGAGACCATTCAGCATGCTCATACGTTTTCTTTAGCCATATTCAGCAGCCCTAGTGCAGATGCAGAATCAGCAGAAAGTTGGATTTAGCTATTGGGATATTGCCAAGCGAGTGAGATAGAATAGGGAGATACAAGACAGTGATTATAATAAAGAGTCCTGGAAAACATGCAGAGGGTCACAGAAAGTAAAAGGATGGAAGGGTCTGGATTTGAGATCCCAATGAAGAAAGCTAAGGATCTGGGATTATTGGAGTAACTGAGTGGGAACAAGCCAGGATGTCAGGGGGAGGGAGTGGGGATGGGAGATGGAAGGAGCAATGGTGACCAGAGATTGGGATGCTTAAAAAGGAGGTTATCAGTAATGATGTGGTCTAAGTGTATAGCATGAAAGTAAGTGGATGAGATATGCTGGAGGAGAGCAGAGCAGAGCAAAGATCTGAGAGGCCAAGTGTTGATAAATCGACTGCATGGAAACTAAAATGACTGATAATGTGATGACAAGACTAGTGATGGAATTGGTAGGGAAGGTGACAGATGAGTGTACCAAGGATGGGTTGGCAACTTCTGATAGCACCTTCTTTAAGGGACCTGAGGCTTCTTAGGGAAGAGGGAGAAACATAAGTCTTAAAATAGCGTTGAGGAACAAGGGAGATACTTGACCCCACTTCCAGACTCAGTGGTGCAAGGGATGTTGAAGAAAAGCTAGCCTTCTCTTGAAAGACCACTCAGAAGGCAGTATTCTTGGTGATATTTTAATTAGTGTAGAATATGAAGGGAATATTCAGAGAATAGATTGTGAATATTCGGGAACTTTGCTAATGACAGTAACCATGAATTCCAGAGAGCACAGTGGAAAGGTTTAGAGATTATGAGCTTTAGTTAGCCAAATCGCAATTAGAATTTGGGTAATTCACGATGACTTGGAAGGCTTGGGTTTTTTGTTATTTGTTCATAGCATTATCTTCAGTACCTAATGCTTTTAAAACATTTTCACTAGATCTGTAATTATGTGTCTATTCTCATTTCTAATACTGTTTGTTTCTTTTCTCTTTTTTCCTTAGGCAGTCTTGCTAGTGGTTTGTAGTTTTTAAGTTTTAAAAGAGGAGTAGCTTTTCCTTTTGTTTATTCAGTTTTTTAAAACTTGTTTTCTATGTAATTATCTTTCTTCTATTTTGTGTTTAATCTGTTTTCTCACTTGCTTAGTTAAATGCTTAACCTGTTAATTTAAAATATTTTTGTTTTCTAATGAATTCACTAAAGACTCTAAATTTACATCTGTGAATCATGTCAGTGTACCCTGCTAGTTTTATATGTAGTACTTTCATCCTAATTCATTTACAAGTAGTTTGTAATTTCCATTTGATTTCTATTCAACCCAGGATGACTTAGAAGTAAATTTTAAAATTTCTGTGTACATTTCTTTTTGCCTTTTGATTTTCTCATTTTTGTTATTGATTCCTAGATTAATGATCAGTAAAGATTATCTTTTTGAAATGTGTTGAAACCTTTGTGATCTAGAAAGTGTGCAGGGTTTTTTAAATGTTTCCTCTGCAGTTGAAAATAACATGGTCTGGTTGCCTGTTACTTTTGTTTTTTTCTGTTTTAGTGTGCATACTCTATTAGATTCTGATTAAGTTGTATAAAAAAAAAACTCCCACTATGATCGTGGATTTGACAATTTCCCTAACTCATTCTGTTAGTTTATTTTTCAAGGCTGAATCGTTGGATGCATTTAAGACAATTTACTGTGTGTGTGTGTGTGTGTGCACGCACGCGTGCACGTGTGTTTTTTAAACTCAGTGTTCGCATATCTTTATTGACTTTCTTCCTCCTGATTTTGATATTGTTACATCACTTTAGTCTAACGTTTTCCTGGTATGTCTTTTTTCTTTTTCTGTTTTTTTACTTTGAGGCATCTGTATGATTTTTGTTTTAGGTATATCTCTAAATGGCTGAATTTTATATTTTTAAATCATATAATCTTTGTTTTTAATAGTTGAGTTTGATGCATGTATATTTATTGTGACTATTGATATATTTAGACTTATTTCTTTTAGGTTGAACCATATGAAATTGATATTCATTTTTGACCTATGAAAATGACAGCTTTATACAGTTCCATCTAAATAAATCTTGTTTTTTGTTTACCATCATTTTTTTTCTTCCTTTCCTGCATTGCTAATTGATAACATTTTTAGTATTCATGTTTTTCTCTCTCTTGGTTTGGAAACTTCACATTTTATTTTTATTCCTTTAGTGGTGAGATCTGGGCACATTGTAATGTCTGTCAAGGTGTGAATTCATCTACATGCTCAGTGTACATAGTGTACTTTTGATCTGAGCATTCATGTTCTTCACTTCTAGAACATTTCTAGTTGTAATCTCAGATTTTGCTGTGTCACCATTCCCTCTGGTCTGTTCTTCTGGAACTGCTCGTGTGCATATACTAGAGCTTCTTAATGTATACTCTTATTTTTTCTCCTTTTTTGAATTGTATCTAGGTGAATTTCTCATTAATGTCTTGATGCTGGCAAAGTCTGGATCTGCCATTATTGGCTGTGTGGACAAGTTACTTCACCTTTCCGTACCTCAAGATCCTTATCTGTACAATCTGGACAGTAATAAGAGCTGCTGGGAGGCTCTGTAGTGCTTTGAATACTCACTGTCCTAGGATGTAGAGAAGGCCTCTGTTCAGGGAGAATGAGCTCCTGGTCCCAGTGTAGTTCTCAGGAGAAGCTTACTCCAGGCATGGTTTTCCATCCTCACTCTTTTTCACTCACCACTGTCTGGCTTTTGAAGTGTATTCACAATGAAATGTGAAATGAGAACTATCAGCCTATATTTAAATATCCCTACATTGAGATGGATGAAACTGGCCAGCATGTGGTTTTCAGACCGATTCCCAGAGGCGGAAGGAGTAGTGTGGGACAGCCCCTAGAGAGCAGCTTTTTCACCCCCTTATCTGAATCCAGAAAAGCCTTGGTTGTTCTAAGCTGTAGGGTTAACTGGTAGTATAGCTGGAGTGTCCAGATCACCCTGTGTGAGAACCTTTACTGCCTTGTAGGGTCTCCAGGGGCACATTTCTGAAGGCAGCTGGAGGAAAGAATAACATTGTTCCAGTGTCAAGAAGAGTTCAATAGAATTAACAAAGAGTTCTCTTTGTAATGTGTAATCTTAGGGAAAGAGATTAATACAAATTCAAAGCACCTAATTTGTCAATTCCATCCTATATAATTAGTCTCAGATGCGTAAAAAGTAATAATACCACTTATTGAGTGTTTATTATGTACCCAGGACTATACACATTATCCTATTTAAACAGTTGAGCAAAATGGTAGTAGTATACCCAGTTTACAGATTGGTAAACTCAGTTTAGGGAGATTAAATAATTTATGCAAAAGTATGATCAAGAAGTGACTCAAGTGAAATGTGTCAATGATAAAACATGTAATCTTAGTCACTGTGCTTGGCCATCACTTTTATGGTTAGATCTTCATTGATCTTGCCTGAATGAGAGTACATGGAGGAGAAATTATGTAACATTGCCAAACACTGCCAGACAGTGTTTTAACTTGTCGTTGATAAATGGTAGTGTCAGGTAAATTTGGTGGGTGACAAAGAATACTCTGAAAATCATACTCAAAGGGACATGGAGATGAGGGATAGGTTATTTGTGCATATTCACCTTGATTTGGAATCAAGCTACTTCATTTCTGTAAGCCTCAGTTTTCCCATCTTTAAAATTGGGAGAATAATACCTCTGTCTTAGGGTTGTTGTAAGGATAAAGTGGGATAATGCCTATAAAACTTCTAATGCCATTTCACTCCCTAAGAGGTTTAGGATAAGTACAGTGGGACTTTAACTGTTGAAAAATCATAGAAATAATAATTATCAAGGGAATGCTGTTGTTCTGTATTCCTGAATTTTTAGGTATTTGTGTGGATTGATTCTCTGGTAAGCCTAGTCTTGCTGAGTTGAACACTATCCTAAGCAATTTTATTAATGTCTTTATTTCCTGAAACACTGCTGAGTCACTCAGGCAGGCACTCGAGCTAACTCTCAGACCACATAGTGAATTTCATGCATTAGAATTTATTCAGTAATCCTCTCACTCGCTTATAAAATGAGTACTCATTATGCAGGACATCTTTTAATTAATATCGTATATAGGGACATAAATGAAACCACTCGTGTTTTCACTCATTGTTTAAAAATTATAAAAATGGGATTTTCAATCTACTCTAGTATATAACTCACTCCCATTAATAGCATCAGCCCACTATAGAAGTGATGGTGTAGTCTGAAACACGTGCCATCTCCCCTCATCCTTTCTCAGTCTGTGCTCTCTGCCAAAACAAAGGAGTAAACTAAGAGAAAGACATGCTGTATAGAAGAGAGGAAATCCAGTGTGCAGAGAGAGAACAGAATCCTGGGCAGGGCTGGGGGCCAGACGGCAAAGGGAGAGCCTCAGATGACAGTGGTGCGGGCATGGAGGGAGGCAGCCCAGAAAACCTCAGGAGAGATTGCTTTAAGAAGATTCCTATACTATATTGATAGTTGGTGCTTCTGAACACCTTAAGAGACTTTTAGACAGTTTGTAGAGAGTGTGGGTTTGAATTAGTGACAAGTACATAGAAAACTAAGGAAGAGTGGGGGGATAAGCGATGGTGAAGTGGAGGGGAATGTTGTGCAGAAAGAGGAAAATTATTAATAATATATGACTCAGCTATGAATAGCATTTTTTAAATTTTTATTTATTTATTTATTTATTTTTGGCTGTGTTGGGTCTTCGTTGCTGTGCGCGGGCTTTCTCTAGTTGCAGTGAGCGGGGGCTACTCTTCATTGCGGTGTGTAGGCTTCTCATTGCAGTGGCTTCTCTTGTTGCGGAGCACGGGCTCTAGGCGCGCAGGCTTCAGTAGTTGTGGCACACAGGCTCAGTAGTTGTGGCTCTCGGGCTCTAGAGCGCAGGCTCAGTAGTTGTGGCGCACGGGCTTAGTTGCTACATGGCATGTGGGATCTTCCCGGACCCGGGCTCGAACCCATGTCCCCCTGCATTGGCAGGAGGATTCTTAACCACTGCGCCACCAGGGAAGCCCTATGAATAACATTTTACATAGCTCTAATATACATTCAGGAGTGATGTATCCAAATTTATAATATAATTTTGGGAGACTGAGAGACTAGCAAGTGTATGTGTTGGGGGAGATAGGAGTGAGATAAATCCTCATATTCTGTAGTAAGAAGTCAATACATTATATCTACAACTAGAGAAAAATGAAGTAAAAATGCAGATATAGTACTTAGAATTATGTCTGCTCTATGAGAAGGGAGAAGTGGCAAAGAGGTGAGGGAACAGCCTTTTTTAAAAATAGTTCTTTATTGGAGTAGAATTGCTTCACAATACTGTGTTAGTTTCTGTTGTACAGCCTTTTTAAACAAGCTTTTGACAGCTTATTTTTTAAGCATGTACATGTCCTTTGATCAAAATTAAACCTAAATAAAGATGCTCAGCTAATTCTGATCTCTGCAGACATCCCACCTCCCAGAGACTCATTACTCCAATCTAGTGCTTCTCAAACTTGCTAGGGTAGGAGAGGAGGGAGAAAGGAAATAAGGCTGGGAATGTGGATGTGGAATTAAATCTCTCTGACCTTTGGTCACCCCTTACTAGTTTCCCAGACCAGAAGGAGAGAGCTTATCTTGGGACTCCTTCTTTGTGCTTCTAGTGCATGCTTCCAGTTGTGGAACTGCCTTTGAGTGCAGCCTGACTAATGCCAGAGGGGGAAAAATGGAAAACTCACCACTGGTTAGATGGAACTTCAAATTCTAGTCTCCTTCACCAGTTGACCTGCTACCATTTACATTTCAGTGTCCCCTCAGACAGCTGCTCCATGTATTCTGTCCAGGAGTTATGGTACCACCCACTGGGAGTAACAGAGTGGAGTGCACTTACTCCATCTTTCCTGGAGCCAGAAAATGCACCCATTTAAAGTGAATAATTCAGTGATTTTGAGTAGATTTTCAGAGTTATGCAAGTATCACCACTTGTAGAAAATTTCCATCACCCCAAAAAGGTCTGTGGTGTGCATTTGTAGTCACTCTCCATTCCCACTCTCAGCCCTAGGATTAAGTTATCACCAGTGTACTCTGTGTATATAGATTTGCCTTATCTGGATATTTCATATAAGTGGAATCATATAATATGAAGTCTTTTGCGTCTGGGTTCTTTGACGGAGGATAATGTTTCTGAGATACTCCCGTGTTGTAGCATGTATCCTTTGTTCCTTTTTATTGCCCAGTGTTATTCAGCTGTATGGATAAAACACATTTATTTCTCCTGTCACCAGTTGATGAACATTTGAATTGTTCCCCTTTTCTGGCTATTATGAATAATGTTTCTAAGAACATTTGTGTTACAGGTGTTTGTGTGGATATATAGTTTTGTTTTTCTTGGGCAAATTCCTGATTGCTGGGTCATATGATAACTTTAACTATTTAAGAAATTGCCAAACGATTTTCCAGAGTGGCTGCACCATTTACATTCCCACCAGCAATGTATGAGGGTTCTAGTTTCTCCACATCCTCACCAACACTTCTTTTTGACTCTTTTTTTACTATAGCCATTCTACTAGGTATGAACTGGTGTTTCATTGTGATTTTAATTTGTGTTTCTCTAATGATTAATGATATTGGGGATCTTTTCATGTACTTATCAGCCATTCTTATATCTTTGATGAAATGTTTCTTCAAATATGTTGCCCATTTTAAATTGGATTGTTTGTCTTCCTGTTACTGAGTTGTAAGAGTTCTTTATGTATTCTGGATACAAATCACTTATCAGACATATGATTTCCAAATATTTTCTCAGTTTGTGGCTTGTGCTTTACATTTCCTTAATGGTAACTTTAGGCACAGAATGTGCTTAATGGCACACAAATAGTTAATTTTAATGAAGTCATATTTATCAGTTGTTTCTTTTACGGGTTATGCTTCTAATGTTATCACACTTCATGGTACAAGACTGGAATCTTACCCCTGAGATCAGAAATAAGGAAAGGATGTCTACTTTCCACTTCTGTTTAAAATTGTACCAGTCCAAAACTTGCACCTGTGCTGTGGGTACAGAAGGAGAGCCCCAGAAGAAGCCCTCTCTGGGCTGGGATACAAGAAGAGGGTCTCTTAAGGGTTAGAGACTGGAGTAAAACCCTTATTTCTCCCCTAACCCATCTCTTTAAAAAAATTTTTTTCACCTGCCCCACAATCTCAGCCCCTAGGCAGTATTGCCAGGCAGCACAGCCATGAGCAGTGGCCAGGGAAGCAACTAAACATCTGAGGGGAATTGTCTCTGACTAGAACAACTCTGGTGTCCGGAGCATGGGTAGAATTCCCATTGCTTTTCTTTTTCTGTCTCCGACAGCGTGACCTGGAACACAGGACAGTCTTGGGAAGTATGCAGCAGAGGGAGGAAACTAAAGCCTCTGCTTTCTAACTATGTTGGAAGACTCAACATAAAAGATGTCAGTTCTCCCCAATAGATGTTTGGTGAAATTCCATTCACAATCCCAGCAAGGGATTTAAGTTTTTATTTGAAAAGGCAAGGGAAATAGAATAGATAAAATAATTTTGAAAAAGATGAATAAAGTTGGAGTAAATACAGTACCCAATTTAAAGACTTTCTATAAAGCTGCAGTAGTCAAGACAGTGTGGTGTTGGCAGAAAGATAGATATATAGATTAGTGGAACAGGACAGAAAACTCAGAAATAGACCCATATAAATATGGCTATTTTTTTGAATTGAAGTATAGTTGATTTACAATGTTGTGTTAGTTTCAGTTGTACAGCAAAGTGATTCACTTTTATGTATTCATATTCTCTTCCATTATGGTTTATTATAAGACACTGAATATAGTTCCCTGTGCTGTACAGTAGGACCTTGTTACCTGTTTTTTGTATAGTAGTTTGTATCTGCTAATCCCAAACTCCTAATAATACCCCTCTCCCAGGCCCTTTCCCCTTTGGTAACCATAAGTTTGTTTTCTATGTCTGTGAGTCTGTTTTTGTTTTGTAACTAAGTTCATTTGTATCATATTTTAGATTCCACATATAAGTGATACCATGTAGTATTTGTCTTTCTGACTTATTTCACTTAGTATGATAATCTCTAGTTCCATTCATGTTGGTGCATATGGCATTATTTCATTCTTTTTTATGGCTGAATAATATTCCATTATATACAATACACATGTACACACACAAATACATACATATGTATGTATTTATGTATATACCGCATCTTCTTTATCCATTCAGCTGTCAGTGGACATTTAGGTTGCTTTCATATCTTGGCTATTGTAAATAGTGCTGCTGTGAACATTGGGGTGCATGTATCTTTCTGAATTAGAGTTTTCTCCAGATATATGCCCAGGAGTGGGATTAGGCTGTTTGATTTTTGACAAAGGTAAAAAGCCATTCAATAGAGAAAAGATTTTCTCTTCAACAAATGGTGTTGGAACAGTTAGAAATTCATATGCAAAAACATGATTCTCAACCTGAATCTCATGTATTATATGAAAATTAACTCAAATTTGATCATAGATCTAAATCTAAAACCTAAAATATTATAATTTTTAGGACCAATATTCAGGACCTTACATTAGGCAGAGAGTATTTAGACATGACATCAAAAGCATGATTTCATCAAGGAAAAAATTGGACTTCATTAAATTTTAAAATTTTCACTCTGTTAACACTGTTAAGAGAATCAAATGACAAGCAACAGACTGGGAGGAAATATTTATAAACTGGATATCCAACAAAGGGCTTGTGTCTGGAATACACAAAGGACTCTCAAACATCAACCCTTACTCCAATGAAGATGTTGAAAAATAAAAAGAATTTTTTTTAATTAAAACATTCAGGGGCTTCCCTAGTGGCGCAGTGGTGAGAATCTGCTTGCTAATGCAGGGGACGCGGGTTCGAGCCCTGGTCTGGGAGGATCCCACATGCCACGGAGCAGCTGAGCCCATGAGCCACAACTACTGAGCCTGCGCGTCTGGAGCCTGTGCTCCGCAACAAGAGAGGCCGCGATAGAGGCCCGTGCACCGCGATGAAGAGTGGCCCCCGCTTGCCACAACTAGAGAAAGCCCTCGCACAGAAACTAAGACCCAACACAGCAAAAATTAATTAATTAATTAATAAACTCCTACCCCCAACATCTTTTAAAAAAACAAAAAATTCAACCCAGTTAAAAAAAAATTGAATGCAATAAAAAAGTTGTCAGCAGATTTGACACTTCACCCAGGATGCTGTATGAATAGCAAATGAGCACATGAAAAGACACCAACCATTGGAGAAATGCCAGTTAAAACCATAATTAGATACCGCTCTATACCTATTGAAATGGCTAAAATAAAAATACCGCCAGCATCAAGTACTGACAAAGATGCAGAACAATTGGAACTCTCATATATTTCTGGTGGGAATGCAAAAATAATACAGTCTCTCTGGAAAAGTTTGGCAGTTTAAAAGTTACACTTACATTGTTACACTTACCATGTAATCCAGCTAGCCCATTACTGAATATTTACTCTAGAGAAATGAGAACATGTTTACACAAAAAGTTTTTTTTTTATTGGAGTATAATTGCTTTACAATGTTGTGTTAATTTCTGCTGCATAGCGAAGTGAATCAGCCATACGCATACACACATCCCCTCCCTCTTGGACTTCCCTCCCCCCACCCCAGCATCCCACCCAGCTAGGCCATCACATAGCACTGAGCTGAGCTCCCTGTGCTATACAGCAGGTTCCTACTAGCTATCTATTTTGCACATACTAGTGTATTTATGTCAAACCTAATCTCAACACAAAAGACCCCAAATAGCCAAAGCAATCTTGAGAAAGAAAAACGGAGCTGGAAGAATCAGGTTCTCTGACTTCAGACTATACTACAAAGCTACAGTAATCAATACAGTATGGTGCTGGCACAAAAACAGAAATATAGATCAGTGGAACAGGATAGAGAGCCCAGAGATAAACCCACACACCTATGGTCACCTAATCTATGACAAAGGAGGCAAGAATATACAATGGAGAAAAGACAGCCTCTTCAATAAATGGTGCTGGGAAAACTGGACAGCTACATGTAAAAGAGTGAAATTAGAACACTCCCTAACACCATACACAAAAATAAACTCAAAATGGATTAAAGACCTAAATGTAAGACCGGACACTATAAAGTTAGAGGCGAACATAGGAAAAACACTCTTTGACATAAATCACAGCAAGATATTTTTTGACCCACCTCCTAGAGTAATGAAAATAAAAGCACATGAAAATTTGTACATGAATATTTATAGCAACCCTATTCATAATGGCCAAAAAAACTGGAAAGAACAGGTGAATGAAGAAACAAACTAATATATCAGAATGGAGTACTATTCAGCAATAAAAAATAACAAACTTCTGGTACAACAACTTAAAGGAATCTCAGAGATATTGTCCTGGGTGAAAGAAAGATTATACACCTCATTCATGACATTTATGAAAACACAAAACTATAGTAATGGAGAACAGATGTCAGTTGCTGGGAGTGTTAGGTGTAGGGGGAGGGTGTGAGTATAAAAGGATAGCACAAAGGAGTTCTTTGGGGAGATGGAACTGTTCTGTTTTCTGATTTTGGTGATAGTTTTATGAATCTATACACATACTAAAACTCATAGAACTTTTCACCACCACCCCAAAAAAAGGTCATTAAAAAAATGACATAATACCAAGTGTTGGTGAGTATGTGGAACAACTGGAACTCTTAACAGACTGATGGTGAGAGTGAAAATTATTACACCCTCTTTGGAAACCTGTTTCACAGTATTTACTAAAGCTGAGCTTATATATCCTTTATTGCCCAACAGTACAGAAATGTATACATGTCGTCACCAAAAGACATGCACATGAATATTATCACAGCACTATTCATTGTAGCCCAGACTAGAAAGTACTCTAATGTCCATCAATGGTGAATGGAAAAATGTTATGATTATGTTATGATTATGTATTCATATAATGGAATACTGTGCGGCAGTATAAATAAACTATTGCATACAACAATATGGATGATACATAACCACACTGTTGAATGAAAGAATTCAGACATAAAAGGATGCTCTGTATCGATAGCTCCCAAAGTGTGGTTCTGAGACTTCTGGGGTCCTTGAGGTCCTTTCAAGAAGTCTGCAAGGTCAAAACAGTTTTCATAATATTACTAAGATATTATTTACCCTTTCTGCTCTTAATCAACTAGTGTGCAGTGGAGTTTGAGAGGCTGTGTGGGTCAGGGTCCAGGTGGGAGTCAGAAATCACACAATAATTTGAACAGAGACGTTTTAATATAAATAATTACTAACTATAATGGGATTAACTATAAGGGAGTATAGATAGTAGTAAAGGAAGGAAAATTATTAAGGAAGGAAAACCTTTGGAAGGGAGACCCCCTCCATAAGGCTGGGATTCAGACCTCTTTGGAGAAGTTTCTGTAGATGGTAGAGAACTTTGCTAGTTACCCCTGGCCAGACCTGGTTCACAGTACCCTCCAGAATGGGGACTGGTAAGGCAGGGTAACAAGCATAAAATACACTTCAGAGCGCATTTGGGCAGGAAATCAGAGCCAGAACTGCCAAACAGCAACCACCGCTCCTGGCTTTAGGCAACCAACTCTGGGAAGCCAACTGCTGGGGTACCTGGGAGACTTACTCAGAGTCTGCCTGTGGGGTGCTACTCATGCGTTTGGGTGTCTTCCACACACTCCAGTAGCAGCCACCCTATAGGAAGGAGAAGAAAACAAATGGAGGCATGCTAGAACCAGGAAGGGAGGTTTCTTCCTCCGGCAGTGTCCCTCCAGCACCCTCGACTGTCAAAGCTTATGTATGCATCTTGCCGACTGCAAAGGAGATATGCTTATAGGAGCCAGTTACACTATCGCAGAGCAGGCAGTGAAGGATATATTTGGAGATAAGAGGCAATAAATTCTTAGTGGGTTACTATATGAAAGTGATAAATCATCTCTTTGATAGCTACTGTAATATGTGTTTGTGGATTCTTCATTTTAAAATTTTGTTTTAATTTATAATGTAAATATTAATAGCTATAACCCATAGACAGAAGAACTTTGGGATCCTCAATTTTTAAATGTGTAAAGGGGTTTTGAGTCAAAAAGTTTGAGAACCACTGCTCTATATTATTTCTTTTAAATAAGCATTTAAAGAAAGAGGTAAAAATCATCTGTAGTGTTAGAGGTCCAGAGGAGTGGTTACCTTGGGAAGGGGCAGAAAGGAAGCCTCTGGGGTGTTGGTAATGGTCTGTTTCTTTATCCGGGTGCTGACTCCTTGATGCAGTCACTTTGTGGAAACACATTCACCTGTATACTTATGGTTGTCAACTTGTTTGAATGTATATTATATTTCAGTAAAAAGTTAAGACTCTTCTTTTTCCTCTCTTCCTAACCCACATCCTGTTGTTAAATCTGTGTGTGGTGTTTTTGCTTTGTTTTGTTTGCTTTTAAAGTAGCACAACCTTACACTGGCTAATTTTCATCCCTGAGGATGAAAGACTCAGTTGGGACAGGGTGGAAGAAAACTGCTTCATAGTACTGCCTGTGCTTATCCTCAGCTCTGTGCTCCCTACCCCCAAAGGGATCCCTCACCTCCAGCCCCACAAGGACAAGTGGTCCCTCCCTGGGAGAAGCTTAGCTAGAATGCTGAAAGCATCTCTGGTCTTCTCGAGTGCTTTATGGCTTTCTCAGGTAGAGGGGAGTATGTGTGTGTTTACCTGTTTGAGAGCAGTTATGAAGATTTTCCCATATTTTCTCTATATTTTCTGTTTTGCATTGAGAGAATATTTATGAATTTATATGTTCTCTGAATGATTAAATTCAATTGTTTGATTTAGGAAATTGTTTTCCTTTTTGTCATCTGTTCTTCTGGGTCCCAATAATTTGCTTTGTTCTCTGATTCTTCTATCCTGCTGTGAATGATTTCCATTTTAGTCTTCTTTATTTCCAGTGTTCCTATAGCCTTGCTTCCTTTCCATACAACCTCAGAATTTAATGCTTTAATGTCATCCTAGTAATAAATCTGGCTTATCACTCCTCTTCTGCAGACCCTGCCATCTCAGGAGTTTTCCGTCATCTTCCTGTCTGCTCCCTAGCCATGCACATGGCTAGCAGTACTGTTGGTACATGGCGAATTTGCCTAATCATCTCTGTGTCTCACTTGATTTTGTTCTTTTTGTTGTTTCAGTAAGCTAGCAGCTTTACAGTCACCATGACTGTTTTGTTTCCCAATTCTCCTATAATAATAAGTAGGATTAATTTGTGAAAAAGGATTACATATGACTTAATGTGATTCCATTAAATAATATTAGAAAGTCTTTTTCTGAATGCCCGTTACCCGTACACAAGCTACTCCTGACTTCACAGTCCTGCTCCAGTAGTCTGTGGGTCAGGTATACAGCATGCACCTTCCCATGAAAACATGAGTGTCTTGGCTTGCTCACCTACAAGGTACCTGAAGCATAGTACTAATGAGATATCAATAATGTGGCCGCCATTTATAACAGAGTTCTGATAAATACTGTCCAAAAGTAAGACTATTTGATATAATGCTATTATATCAATACTATCTGAAAATAATAATAATAAATAAAATGGTACTATTTTCAGATAGTATTATTTGGAATGCCAAGAACCTTCCCACAGTTTTCCTTCCCGTAGCCTAGGCAGCTAGTCTTTTGGACTTCACCTCCAGCCCAGACCTGGAGGGAGGGGACTGTAGAGAGGGTGGCAGGCTGTGTGGATCTTGGTGTGGACACAGGGTGAGCGGGAAGTGGACTGTGACGTGGACATGGGGCTGTGGTCTCAGGCGCCGGTGGATAGACAGTGAGGTTACTGGCGAGAGGAGAGGGAGACGTGCTGTGAAAGGGAGTCTTGGGAATGGTGAAGAGGTGTGGGAGGGGCTGAAATGGGATTTAATGAAGAAAGACAATGGAAGCTGTTTGTTTCCCCTTTTCTCCTGGGAGGGAGGAGGGACCAGTGCTGATGGGGCTCCCTAGTGAAGTCTCCTTCGTTTCTCCTTCTTTCACCCCCTTTATTTTACCTTGCCATCTTTTTCCTCTTCTATTTTCCTTTTCTTCCAGCTGCCAATCAGCAGCCCTAGGGTGCCACGTTTAGTAAGTAGGGTTATAGTGGCAGCTTCAGAAGAGGGCTTTTGTTGGTATTTTTTCTCAATTCTTCCCCCTTCTCTCCTTTCTCCACTCCCACTGACAGGTAATAATAGAGAGATTGGAGAGACCACACAAGGTTTGAGGAGTTTACGAGAGCAAGAAAAAAAGGTGGATATAGAGGCTGGGACAACTCTTAAAATTTGGGGGTCCCTAAGAAAGAGTAATACATGCAGTCTTTAGGAGAGGTTTTGTCCTAAAACAGATGCCTTGACGTCTGGTTACTTAGTGCTGTTGTTGCCCTCGGTTAGTCTGTTTCTAGCGGTTTCATCTAGCTAACAAGATTGAAAGAAGAGACCATGTAGAATTAGTATATTGATTCTGTGTGCAGATATTTTGGGTGTGTTTGGTCTTTCTGATGGTTACATTTCTAAAGATAGTCTCTACTAAACAAGATGCATGTGGAAATTTCATTGTGGAGGGGGCAGCATCAAGACTGGAGCTCCCAGTCAGGCCCTGCCGCTCCCTCCCTTGGTCCATCCTCTGCTTCTCATCTGTGAAATGTGGCTTCACATACCCCACAGAACTATCAGGAAGTTTCAGTGACCAGTACATAATAGATACTCAGTAAATTTTAGTTTACTTCCTTTGTGGAAGGTAATCCTTTGCTTAGATTATTAAACTGTTAGACTGTAGTGGTTCTGATTTTTTGTCTAATGGGATTCTTGAGATACGTTCACTTTGGGATTAATGTAGCCTTAGTACATTACCCATTAAAACGAATCAGCAGAAAACATGTCAGGAAAGAGGTGTCTGATTTTAAGAATATAATTAACATCTTTAAAAATAGTTTTAATCTAACCATATAACTTTAAGTAGGTACTATTTTATTAAATATGCAACATTAACCAAAACTTAAATAAATGAAGTACTGAGAGTTGCACCACTAGAGCCACCTGTCTTATTCTTCTGTTACCCCTTACTTGATTATGCTATTGTAACAGTTTTACAAAGGCATTTGCTTTGTCTCTAGGTGTAAAACAAAGGTGTATCCAGATAATCTTCCTACAACAAGTGTGGTGATTGTTTTCCATAATGAGGCTTGGAGCACACTTCTGCGAACTGTCCATAGTGTCATTAATCGCTCACCAAGACACATGCTAGAAGAAATTGTTCTAGTAGATGATGCCAGTGAAAGAGGTAAATTTTACATTTTAATGCCAATAATATGCTACACCTTTTGTCATTATGGTTAAAAAACTAGTTGCTATCATTTTAACCTAATAATTTTATACAAACTTCTAATTTATCCTAAAAGTTATTTATAATGTTTGGACTCATTTCACATATGCAAAAAATTTACACCCTTGTGAAACTTAAAATATTACTTTAATTAGCATTTAGTTTGTGTCACATCTTAATCTTGTTTTAAAAAGAAATCTATAAAAATTTATGCAGAACAGTGAAAAAAAAGCACGTAATTTTGTCAGGATTTTCTCTGTGGGAAGCTGCAGCCCTGAGTCAGTGGAGAAAGATTGGCTCTGACTGAGAGCCATGAATAGAGAGATTTAGTTCCATGTACAGTGGGAAGCATCCCTGACAGCAAAACAGAGCCTGAGCTGGCTGAGCCTTATTAGCTCTCCAGATTCTTCTTAGGTTTTCCGTTTCCTCTATTCCTAAGTTCAGGAATAATCTATAGCTAGGTACATAAAGGGTGACGAAGGAACTTACGAAAAAGTGGTATATAATATGTTTCTGATCTCATGATGAATCTCTACAGTGGCTCTTGCCCAGACATTCTTCCAAGAATCTCAGAATTTTTCACAGGCTTTTTTTTCACAGCACAGCTGTTCATCATTGGTGTCATGTGTTTCCCCCAATATTCCTATACTCACATGAGAAAAATTTGGAGGGAACTATGGAAAACGGCTCTTCCTTCCTTGCTTAGGCAGCCTTAAACTTCATGACCCATCTTTTCAACCTTTTTTGTTATTATCTTCAACTTTCTCACCTATCTCTCATTGCATCTGCTAAAATAGTTTAGTCAAGTATTATACCTTCTCCTCCCTGTGCCCACACTAAATATATATGTTTAACCGTGATGAATTTAATCATTTCCTATCTTAATTTTTGGGAATAATTTACTCATTGATAACAATTTAAATCTTCTTACTTTGCCAGGTTGTAGAGGTACAAATGAAGAATAAGATACAGCCCTGCTGTTTCAAGGGCCTTGTAGCTTACTTCCTTAGTCTAATCAAGGAGATAGTTTATAATTACATAAAACATTTAATAATAATATATAATGTAATTAATGTCAAAATGAATGAGAGCTGTTATAAATTAAGAATACCACACTTAAATAATTACTGTTGACAGAAGCATAAACCCCACGTGGATAATTGTTAGCTAGGAGTTAATTAATCCCTCTTTAAGAAAATTAGCTGAAGTTAATTTTAGCAGTGATTCATACAGACATCTATCCTGCAAGTGACTTTTACTTATATGTTGATATTTGTTAAATGTTCCTCAGGAAGAGATATTTTTCCTCAGATGAAATGATTTATTTTTCCAGTCGCCCCTTTGTTTTCTCCATTATTTTGTTGAGTGCCTGAGAAGGCTGTGAAATAGTAAGTTTTTGTAGGATGTGGCCTAACCAGCAAGACTTAACATGTCTGCAGCCTGAAGTGACAAAGATAGTCACGTATCCCGGTTCTCTTTTACCTCCCTCATGTAGGCCCTTCTGAATCACCCCAGCCTTTGTAAACCTGTAATTGGAAACGTGTGGGCAGGTGTCTGCCTCGCTGCCCCGTCGGGCTTAGTCACTAAGCAGGACCCTGAGCGTCACCCCACAGCCCTGATCAGGGACCTGGCTCTCCTGTATCTTCCTGCCTGGAAAGTCTCAGGCATCTGGGTCACCACTTCTGATATTTGGGAACCCCTGGGCATTGTGTTTTTGTGGTTATAACTGCAGTCTTGCTATCCAGATTGAGAATTATCTAATCTTTCTTGTTTAGGTGGTAACTTTGGGCCCAGGAACCAGAGCCAGCTCTCTAAGTCCGCTCTTTCCTATTCATGAGGCACAGCCATGGCACCGTCATTTCTCACCTGGCCGATGAAATAGACTAATTAGTCTCCCCACAAACACTCTCACCCGATCCTGTCTGTTCATGCTGCGTGCAGAGGGAGCTTTTAAATGTGCAGACCTGACCGTGTCACTTTTCTGATTAAAACCTTTCCTCTAAACAAGGACCTACTGTATAGCACAGGGAACTATAGTCAGTATCCTGTAATAACCTATAATGGAAAAGAATCTGAAAAAAATATGTATGTATATATAACTGAATCACGTTGCTGTACACCTGAAACATTGTAAATCAACTATACTTCAATTAAAAGAAAAAGAAGCCTTCCTTCTAAGGCCTGCAGGACCTGGCCTCTGCCTGCATCTCCAGACATATCTCAGATCATTCCCTGCCCACCCCAGCCCCTAGTTCCTCTTGTATGTTTCCTCAGAATCAAGTTACACTTAGGCTTTCCTGACCTCCTGCCACCGGGTCATGTCCCTCTGAGCACCTCTCAGAACACTCTGTACTCCCACAGCTCTCCCCAGAGATTAACCTGTTTACTTGTCTATTTAATGACTGTCTCCCCCAACCCTGCCCCGCAGACAGGCACTATGACTCCATCAGGACTATTTGCTCACCATTATCTCCTCGGTGTCCACAGTGCCTATCGCACAGTAGACAGTCCAGAATATATTCAGTGAATGAAGGAAAGAATAATCTACGAGTCAGTTGATCCTTATTTCTACTCCGTGTCTGCACAGACTTCCTAACTAGGTTGTGTAGTGTGCATAGTCTGCTCATGGCCTCAGGGTATTGGATTTCACGGTGAACCTGCTGAGTTGTCAGTAGCTCCATTTATTAAGTATGAAGTAGATGCTATAATTATCCCTATTTTATTGATTGAGCAAAATGAGACTTCACATAAACTTAGGGTTTAACCTCTTAACTGCTGTGTAGTCATGTCTGTCATAACTTTACTGTTAAGGGGTCTGTAATGAAGATGGAGTCTGGATGAATCCCTAGTTCATGTTCAAAGTTATGCAGTTGTCATCTCAGAAGGTTACGTTAAGATTTAGAGTTGATATAGTGTTCTGAATCTGAGATGACTATTGTTTTTTTCATTTTGCACAAAAGGAAACAGAGGTTCTTATTTAAGTAGGGATTAGGAGTCAGATTTATTACACTCTAAATTCTTTGCTCTTTCTACTGCTCTTTAGAGCTCTGGCTAAGATTTCTCAGATGTTGCTAGGAGCAGTGAAATTTTCCCTGACATTCACTCTCTGACAGCCTCCCAACTCCCTGATGCAGAGATGCCTAGGGATCCATTTATAGACTAATAGCTGTAAAGATACTCTAATAAGATTCTCTCTTATTTTTAGATGACATAGTACCTTCTAATCATAATCACTTAACACCCCTCCATGGCTTCATTTTTATAAAATGAGGTTTGAATAAATAGTTCCTAATCCCCCACCTAGCCCTGAGTCCATAATTCTGTATCAGGTGTTAGGAAGATACCTATTTCTTAGCCATATTGCCTGAAAGCCACAAAGACATCAAACAAAGATGCCAAGAAAATTTGTTGAATAGCAACTTTTTTCAACTACCAGACCAGAGGATCATGCATTTTTCATTTTAGTTATAGACAGGACAGAATATCATAACTTTCAAAGATACAGAATTCAGGGATTAGATTGCTTTGATTCTTAATAAGCACTTTAAACTGTCTAATATTTTGGGGAAGACTTACTGGGCAACCCAGTGTGACACAGCCGAATTTGACTGGTCTAAGGTACTAGAATATATCTACACCTTACCACATGAGATTCTGTCAAACTCTGGACATAAAGAAATTTACATTTGGATCAGGTTGGGTGAACCGCAGTCCTGAATTGTTCTCTCGGTAGTTCCCTTCTAGGATTTCTTGCTGTGGGTGAAAAGAGGGGCTTTGAAGTCAGGCAGACCTGGTTTGAATCTTGGATCTACCTCTTAATAAGCTGTGTCATCTTGATCAGTTCATTTAATATTCTGAGCCTTAGAGTTTCATATCTAAAACATGTTTAATGACATCTCATAGGGTTGTTACGAGGATTAAATGAAATAAAATATGTAAAGAACCTGGCATTGTACTAAATAGGCATAAAGTGGTAAAATGTTGTTTTTCATTGGGGTTGGCACTACCCTCACCTTTTTTTACTCAGAATCAAGTTGTATATGTTTCTGACCCTAAGGTTTGGTTCATAAAATCATGGTGATCAGATAGGAGTTCTCCACATATTTTTCAGATTTTCTTTTTAGCCCAGATATTTTAGGAAGTGTATTAGCAGACATGGAAATGATTGGTGTTCTGGTGTAGTGGGACACAGAGGCCTTTTTTTCTTTCACAGTTTTCATAGTCCTGATTATTCCATTATTGAATCAGTCAGGTCTTAACCAGTTCCAATGGACCAGAACCATTCCACTACTATTTGTCTTTCCCTCTCCGCTATGTAGGGAGCCCTTTGGATTCCCACGTTTAGTATTTAAAGAGCCCCTTAACACTTACACCCTGACCTTCGTTACTGGGGTCCCAGGACAGAGCTAGTCATAGGAGTCCTAGTAGCTCCATGTCAAGTTTTTCCTTCACTAGAGAGACTGTCCTTGTACCTGTGGTATGGGGACAAATTGGAAAGACATTTGATCACCATCTATCACTTCTCTGGCATAAGCACCATGAACTAACCTGATCTGAAAAGTTTCCTGTCTTTGGTTTGAGGAAGTGGAACCTTTTCTGCTTTTTAAATCAATTATGTACTTTGGAGGCAGGAACTCCTTGGCTTAGGAGCATAACCTCTATCTGATCTCTCTAGGGTAGCTGCTGACTTCATCACCCATTCACTCTCCCTTTCTCTCTTCCTCTTCAATTGCCCTTCCCTCTGGAAACCTTTTTTGCTTAGACCGACCTGTCTGGTAAGGGTTCTGTTTGGTCTTGTAGCTCCAGTCCAGCATTCTCATCTAGCTTGACCTCATTTCCCGCCTCCTGAAAAAGAACTACATAGTCAGAGACTGTGATAAACTATAAGACAATTTGTTTCTGCCTTTGAAGAAACCCCACAATTTTCCGAACTCTAACAGCTATTGTGTATTGTGTTCTTTCTCTCTATTGAGGTCTGGATTTAATTCTCTTGCACTACCTTCTTTCTGTTCCTGATCCTTAAGCATGATTAGAGAAAAGGAGAATTGAGCCTGACGGAGAGCTGCTTAGAGAAGTGTGGTAACGTGCCTTTGACTGAGCCTGAGCTCAGAGGCTCTCCCCTAATTCCTCGTGTAACAAAGGAGAGGCAGTTCTGGTACATTCTCTCAGGAAATAAAAAGGCTTCCTAAGTGAAACGGGTTTGTGAGTCAGGGAGCGCACTGAAAGTACTCAGTAGGTATGTGTTGAATGAATATTGCAAACCAAAATTGCCTTCCATCTGGATAATGCCAGCTCGCAGTTTTTTCATGTTATTTTTTAAAATTTGTTTTGTTTTATTAATTTTCAGACTTTTTGAAAAGACCTCTAGAGAGTTATGTGAAAAAATTAAAAGTACCAGTTCACGTAATTCGAATGGAGCAACGTTCTGGATTGATCAGAGCTAGGTTAAAAGGAGCTGCAGTGTCTAAAGGCCAAGTGATCACCTTTTTAGATGCTCACTGTGAATGTACAGTGGGGTGGCTGGAGCCTCTCTTAGCCAGGATCAAACATGACAGGTAATTTTCTGGAGTCTATAAATTGTTTTCAGTGCGTTTGTCCTAAACTATGGTAAGTTGCAAAATTCCATGTTTTTAAATAAATATAAAAATATTTTCCTTTAAAATACCCATGAAGAGTACTCTAAACCAAATATGAATAAGACCGCGTTCTAAAGTCTGGAAGGAATGTTTGCAGACTGTCTTGTTAATGAGGATGGATTAGGAAACATGTTAGGACGTATACTATATGCTCTCTTCACTAAACGGGAGCAGAACAGATAGACACGGATCTCAGGGAAGGTAGGATAAAGCCCTTTACTTGTCCCTGCTCTCTAAGGCTGACACTGGGGCGCGAGCAGGTCATCTCCTCTCTGCATCCTTACTGGGACTGTATCTCTTAGCCTATAGCACAAGGTAGAAGGGGGTGGGGAGATACACATTGTCTCCTGAAATGCTTGATTGTTTATGGAAAAGGACTGTAATCTTGGATAATACAGGTAGAATATTGGGAACAGTGCAAGCTCATGGTTGTAGTCTTTCATGATGCACAATTTTCAAAGAATTACCTACTGCTGGGCTTGGCCTTAGCTCCTAGATATGAGGAGACAACCTAACTTCAGTCTGTAAGACCTATGTTAGTTGAATTTCTGCTTGTCATTGAAGTTTGAACCAGAGGCTGTCTGTGTCAACATTAAGGTTTAGATTTCAGCAGGGTAAACTTTTACTAGTCACGTAGAGCATAGTGGGAGCCAAAGTCATTGCATCTATTCTGTTTGTAAGCAAATGCTGGACCTACATCTCTGCCCGCCCCCCCACGCCCAGTTTTTTTTTGGCCGCGCCACCCGGCATGTGGGATCTTAGTTCCCTGACCCGGGATCGAACCTATGCCCCCTGCATTAGGAGCGTGGAATCTTAACCACTGGACCACCAAGGAAGTCCCCATCTCTCCCCTTTCAAAGATGAATTGCCTGGGCAATGAGAAGATACAGTAGCTTTAGGAAGAAGAACACTGCCTGAAGAAGAAATAGGATATTTCTGTAAATTGTTTTCTGTATGTAACAGATGACTGATTTAGGAAGTGTTTGCTTGCGTAAAGACAATGTGTAACCATTATGAAGCAGGAGCCTGGACCCATGGAGAGAAAGCAATGTGAGGTGATGACAGAAATATGAAAGGGAAATTGGCTGAAATAACAACCACAACAACTTCCAGTTGGGCTGTGTGGTAGATTAGGTATCCTGAATAATGTTTCCAACTGAAAAAGCTAAGTGCTGGATAAATTCAAAACACATTTTTTTTTTTAAAGATTTATTTTTTATTTATTTATTTCATTTATTTTTGGCTGCGTCAGGTCTTAGTTGCAGCACGCAGGATCTTCATTGAGGCACGCAGGATTTTTCATTGCAGCGCATGGGCTTCTCTCTAGTTGTGGCATGCGGGTTTTTCTCTCTGTAGTTGTGGCGCATGGGCTCCAGAGCACGTGTGCTCTGTAGTTTGCGGCACAGAGTCTCTCTAGTAGAGGCGCGAGAGCTCAGTATGTGTGGCGTGTGGGCTTAGTTGCCCTGCAGCATGTGGGGTCTTAGTTCCCTGACCAGGGTTCAAACCTGTGTCCCCTGCATTGTAAGGTGGATTCTTTACCACTGGACCACCAGGGAGGTCCCCCCAAAACATTTTTAAGTGCGTCACCAAGTTGGCAGCAAAGTAAGAAATTCTGCAGATCTCAGAACAAAGTGCAAACAAGTAAAGTAGTCTAGGCACTAAAGCCAGCTTTCACTTGTAGGGTTTCTGCTGAACTTAGGGGACACTGAGCTTCTGCCTTGAAAGACAAACAGATGGGAGGATGGGAGCCAAGGCCTGGGCCCCGCCTACAGTGGGAAGACGAATAGCAAACACCTGTATAAAGCTAGGCTCCTGATGTCTGTACTTCTGTGTTAGAATGAGCAATGAATCCCACCACACCAAAGACAACTTGGCCGTTTCAACCTTGGTATGGGGTGGAGGAGGGGAAATGGATCTCCCCTAAGAATTTGTAAGCAGAACATAGAAAAGGGGTACCAATTCAGCTCTTTTTATGAGACTAGTATAACCTTGATATGAAACCAGAACAGATGTGGAAAATTACTCAGACCCACTCACAAATGCTAATACGAAAATCTCACAGCACCAGCAAACTGAATCCAACTGAGATTTATTAATATCATATCAACATATATATATTTATATATATAAGTAAAGCATATCGTATAACATATCAATATATGTAACATATCATCACTACTTGGTTAGTGTAATATTACAAAACCAATTCACATAATATACCCTGCTATAACATATTTCTGAAACTGTGATTAAAACCCTGTCATTAGGGCTTCCCTGGTGGCGCAGTGGTTGAGAGTCCGCCTGCCGATGCAGGGGACGCGGGTTCGTGCCCAGGTCCAGGAGGATCCCACATGCCGTGGAACGGCTGGGCCCATGAGCCGTGGCTGCTGAGCCTGCGTGTCCAGAGCCTGTGCTCTGCAACGGGAGAGACCACAACAGTGAGAGGCCCGCGTACTGCAAAAACAAAAACAAAAAAAAACCCTGTCATTAAAACTCTAATCACTTTAGTAGATACAGAAAAAAGTGTTCATTTATGATTAAAATGAACATTGATTTATGATTAGAAATACTTAGTAAACTATTATAGAATGTAGATTTACTAATTTAAGATGCTAAACTAATTTAATTTAGCTACACACACACACACGCTTAACTAGCAAACAGCATATCAATAGAGAAATGCAGAAAGTATTTTTTGGAAGATATTGCACAAGATAAGAATGCCCTGAATTATTACTGTTACTCAGTATTATTAGACGCCTTAGATTTTGCAATAATATAAGAAATAAAGGGTATAAGAATTGGAAAGGAAAAAAGAAAGTGCTGTCAATTGCAAATGATTTTTTTTTTACGAAGAAAAGTAAACTATAAGTAGTAGAAATAATAAGAATTTAGCAGTGTAGCCAAACATAAGATCACCATAGAAAAGTCAGTTGCCTTCTCCATACCAGCAGGAAGAGTTAGAAAATATAATGTAAAAAGAAGAAAAGGAATGATACCATTTATAATAGCAATGGAAATCATAGGCTATAATTAGGAATATGTTTAACAAATGATGCATGAAATAGAAAACTGTTGAAATTCATTGGAAAATAATCTGAGCGGAGAGAAGGATAATGTTCATGGATAGAAAAGTCAATACAAAAATGTCATTTCTCTCCACATTGATTTATATAAATTCAATGTGTTTCTAATTGAAAATCTCAACAGAATTTTCTTGGAGAAACTGGCTGATTCTAACATTTATCTGGAAATACACATTTTAAAAAATAGCTAAAATACCCCTGAAAAAGAGGAGTCAAGTACAACTGGGCCTGCCCTACTAGACATCAAGACTTATTTTAAAGCTATTTTAATTGTGGCAGTGACGTATTGATGCAGGAGTTCACAAATAGACTAGTGAAACAGAGCCACTCCATGTTTCTATGAAAACTTGATTTATGACAGAGCAGGCACTTATGATTACAGCAGCAGAAAAAAAAAAGACCGTTAGATAAATAGTGGTAGAACAATTGGTCATCCATAAGGAAAATAAACAAAGTTGGATACTTACTGCATGTAATACCCAAAATCAGTTTCATAAGGATTAAAGATAAACATGAAAGGCAAAAATATAATTGTTTTTGAAGATAATATGGGAGAATATGATTTGGGAGTAAGGAAAGATTTCTCAAATAAGACACCAGTCCGATGGGGAGGATATCACATACTCTAAAATGTGGCTCCCAAGGGCTCTGAGCAGAGGGCACTGTTTCTTAGAAGGGGTTGTGGGCATATGTGTTTTTTCAAGTTTATAAAAATCACAATACCAAAGAAAAATGTTTCAGAGTGCGTGTTCAGACAATTTGTATGAAGAAATACAAACTGCAGGAAAAATACTCTTTCTAATCATTAGAAAAGATAATTTTTTTAAATCCAGAGATACTGTGTAACATTATTATAGTAACAAAATTGCAAGAAAATAACATCCAAAGTTGATAGTATTATAAGGAATCTGTATATACATATAACACTTTTGGAAAGAAGTTATGAGTAGTGCCACAAAAAGTTCTTTCCTTTAATTCACTTATCTCACTCCTGGAAGTTCACTCTTAAAGCAAAAGTGAAATATTGTATATATGAACATGGTCACTTAGTATCTTAATAGCAAAAATATATAAGAAACACAAATGTCCAGAAGTCATTTATTAAGAAAATTGTTAGCCTAAAATTATTAAAAATGTAGTCATTAAAAGTTATTTTTGAATACTGTAGAAATATTTGAAGTACTTTTACTTGTGGCAAATATATAGAAGTATGAATGGAAGAGGGATGGAAGGTTATTTTCAATAAGTTATAAATATGATAAATAATTATGATGCTAGCTTGGTAGGATATAGCAGGGAATTTTTTCACCATTGTCCTTGACATAATAGAATGTATTTTTATTTTAAAAACACTTAGTATACACTTGTTATATAGTTGTTACCATAGCCCTCAAAAAAGAAGGTTTTAAAAGGTTTTTAATTTGCTTTTATGATTTTAGGAAGACAGTGGTCTGTCCTATCATTGATGTGATCAGTGATGATACTTTTGAGTACATGGCAGGTTCTGACATGACCTATGGTGGATTCAACTGGAAGCTCAATTTTCGCTGGTATCCTGTTCCCCAAAGAGAAATGGACAGAAGGAAAGGTGATCGAACTCTTCCTGTGAGGTAATTGATTTGTCAAACATTTTCCCTAATGTGTTATTGGCAGGGGATTGTGAAGCATTGGGGATCATATTAGAAGGATTATATGTGTATTTTGAAAGACATGAAGGATTTGTGCACCATATATGTAGTTAAGAGCCATCTTTCATGTATATCATTATTTCAAAGAGGGATTTTTTTCCTCTGATGAATTAATAAAATTCGAATTTTTCATTTCTATAAATCTAGTGCCTGTGAGAAATGATATGACGTGCATATGTTTTCATTCCTCTATGAACAATGTTTTGCACATCTGTAATTTATGCTTTAATTCAGTTGTTAGGGATAATAATATTTAACTTAAACCATCCCTTAATTAATTGTAAGTGCCAATATGTGAAAATAATACTTAAAACTGGGTAATAAAATGTAAAATGTAAGATTTTAAATTCAGACATGTACCATCTGATAAGGTTAGAAAAAGCTTGTTTCAAATATAAAAATAACTAGAATTGACAAAAGTATAAAAAAGGATTTCCATTAATGCATTTCTGCTTTTTCTTTTGTTCTATATTTGGTCTTATATAGATTTTTTTCAGAAAGGGATAAAAACCTTCATGCTATTCAGGACCTTTAGATAGAGACCTTGAGCCTTCTGAGCCATCCTAGGATTCCAGTTGCATCAGCCTGCTGCTTCTGTAGTAATTGAGAGTTCCTGCAGCACCAGGCTTTTTAGCCTTCTCCTCTCCAGGAGAGGAGAAGGCTTCCCAGATCTGTCTTCCTTTGAATTAAGTCCAGTTCTGACAAAGTTGAAGAGAGATTTCACTAATTCTATGCTCTTTCTCCCTAGCCAGCCCGAGTCCTTTCCTAGTAAAGGGACTTTTCCACTCTTTTGGTGACAGTTCAAATCACCATCTAAACCAGGGGTCACTAAACATTCCATACATGATTGACTTCTTTGAAAAATCTGATAAAAGCTTTGAGTCTTCTCTAAAGTGGGACTGGGGGTGGGAGGCAGGGATGCACATGTGCAAACAGAAGCGTTTACACAAGTCTAGGAAATTTAGAGAGATCCCCAAACCTAGGTCAAGAAACCCCTGCACTAAATGATAATGCAGGGTGTCAGCCTATTTATTTCCTTTGACTCCTAAGATATTAGACTTTCTCATTCTTTTTTCTCTTCTAAAATCAATGTAAGTCCTAACTTCTTTGTGGAAACAACTATTTCTCCTGGAAAAGCAAATGCTGCCACCCTCACCAGTGCATGGAATGAGTATGTTTTAGGGTTACATAGGTAGCCAATTCATCCTAAAATATGATCTCCATAGTGTCCTCTGTCCCTGGAACTTAATTACGGTCTCTTAGTTGGAACCCAATTTTTCTCCATATTCATTCTTCAAGGAAACCAATATTTGGTATTCATTTATTTAAATCCTCCTTCATTATCATTTCTCTGCTTAATTCTACCTATTCCCACCCACTCTACATACCTAGGCCATGTTTTGAGCCAGAGAATTTACCATACTTGGTCAGGATGATGATCTCCTTACTTAGGAGGAGTATATTGATTTTATTCTGTACTTCATCTCCTTCCTTAAAGGTTGAGGGAAAGGGCTTCATTGCTTTCCTCCTGTTTAGTCTTACATCTTTGCAATATTTGCCACCCCTTAGAACCTGGCGTGTTAGAGCTGCTAACGTGCGTCTAGTTGGTTAATGTGGTCAACTGCATTTATGGTTGCTTGGAACTATGGAGTAGATACACAGTCAGATGGAGAGGATTATGAGAAATAGCTTCAATTTAAGGAGTTTGGGGTAGAAGCTCAGTCAGGACCTGAGGATCAAGAAAGGTACTGAAGACAGTTAGAGCCCTTGGGACTGGGCAGGGAAGGGTGTCCAGGCAGAGAAGGATGTCCAGGTAGGAGCTGTGACAGCACAACTGGGGTGCAGGTCCAGCACAAAAACAAAGAAAGCCCTGGGAGCCTGTGAAAGTTTCTGCAGAGTGTGAGAATAAGCATTTATTCTGTAGTTACAAACAGTTATAAAACTACTTTTAAAAACAAAAACTGATAGTAAATTTTAAATTGTTACAATTAACGGTATAGTATTATGATTGAATTTCAGAACACCTACAATGGCAGGAGGCCTTTTTT
This sequence comes from Lagenorhynchus albirostris, assembly GCF_949774975.1. NCBI lineage: Eukaryota > Metazoa > Chordata > Mammalia > Artiodactyla > Delphinidae > Lagenorhynchus > Lagenorhynchus albirostris. Next base: position 38,441,944 of record NC_083108.1, on the reverse strand, counting down.
CAATAGACAGAGATTACTTTCAGGAAATTGGAACATATGATGCTGGAATGGATATTTGGGGAGGAGAAAACCTAGAAATTTCCTTTAGGGTAAGTTCCCTTTGAAAAAAGTAATCTGTATAACCTCAAATATGGATATGCTTTAAATATTTATGTTATCTCTAAATAAAAATTAAAAAGTGAATTTAATATGAGTTTAATCAGACTTCACAGCCTTCAGCCCATAAAAAGTTTGGTGATACTATTATTAAAGGTTCATTATAAACTATTTTAAGCAAATAATTTAGTTAGATTACTAGTCCACCTGTAAAACTTATACAAGATTCCCCTGTTGTCTTTAATTTGTTACTTTCAAGGAAGTGATTCAAACTCTAAAAATAAACAAAAATAACACATAGTTTGTAGATGCTACTTTGTTACTTAACTGCCAAAAACATAATCTCACTTTCTTTAATATGTTTTGTCCTTCTGGTTTGAAAATTGTTCTCTCTTATTTAAACCTGGTCACTTTACCAGCTTTATATTTTTCCCCATAAAAAGAAAAAGGCGGGCTTCCCTGGTGGCGCAGTGGTTGAGAGTCCGCCTGCCGATGCAGGGGACACGGGTTCGTGCCCCATTCCGGGAAGATCCCACATGCCGCGGAGCGGCTGGGCTCGTGAGCCATGGCCGCTGAGGCTGCGCGTCCGAGCCTGTGCTCTGCAACGGAAGAGGCCACAACAGTGAGAGGCCCGCGTACCGCAAAAAAAAAAAAAAAAGAAAAAGGCAAAAGAATTCTGAAATTATTCTAAATGAATGGTAACCCAGTCAACCTTAAGTCTTATGCATTTCCTGTTCACAAAAAACAACACATTTTTAAAATGACATAGTGTATTTCTGAAAATAATGAACTTTAGACACATGGCCTATAGTGGAAATCACACTGAACTGCGCTGAAGTCTAACCCAGCTAGCTTGCTGTGTTCCTGGTAGATAGCTTTGCTCTTTGTAAAAGGAAAGGTTTGAACTCCAGATCATCTTGGAGATCCTACTTAGCTGTATCACTTTATGATCCTGTGAAAATGTTAAGGCAGGCACACAATATTTAACAAAATCAAAATTTTTCAAAATGTATTTTAATTGAAAATAGATGTTTGACTTACGGAAAAATGTATTTTGAAAGGATAATTTCATTAAGGATGTGAAACCAGTTAATGATCTTTCTTTTACCCCTTTTTTGTTTTTATTCTCACAAACACCATAGAGTGTGCTCTCACTGTCCACTGAATAACTCACGAGTAATCAAGTTTAGATTCCTAGGTTCTGTTTAATGTACAGGTTGTGACAGGTTTGGAGAAGGAGGAACAGATAGGACTCTGGCTGAATACTGCATGGTCAAAGTTTTTGACCACGAACCATATTAATAAATAAATATACACACAACCCATAATATAAACATTTCATGCAACAGTATGTCCTTGTTAGTACTGGTTGCAGTTCATCAGATTTGAATTTTATGACCCTTGTAAGAGTGACGGCCTGCAGTTAGAGAAATACTGCTGTGGACCTCAAGTCTTTTCTGTATTTTGCATTTACCTATCTTTCTGAATTTAACCTTCAACTTCTGGTTTGATCAGAACCAAAAATTGAGGAAGCACTGGCTTTGGGACCATATAGCAGGAGCTCCACTGTACGCCCTTGATTCTGTGAAATTCCAGCTATGAAACTCAATAAGATGTGAACCGTTTTTTTTAAAATAATTATCAGTGTTTAAAACTGGTCTTCTTTGCTGTTGTTTTCAGATTTGGCAGTGTGGAGGAACTTTGGAGATTGTTACTTGCTCACATGTTGGACATGTGTTTCGGAAAGCTACACCCTACACGTTTCCAGGAGGCACAGGGCAGATTATCAATAAAAATAACAGACGACTTGCAGAAGTGTGGATGGATGAATTCAAGAATTTCTTCTATATAATTTCTCCAGGTTAGCATTATCTTGCATTAGAATTACAAAACTAACTTTCTTGGTCTGATCCTAATGCATTCTGAATAGAGATAAGAAGGAGTGGAAGAGAACCTCTGAGCAGAGGCCAGACACCTACCTCATAGGTTGTTGTAAGGAGTAAAGGAAGTCACATACGTATAGAAGGTGCTTAGCAGAATGCCTGGTATATGTCATTAACAGTAACAATACATGATCCAGTCTTGCAGAAGTCACTATTGGTCCAGGTGCTTTCCATGTTCTTTTTTTTTTAAACCTAACTGCAACATTTAACATGTATATGAAAGCGTCAAGTATTTGAAGGCCAGTGCAGAGCCCTGTAACATGCCTCCAGGGACTTCTCTCCAGGAGTTTTTCTCTGCTCTTCTGAGTTTTGTGGCAACAGCTGTTCCATCAGCTATAAATCTGCCTGGCATTGTTACCATTCCATCCTCTTCAATCACCACAAGACTGTGCAGTGGTAGCGCACACAATTCAGTGAGCTGTGAGAGAGGAACCTGACTGGAAACAATTGCTCTGTTTAACCTCTGTTTCATATTTGGGCAAAATTGGTCTTTATTTTTGTTTTTGCCTTAACAAATATTAAACTTTTCTGACCCCATATAACTTACATTTGTATGTAATATTATTAGCATATATATCATTCTCAGATAAATTTAATTTTTCTTTGAAAAACACATATATTTCCTTGTTTTATACTTTGGGAGGTGGATTTATGGTATGTCACTTGTGTAGTCACACATCACCAAAATGATACTACTTTTCCTGTTTGGCTTTTTAGATGCAATATATAAATAGAAATGTGTTACCTAACGGAACATTAATAATTCAGTCACTTATTTCTTTTAACAGGTGTTACAAAGGTAGATTATGGAGATATATCATCAAGACTTGGTCTAAGACACAAACTTCAATGCAGGCCTTTCTCTTGGTACCTAGAGAATATCTATCCCGATTCTCAGATTCCACGTCACTATTTCTCTTTGGGAGAGGTAAAAAAAATATATGTGTGTGTGTGTGTGTGTGTGTGTGTGTGTGTGTGTGTGTGTATTCTGTGTGGTTATTATGTTCTCACTGATTTATAAAAAAGAATAGAGGTTACACTTCTAACAAGGGAGTACCTTCATATTAAAGTTACCTCAAATGTGAGAAAGTTCTTGTTAGTTGAAGCAGTCTACTTATTAATTTTTTATCATGTTATATTTTTGTTAAAATAAGAATGCTCTACCTCTCACCTTTCACAGTTGGACTTTTGTTACAGTATATTAGTGTCTTTGATAGACTTCTTATTTTAACAAACTGGCCCATTTAGTTGAAACCATATATTCCTAAAGCTAATGTCCTAGCATTAATTAGCCCAAATTAAAGTGTGAGGAACTTCAAAGTAAAGATAAATTGTAAAGAACTGACAAGGAAACTTGAAAGACCATTTATAATAAGTTGTATTTTTAACACCCATTTATTTTCCCTTGGGAGTCCGAAATCTCAGTGTGGGCATGGAGGTTGCAAAGACTGTTGGTTAGCATACTTATCTCTGATGATGCCTTTAGTCATTGCTCTTAGAATTCAGCAGCAGATCTTCTTGAAACTGAAATAATTTACTTATTAGTGCTTATAATTAGCCAACACAATTAGTTGTGCTTTGGAGTTTGGCCTTTTTAATCTTTGTGGGTGCCCACGATATAGGGTATGGTGTGAGAGAGTCTTGCCTTCTTATCTTCTGGTATAACTACCAGGATGGTCACAAGGAAGTATTTCTTGTGCCCTGTCCCACTGTTTTCCTAGAATGTCGATAGCCGTTCTTTCTGGTTCCCAGCCAAAGCTGTGCTCTGTGTGTAGGAAATCTAAATGGGTCCTTCTCTTTAGTCCAGGGGTCTGATCAAGTCAGGGGTTTTAGTAGTTTCATAGGGCTGCCATAATAAAATACCACTTCTGGCTTAAACACAGAAATGTATTGTCTCACAGTTCTAAAGACTAGAAAGCCAAGATCAAAGTGTGGGCAGGTTTGGTTCCTTCTGAGGTCTGTGAAGAATCTGTTCTCTGCCTCTTTCTAGCTTCTAGTGGTTTGCCGACAGTCATCGGTGTTCCTTGGCATGTAGAAGCGTCACCCTGATCTCTGCCCTCATCTTCACATGGCATTCTCCTGTGTACGTGTCTGTCTCCAAATTTGCCCTGTTTATAAGGACACCAGTCATATTGGATTAAAGCCTACCCTAATGACCTCGGTTTAACTTGATTACCTCTGTAAAGAACCTATCTCCAAATAATGTCACATTCTGAGGTGCTGGGGGTTAGGACTCCAACATGTGAATTTGGAGTGGGGACACAATTCAATCCATAACAAAGATTGAGCTAGGTGGGGCTGGGTTGCAGTTTTAGGGAAGACTTAGTTCACTTCTGGCTCATGTATGTTTCTTGGAGGGGTCTCTGTCTCCTCAACCCTGAAAGTTTTGCCTTTCTGAGGTTTTGAGATTAGTATACTTTAGCCTCCCACCTTGTTCAGTGGGGGGAACCAGTTGTTATTTTTTCAGGTCTTCTGTCTAGCAGGAATTTGTCTCCTAAGCACCAGGAGCTGTGGAAGATTTTTTTTTTAAATTTTATTGAAGTATAGTTGCTTTACAGTGTTGTGTTAATGTCTACTATACAGCAAAGTGATTCATTTATATATATACACACACACACACACACATTCTTTTTCATATTCTTTTCCATTATGGTTTATCACAGGATATTGAGTATAGTTCCCTGTGCTATACAGTAGGACCTTGTTGTTTATCCATCCTATATATAATAGTTTGCATCTACTAATCCCATACTCCCTATCCATCCCTCCTCTACACCCCCCATTGGCAACCACAAGTCTGTTCTCTATATCTGTGAGATTGTTTCTGTTCTGTAGATAAGTTCATTTGTGTCATAATTTGGATTCCACATATAAGTGATATCATATGGTATTTGTCTTTCTCTTTCTGACTTACTCTGCTTAGTATGATAATCTCTAGGTCCATCCATGTTGCTGCAAATGGCATTATTTCTTATGGCTGAGTAGTATTCCATTGTATATATGTACCATATCTTCTTCATCCATTCATCTGTCTATGGACATTTAGGTTGCTTCCATGTCTTGGCTATTGTAAATAGTGCTGCAGTGAACACTGGGGTGCATGTATCTTTTCAAATTATAGTTTTCTCCAGATATATGACCAGTTGTGGGATTGCAGGATCATATGGCAACTCTGTTTTTAGTTTTTTGAGGAACCTCCGTACTGTTTTCCATAGTGGCTGCAGCAATTTACATTCCCACCAACAGTGTAGGAGGGTTCCTTTTTCTCCACACCCTCTCCAGCCTTTGTTAGTTGTAGACTTTTTAATGATGGCCATTCTGACCAGTGTTAGGTGATACCTCATTGTAGTTTTGATTTGCATTTCTCTAATAATTAGCTATGTTGATCATCTTTTCATGTGCCTGTTGGCCATCTGTATGTATTATTTGGAGAAATATTTATTCAGGTCTTCTGCTCATTTTTTGATTGGGTTTTTTTTTGCTGTTTTTGTTGTTGTTATTGAGTTGTATGAGCTGTTTGTACAGTTTGGAAGTCCTTGTCGGTCACATCATTTGCAAATATTTTCTCCCAGTCCATAGACTGTCTTTTCATTTTGTTTAGGTTTCCTTTGCTGTACAAAAGCTTGTAGGTTTGATTAGGTCCCGTTTGTTTATTTTTGTTTTTATTTCTATTGCCTTGAATGACTGACTTAAAACATTGGTATGATTTATGTCAGAGAATGTCTTGCCTATATTCCCTTCTAAGAGTTTTATGGTATCATGTCTTACATTTAAGTCTTTAAGCCATTTTGATTTTATTTTTGTGTATGATATGACGGTGTGTTCTAATTTCATTGATTTACATGTCGCGATCTGTCCAACTTTCCCAGTACCACTTGCTGAAGAGACTGTCTCTTCTCCATTGTGTATTCTAGGCTCCTTTGTCAAAGATTAATTGACCATAGGTGTGTAGGTTTATTTCTGGGCTCACTGTTCTGTTCCGTTGGTCCATATGTCTGTTTTTGTGCCAAAACCACACTGTTTTGATTACTGTAGCTTTGTAGAATTGTCTGAAGTCTGGGAGAGTTATGCCTCCTGCTTGTATTCTTTTTCCTCAGTATTGTGTTGGCAATTCTGGGTCTTTTATGGTTCCATATAAATTTTAGGATTATTTGTTCTCCTTCTGTGAAAAATGTCATGGGTAATTTGATAGGAATTGCATAAATCTATAGATTGCTTTGGTAGTACGGCCACTTTAACAATATTAATTCTTTCAATCCAAGAGCATAAAATATCTTTCCATTTCTTTGAATCATCTTCAGTTTCCTTTATTAATGTTTTATAGTTCTCAGCATATAAGTCTTTCACCTCCTTGGTCAGGTTTATTCCTAGGTGTTTTTTTTAAATGCAGTTTTGAAAGGGATTGTTTTTTTTTACTTTCCCTTTCTGATATTTCATTGTTAGTGTAAAGAAATGCACCCAATTTCTGTTATGTTAATCTTCTATCCTGCTACCTTGCTGAATTTGTTCATCAGTTCTAGTAGTTTTTGTGTGGAGTCTTTAGGGTTTTATATATATAGTATCATGGCATCTACATATAATGACAGTTTTCCCTCTTGAGATGTGGAGGATTTCATTCTCACTTTTAGCCACAGCTTCCCATCCACTGACAGCACAGCAAATGTCCCATGAGGGGAATGGCCTCGTATTTGGGGCTCCTCTGATTTTTATTTTGTCATGCTAGCCTTCACATAACCAGCATCACTGTGCTCTTTCCTTAAGGAAAAGGCCCTTTTGGGCCACACCCTGTTCTCAGCCTGCACCATCAGCAAATGTCCTTACTGAGGAAGACATCTGGTGATTGTCAGCTCACCCAGGGAGGGCTCTTCCCTTTCTGGGATTATAGTTCACCTCACCCTAATTGCTTCCATTGCTCTCTAATAGACTCAAAAATAGGATTTCTGCAATTTAGCTGTTTTTCCCTCTACTTGTTGGAGCAGAAGTGTTGGACTACTATGTGTTACTACTGAGAAAGTGCTTTTCCTCTTCTTTACTACAGTGCAATACCTCAAGCCAGGGGGCCATAAAGATTCTGGTTCTCCTTTCTTAATAATCTTCTAATTCCCCAAGGTCCCTCTTTTTATTAGGTCAAGGCAGTGATTTTCAATTTTCTGATTACAACCCAGAAGTGGTTTATAAATCAATTTAGCTACTTATGGCCAACATTTTTTAATAGCTTAGGAAATACTGTATGAAAGTGCATTGCTTATAGTAAAGAAACTTTGTTTTTACTGGGTCTGTCTGCAGTTCATTGCAAATCTTTATAAACCTTTAAATTATAAAATTGACTTTTTGAAGGCATGTGAATCCAAATAGAAAAAAAGAAAAACTCAACACTTCTGTGACAGGAATTGATAGCAGGGCAAAATTTTCTTTGTAAGTCACGACAGGGAATGTTGATTTGTGTGGACAGGGCCACATCCAGGTCCCACCCCAGGACTGAATCTTCCTGACATTCAGGAAAAGTCGGCCCCCCCCACCCCCGATCTGCAGGAGGTTGTCACTTCTTCCTTCCTTTCATTCATTCAACAAATATTTGCATACGGACTATTTGATAGATACTATTTTAAGTACTGGGAATACAGTGAATAAAATAAAGTCTCTGCTTTTGTGGATCTTACAGTCTCTGGAGAAAGACAGATTTTTCTTTTTTTTTTTAAATATTCACGGTGTCAGGTGGTGGTAAGGACAAAGGGGATAGAATGACTTGTGGGCGGGAGTGGTGGTGCTCTTTTATGTGGAGTAGTTGAAAAAATCCTCTCTTATAAGGTGATTTTTGAGCAGAGATCTGAAGGAAGTGAAGGAGCAAGTCAGATGAATTTCTGAGGAAAGAGTGTTCCAGGCACAAGGAAAACAAGTGCAAAGGCCCTAAGACAGGAATGTACTTTGGCACATTCCAGAAGCAGCAGAGAGGCCAGTTGTCTGGGTATAGTGGACAGGGGGAGAGCAGAAGAAGATAAGGTCAAGACGTAGTGAGGGCCAAATCACATAGAGCTTGTAGGCCATAGTAAGGACTTTGGGTTTTGTTCTGAGGTGGGAAGTTGCAGGGAGAGATGAGCAGACTTTCACTGAAAAGGATCAGATTGTCTGCTATGTCAAAAAGAACTCTGTGGGAACAAGAGTAGAACTGGTGTATTGGTGAAAGGAAAAGAATAGCCAAGGATTATATTAAGATTTTGACTGAGACTCTGGGGCAGTGAAGTTGGCCTTACTGAGATGGGAAGGCCTGTAGAGCAGGTGCAGAAGGCGCTCAGCAGTGCAGTCTGGGACATGTTAACATTTGATCCAGGTAAAGATAGTGGATAGATATTTGCATTAAAAAACCTGCAGCTTGGACAAAAGTTTGCGATGGAGATCTAAAGTTAGGGGTTGGCAGTATATAGGTGGTTTTTAAAACCACAAAACTTTATGAGAGCACCTTGCGGGGGGAGTGAATGTATTGTAGATGGACAAGAGGACTGAGGACCAAGCCATAAAAAACTCCACAATTTAGAAATTGTGAAGGTGAGAAGGAATCAGCCAAAAAGACTGAGAAGGAGAGAGCATTGAAATAGGAAGAGAGGGAATTCCCTGGCAGTCCAGTGGTTAGGACTCTGTGCTTCCACTGCAGGGGGCACAAGTTCTATCCCTGGTCAGGGAACTAAGGTCCCACAAACCACATGGCATGGCCAAAAAAAAAAAAAAACAGTTACTATTTCTGAAATAGGAAAAGAACCAAGAAAGTGATGCCCCAGTAAGTGAAGGACTTGCTTCAAGAAAGAAGGAAGTGATCCATCATGTGGAACACTGCAGAGAAAGGAGGGAGACAAGTCCTGAGAACCAGCCGTTGGATTGGTGAGGGAGACGCTGTCAGGAGGCTCCATCTCACTGTGTCAAGTGGGTTCCGGTGGAGATCGGTAGGGACGGAATCTCTGATGGCTTCACAGGAGATCAGGAGAAGAGGAAGTGGAGATCATGAGTGTGGATAAGAAATTTTGCTGTAAAGCTGAACAGAGAAATGAGTGGTAGCTGGAGGGGTAAATGGGGTTAAAGAAGGTTTTTTCTGTTTATTTTTACTAAGATGAAACTGTGCTGATGCCAAGGACACAAAAGAGAAAATGTGAAGATAGAAAAGAGCCACCGCTTGCAGGAGTCCAGGAGTCACGTTTAGTAGGTGGGGGAATGGGCTGTGGTGCACAGTGGAGGTAGAGGCTGGAGGGTGGGCAGTTCATCCACGCAGCTGGAAGGAAGTGGGGGCCGGGGCCAAGTCAGGCAAATTGTGGGTTGAGAGCTGAAGGCTGGTAGTTTGAGGTGGGAGTGTGAGGGACTTCTCTGGTGAGCTTTGTTTCTTCAGCTGAACACAAGATCGTTGGCTGAGAGTAAAGAGCGGGTGTTGGTGATGGGGGAAAGAGGAGGAGATGTAACGTGGAAAAGTAGGATGCGGTAGAGCAGCTAGATCACAGCGGGGAGCTGCGCGGTGGTGAGTTAGAAACTGATCAGCCTGGTTGCAGTGTCTTCCACTGCCAGAGCGAGCACAGACTCCTTGTTTGTCCTTGGTAGTTCCTAAGGCTACTTCATGGTTGACCTGAGCTCCCTGCCTCTGAACTTTGTTGTGGTTTAAGGAAGTCACCTCAAACAAGCGAGGGTATGCGGAGTTCCTTGTCTCATTAGTGAGTATCCATTCCCTTTGCTGGGGCCTCATTCCAGTCAAGAAAGGCCCAGCGTGGGTGATGCCATGGGAAGATTGATAGCAGTTGCTTGCCTTCAGAATAAAGAATGAGGAGCTTTTTTTTTTTTTTCCAGAACTGACCCAATTTTGGACAACACCTAGGCATTGTTAGCTAGGTCAGAATATAGGCATATTACAAAGAGCCACTTGTCTAACACACAGTAGATGATTGCCTAGGCAAGCTTGCCTTTTACCTGCCTCTTGCCAGCCGGCTTTCTATATAAGAAACAGATTTTACCCTCTGTGGCCTGCTTGTTATTACCTTAGTAACTAAGCAGCTGGTCTTAAGCATTTATGTCCTTAATACTAGGCCACACTGTCAGGTCGAAGCTCTGATTTTGGGACTGGGGTTGTTCTCGAGCACCAGCCAAAGTGCAGCTAGGGAGCTTGTGCTTGTGATAGCTCCACCTCTGTGAGCCTTCCTTTGCTAGGACTGGAATTTAGCCTATCAGGTACCTCTTGTCATGTTACAAGGGCCCAGGGAAACCTGAAGTCATAGGATTTTAGAGCAGAAAGGGAAATCGGAATGTGTACATTTAGCACGTCTGGCTCCACAAAGTCTGGCTCTCATAGCTCCTGTAGGGACCTGGAACTGAATAAATGTGTTTCATTGTGATATCTAGTTGTTGTTAATCCAAGAGGTGAATTGTCTAAACAGCAGACACAGAAAGCAAATAATCCAGACTCTTAACAGTGTAGCCAGGCTTATGGACTGACCATTTACTTTTCCACCCTAAAATTTACTGAGCATGAACTTTATGTCAAGCACCAGTCTGATGCTTTACAAATATTAACTCATTTCCCAGCACTCTGAGATAGGTGCTATTTTCCCCCACTTCACGGGTAAGTAAATTAAGGCACAAATAAATGGTTTAAGCAACGTGGCTCAGGTCACAACCACAAAATGGAAGAGACAGGATTTGAACACAGGCAGTCTGGCTTGAGAGCTTGTGCTGTTAACGACTAACACTCATACCCTTTCTCGTATCTAACAAGTATTACCCTCACGGCAGAAGGGGAAAAAGTAAATCTAGATTCCGTAATAGTAGATTCTAAGAATCCTTTAACTGCTTACATTGTCTACCCTAATGAAGGTGCCAGGATTCTGGAGGAGACTATAGCAGAAACCAAGAAACTTAGGCTCTGATTTCTTGCCTGGTTTCATTCCTGGTTTCCCAGGAATGAGTGCATTCACAATCATCAACTCATAAGGTTGAAAATAATATTTTAGTGACAGCTGTTGTACACCTGAGTTAAGGAGAACCAACAGCTATTGTGGACCTACTAGGTGTCGGTTTCTGCTGGGTCTCTGTATGTGTTACCTCACTAAGGGATCTCAGCAAATGTGAGAGAGAGTGTTATCCCTGTTTTACAGATGAGAAAATGAGGTTTGTGCAGCAACATTTCCCACTTACTATGTTCTAAAGAATGCTGGTGTCTGATATCTCTCAAGGTGCCTGTTAGAAAGGCAAGGGATAGGGGAGGAGGGGTGGATTTTATGGCCAAAAATGTTTGGGAAATGCTGCTTTATAAAAAGCAGCATTATATCCTTCTGTACTATCAGTCCCCATCCCTACCAAGAGTCTATGTTAAAAGGCTTTGAGAAGTCCTTCAGTAAAGAAAACCTATTCAAATTTGTTAATCTGGTATTTCCCAAACATACTTGATCACAAAATCATTTTTTCAGTGGCAGATACTGAAAAACAGTTTATTCAGTTGTTCAAATCATGGTTTTGGGAATAACTGTCTTAGAGTACTGACCTGCCAAGGTCGCATGGCAGGTGGAGCCGGGCGTGAGGCCCAGCTCTGCGTGTCCCCCAACCCTGAGCTCTCATGCCTACCCATCTGCCTCCAGACACGTTGAAAGTGCGGCTATTTTCCCCTGACTGCATCGTTCATATATTGTTATGACTTTTTTTAAGTGTCAGATTTTGAGTAACCAAGTCTGGTACCTATTTCCATTCCAATATGAACATTGAAACAAGTATTATCACCACCATTCCATAGTTCACTAGAAAGCCGGTAATTGGTTACATAGCCTTAAAGCTGTATAGAATTACCATTTTGAACATCTGATTCAACTTTTTTTTTTAATGTTCCTAATTTTTCCCTTCCGCAAAGACTCTTCAAAGTTAACTCCCACCAAAGAAACCTATTAAATGATCTCCTGCCTCCTGACATCATAAAGAACAGAATTGTTCCCAAAACTCACCCCTAGTCATCCTGGTTTTTCATTTCCTTCAAAAATCATCTCACACACTCTGTAGGTGAGGTAGCCCACATGTATTACTACAAAGGAGGGGGATATTCCCTGAAAATTGTCTTCGCTAGCAATCTAACATGTGGAAAAACCAGCCTGAAGAGCAGCTCAAAGATGCCACTTTATGCGTTGAGCCAGACAGAATCCTCTCTGCCCAGGGACCAAACGTCACAGCTCCCCTTCTACAGAAGGTCCTTCCTCACCGAGTGTGCGGGGCTTCTCTCCACCCCTCCCCTGCACTTTGGAGAAGTGCCATCAGGCCCCACCAGAGGCCCACCCACTCTCTGACCACCCGTCTCAGCTGGGCCACGTCTTGCTGATCAAGGTTCATTGTCACCAAAACAGTTGTTGGGAAGTAATGGTTTCCAATCCTTGGAGAACTCTACTTTTAACATCTGGTTGTCAGTAGTATCCTCAAGGGTTGGAGGCTCAGATCTCTTATGTCAGAAAACAATCCAGAATTGTTCATAGGAATGGTGTAAGGGTGGTATAAGCTGTTACAGGTAAAACTCATAGAACAATGCCTAGTGCAGAGTAAGTGTAATTTATTTGCTGTAATTTTTAGCAACATCAGTTATGGAAACAGAATAGCCAAAGTTGATTTATTATAAGATAGTTACTGAGTGATAGGAAGTCCAATTACATTTGGGGAGAATTTTATTTTTTATTTTTTTATTTTTTTGCGGTACGCGGGCCTCTCACAGCTGTGGCCTCTCCCATTGTGGAGCACAGGCTCTGGACGCGCAGGCTCAGCAGCCATGGCTCACGGGCCCAGCCGCTCCGCGGCATGTGGGATCTTCCCAGACCGGGTCACGAACCCGTGTCCCCTGCATCGGCAGGCGGACTGTCAACCACTGTGCTACCAGGGAAGCCCGAGAATTTTATTTTTTTAATTTTTATTAAGTTTGATAAAAGATAATTATTTAACCAAAAAAACCCATTCCATGTGAGAGGGAGAAGCTGACAATAATGTTGGTTCTTCCCTAATCATTTCTGTGACATTTATCACCTTTCTTGAGAAACCTCTACATCTATATTTGAAAGAAAAAAATTGATGAAAACAAAGGACTGGGGAGTTTGTAACTTTTTCAAAAGTATAAGGAAATAATTGTTTTATATGAATATATGAGATAAAGACTCACCTTGTCAAAATTTGAACTAAATTTTTTGTCAAGTAAGATAGCCATGATCATCAAGTATTAATTGATTATCCATTAAGGTGCAGAAAGGTGTGTTTTATGTAAAATTGTATCTAACTATAAAACCTTTTGTAAAATCTATTTATGAGGTAATAGGTTTCTGCTTTAAAATAACGGATAAAAAGATGATGTGCATTACGTGGTAAAAGAATTCCTGGATACTGATGTGATATGCTACACCCAGGAAAAAAAGGCCTTGTGATTTCCAGCTTGAATAATTTGACAGCTTGTGGGATTATTAATAAAACTAGGGGTATCAGGGGAAGGGGGAAATATATGGAGGAATGAAGATGGATGTTTGTTTTAGGTAGCACTCCTCAGGGTCAGGGGTGGAGTGGCAGGGGTATGTTGAAATGTTCAGGTGAAGAAGTATTAGCATTAAGGAGTTGGAAAATCCAGTTTTTGCATGAACTGAGTTTGAGGTTTTGATGGAATAGCCAGATGGAGTTGACTAGCGATAAGGTGGCAGCACAGAATTATTACCGTTTCTGAGTCCACTATGTGCTAGACTCCGAAGTAGGCATGTGGATGCACTGTCTTACCCAACCTCAACATAGAGCTGACTAGTCTCTCTTAGGAAATTGTCGTCAGAGGGTTTGGATCATTTGGACTTAAACCCAGGCCTCTCTTTTGCCAAAGCCCCAGTTCTTATTCTGATCCTCTGGGAATAATACAGTTATTCATACTTATGCTATTGTATCTTTATAAGAAAAAAATGCATCTGGACTTGTTAGTGCCTTATTAAAATAGTGGAATAATACGTAGACTATACATGTTTATAAAAATAAATGGGTTATTTGTGGTTTTAACTTTCCCCCCAGTTTCTCTCTCACACACAATTACTCCTTTTCTATCTACATGACATGACAGATACAGTTTGTCCCACTTCTCCCTTCCGGCTTACCTGCTGACAGTACCACCCATGACAACAGATTTAGAACTTTACAAATGTCTATTAATTTGCCATATGCTTTTAAACTGTAGTGGTTCAGAGGAAAAAAATATATCAGTGCTTAAAATATTCTTCCTAATTCAGATGACTGATTCAACTTTTTTATGTAACTGACAAGTACCTAATGGAAGAATGGTGTTTACACACCATGCTTAGGCTTTCCAGTTAAGCCAAGTTCCAGGTTCTTTGCTTAGGAAATACCCACCTTGGGCTTCCCTGGTGGCGCAGTGTTTGAGAGTCCGCCTGCCGATGCAGGGGATGCGGGTTCGTGCCCCGGTCCGGGAAGATCCCACAATGCCGTGGAGCGGTTGAGCCCGTGAGCCATGGCCGCTGAGCCTGCGCATCCGGAGCCTGTGCTCTGCAATGGGAGAGGCCACAACAGTGAGAGGCCCGCGTACGGCAAAAAAAAAAAAAAAAAAAAGAAAATACCCACCTTGAGCCTCCTAAAAAGTCATCAAAGTAGTTATCAATAGTAATGCCCCCTTATCTTGGTGGCAAACAGTGTCCACAGGGAGCTGTTAAGTTGCTTTATATTATTAGGCAAACTAGAGCTTACTGAGTTAAATACAAATCATAGAAGAACAGTTTGGGATGAAAGAAAGAAAGAACTTAAAGGATTTCTCCATGAAACACAAAAATTACTTATATAAATAGTAAGACCTTTCTAGATCACAGAATCTTAGATAGCCAGACAGTGATTTTTTTTCCCTCCCAACTCATAGCCCTTACCTAAGGAATTAAGAGATTTAGTGGGAAGTTTAGATTGATTTTAATGTGTGTGTTAGATACGTATGTGTCTGTCTAGTTAACCTCTCTAACTCGTGATATTTTTCATTATTCATTGTCCCCCTAGATACGAAATGTGGAAACAAATCAGTGTCTAGATAACATGGCTAGAAAAGAGAATGAAAAAGTTGGAATTTTTAACTGTCACGGTATGGGAGGTAATCAGGTGAGTATTTTAGTAAAGCTTTAAAGGGGTAATTTTTGTATTTGTTTTCATCATCTTCCTTTTTTATTTCATGACATCATTCAGGAAATATTTTCCTACCTTTAAAGAGAAAATAATAAAGACTTTAGGAGAATAGAGCCTTCAATCTAATGATTATTTTTTAAATGAAACATTTGTAAAAGGCCCTTTCTGAGAACTGTGTTTACATTGTTGTACGTGAGATTTATTCTGCCCTTTTTAGTCAAACAGATGACAACCCTTGACAGTACACTCCGTATATACAGAGAACTTAAGATCATTTTTTTTTCCTCTCTGCAAAAATAGTGGTGTCTTTTCTGAGTTATTTATTCTCCATTACACTAATAAAGTTCAAAAAGCATGTATCTTGAAATACTTGTCTTTTTCTCTGCCAGATTCTTGGGCATATAAAACGCTAATTTATTTTGCTGTTAAAGCTTATATGTGTGCATTTTTGTTTTTCAGGTTTTCTCTTACACTGCCAACAAAGAAATTAGAACAGATGACCTTTGCTTGGATGTCTCCAAACTTAATGGCCCAGTCACAATGCTCAAATGCCACCACCTAAAAGGCAACCAGCTTTGGGAGTATGATCCGGTGGTAAGTTATCCAGTTGAATATAGGAATAAAATTGGGTGTCATTGGGTGTATTGTATAAAATATTTTATATCTAGAAGAGTGAATTCTTGTGGAATCTGCATATGGATCAAATTGTTCTTATATTCCAAGAATTGACAGGTAGGAAAAGCAATATACGTAAAATAAACATGTTTTAATCTCTCCAGTAATTAAATTAGAATTGCCTCCAGTTCCTGGGTCCTTGTTGTTACTATGTAATCACTCTTCCCTCCGTATGTCCTTAAGCTTTGCCAGCCACTGTGGTAGAAATGGAACGGTTAAGTAGGCTTTTAAAATTACCGAATTAAACACTGAGGTAAAAGGTGAGATTTAATTAACGAAATTCTCTGGCTCGGTGATTTTTCAGTGACATATATAATAAAACTATTTGCCTTTGCTTTCCTCTGGAGCCACTCCCTCTCCCCACCTGCTATATGTTGTACTCAAATAGCGGTACTTAAAAGCAATCAAAGCATCTCCAGTAAACCTCTCTTCCTTTCCTCATACCTGGCTAACCTCCCAACTTATGCTTTTTTGCTCTGTGGTTCTGGAACCAGCACCAGCATCTTCAATATATCTTTCTCTGGTTCTTTTTCTTCCGCTTACAAGCACTGGTTTTCTTCTTCATGTTGGGACAGACTTTTGCCTATTTTATTTTGTACATACCATCCTACTTTTCTCCTGTGCCGTATGATGGTGAGTGAATGGCTGGCACTTGTGCCTCTGGTTCTTCAACCTGGCTTCTGCCTTGGTCTGACACTATATAGAAACAGCCCCTGGATGCAAAGCCAGGACATTCTCGTCTCTTTTTCTTAACTTCTCTGTAGTATTTACTATTGCTAAGCAGATGCTCTTTTAAAATCCTTGTATCCATTGGCTTTAGATGCACTACTGTTTAGTTTCTTCTCTTAGCTTTTTCTCTACTTCTTTTGTCTGCTTGGCTCACTCTGCTGCTTCATTCTACCCCCTCAATGGAGATGTCCAAACCAAGTTGTGACTTTGGCTGTCTTTTCTCCGTATACTGCATCACATACAAACCCTGGTCTACTTTTCATCTTCGACCAGCTATTCCCTGAACGTATCCTGTACTTTCCCACTTTACATTTAAGATCATACAGTTCCATCTGCCTAACAAATCCTGCCTGTTCTTGAGAGCCCAGAATTGACATCACTTCCATGGATCGCAGCCAGAAATTAGCTCTCTCTGTCTTAATTACAATTGTCTCTGACCCCTGTAATTCTGTGCTGCTTTGTAGTTATTTATCTACCAGTCTTTTTCTCCACTATTAGTTAGATCCTGGAGGGCAAAGACCATGTTTTATAAATCCTGGGTCTCCCTTCACAGTATCAAACTATAGTTAAAAAAAAAGTGTGTGTGTGTGTGTGTGAGAGAGAGAGAGCGAGCGAGCGAGCAGTAGCTCAGTTAATATGACTGTTGGAAGTGGCCTGAATATTCTGTTGCAGGGTTTTCCATGGTGCATGCCGTTGCCATTTTGGATGTAGCTGCCCCAGGTCCTGCAGGATATATGGCATCTCTGAGTCCAGACAGTAAATGCCAGTGGCACCCCACAGTCATTGTGAAGCCAAAATATTTTGAAAATTAAAAAGCCTCCCAATTGTATATGTTCATTGAAGAATGATGGTATGTTTAATTAGGTAATATAAACCTATTTATAGTAGCATGAACAAATAGTGGTTTAGTTTTTTCTTAAGTCTGGATGTAAGTGGCTTCTGGCATGGATTCAGTGATACAGTGATGTCAGGGATAACATTGCAGCAATATTCTTGGCTTTTTCTTGTGGCCTCTAGAAGGCTGCTACAGTGCTCACCATCACACCCAACTCAAGACAGGAAGAAGGGAAGAGGAATGTTGCACTACTGTGTGAATTGCTCTTTATCAGGAAAGCCAAAGCTTTTCCTGGATCCCCTGCAGCAGGCTCTGCTGTGCCCCATGGGCCAGAACTTCATCTCATAGTGATCCCCCAGCCATAAGGGGAGGCTGGGAAAGCAGGCATTTGCATTTCCAGTCTTTATGGTGTGATGTGGCCAGGAGACAGGGAGTGGGAATGGCCATTGGCAGACTGTTTATAAGATACACAGTCTACCACAGCAGTTATTCAGAAGTAAATGTTTGCTTAGAAATTAAGGAGCTAGAAGTGATTTAGGATATTTTGAAAGAACCAGTTATGAGTGTAAAGTTTTAAAACCCCTGGAGCACTCTGCAAGGTGTCTTCACTGAGATTAAATTCTAGTATTGCCGGCTGGGTTCTCCCAGAAGCACACTCCACTCCAAGGTTCGTATTCAGGATGTTTATTAGGGAGCATCCTTTAGATCAACACCTGTGAAAAGGGAGACAGAAGAATTGGCAGAGGGAGGAGTCAAGCTGCGATGTGGGTCCCACAGTCTGAGCTGACTGCACAGGGAGCTCCGGACGGCCCATCAGAGTTGTCCTGCCTCCATCAGTTGAAAACTGCAGTCTGGAAGAATAACACTTATGTCAGTAATGTATAATCTAAAGTCATGAAATCTTAGATTTCAAAGGAACCCTAGAAATAAAATTCAGGACATTGTTTTTAATACATGTAGACATTGAAGCCCAGAATGGAAGTTAATTGCCCAAGGTCACAGAGCAGGTAAATGGTGTTACCAGATCTCAGACAGACCTGGGATTCTTAATCCAGGATTCTTTGCACAATACCATACTGTCTTCTATTAAATTTGTATATTATATCTTTGTCTTGTTTATAGTATACATTGCAGAGAGTTTACGACACCAGGCTCTTTTGCTTTGACTACTTGTGGCTGTCCTTTCTGGAATGAAAATGTAGATTCTAACACAGTTATATCTAGAGATTAGGGGTAGAGGGCGGCAAATTATTTTTTTTCTAGGTTGCAGGTGGACTTTATGCAATGATAACTATAGCTTTCATCCTCCTTTCAGAGGTTACAATTAGCCTGTTGCCTTAGTTACACTCTTTCTGTGTGGAAACTAGTCCATGCTGATGGATCCTCTGCTGAGTACGGTGACCACAGTCCCCACAGAGTCACGAGCCACAGAACTGTGCCCCTGCTGTCAGCAGCCAGAGAGCTGTGTCTGGAACAGGGCTCTTCACCAGAGTCCTGGTCTCCTGAAGGGATGTTAGCTTCCTGAAATTATAGGGATTCTGTCTTAATTTTGAGCAGTTAAATACCCAGCATGTATCAATAACCTCTGTCTTTGTTACAAGTTTATTTTAATGATTCTCAATAAGTGAAATAATGACATTTTTAAAAATTAGGGTGATAAAGACCAATTTCCCAACTAAGTTTTTTGTTGTGCTTTTTTGTTTTTATTAATACTGACAGTGGGCCTGATGAAGTTGGCCACTCAGAGAAGCTTTGAAGGGCCTTCTGGAATGTTTGGGGGGTTCTTTTTAAAGTGCTTTGTTTTTGTCTTACAAATGACCAGAGGCCTTAGCAGCAAGCTGTGTGCTTCGCTCTCGCTCTCGGGGGATGCCAGACTGTGTCCGCGGCTGCTCAGGATGTTGTATGAGTGCCTCTGAGCTGGGCGGCACTTTCTGTTCATTATCTTAACATTTCCGCACAGCTCTAGAAGCATTCTTGTCCCCATTTTATAGATGAGGGACCTGGGGCTGAGAGAGGTTTTTTCTCAGGGGCATATTGTTGACATGTGACAAATCTGGGGTTCACTACAGAAATGTCTGACTGCAAAGTGCATCCCCTCAAAACAAACTACACAGCATCTGCATAAAAGTAAAAACAGCCCCAGCCATGCTGACTTTTCCCGGTCTTTTTATATATGTATGTATGCATGTATGGCTGCGTTGGGTCTTTGCACAGGCTTTCTCTAGTTGCGGAGAGCGGGGGCTACTCTTCGTTGCGGTGCGCTACTCTTTGTTGCGGTGCGCAGGCTTCTCATTGCCGTGGCTTCTCTTGTTGCAGAGCATGGGTTCTACAGCGCAGGCCTAGTAGTTGTGGCGCATGGGCTTAGCTGCTCTGTGGCATGTGGGATCTTACCGGACCAGGACTCGAACCCGTGTCTCCTGCATTGGCAGGCAGATTCTTAACCACTGCGCCACCAGGGAAGCCCTTCCCGGTCTTCTTGTTATGCATTTATTGGAGCTAAAGTAAAGTATCTAACACTGACCCTTCGATATTACTGAAGTCAGTGTTGAGAGTAAACTGTGACATCTGCGAATGTGCACTGCCTTTTGCCAGCTTCCACATGGAGCATAACACAGAAGTGACTGAAAGCTAAAGTAGCTGTATTGTATACAGTCATTAGGTTTTGCTTTGTTTGAAGTTCAAATAGGTACAAAAGAGGCCTTATGAAAATGAAATGTTCCTTATGAAAATTAAATGAGATAAAAGAATTACATTAAAATAGAGCCGTGAGTAAAAATGTGTGAATAAACATATTTCCTTATAGTTACATACTTATTAGGATAACGCTTAATGCAGATTCCTACATAGCTGCTTTGGAGTTCTCCACCTGACCGGGGCTTGGTATCGGATTCATTAGTATGGTCAGTATGTGTCTGTTAGCTCTCATCTGTCATGTTCTTTTGAAATTATCCTAAAAATCAGCATGACAGCATCAAGTCCGGAATGCAGACAAGTAGAGAGGAAGGTATATAGCCACATCTGTCAGCCACTTATTAAGGACTGTTGTATAAATCTTACGATTTCGAGTCTTCAAAAAGACCTGAGTTTCTAAAGACTTGAAACTTGGAATCACAGAATTAATTTGAAGAGCCTTATCATGGGAAAACGAAGCAGTTTTGAGATAGCTTTTTGAAAATAGGTTGAGGATCCTAAATTAGAAATCACTAATCTGATCACTTTTTTAGGAAACTGAAGCACAAAAAAGTAAAATTTCTCACAGTATTACAGAGCTTATGGCAGAATTGGGACTTAGAATTGAGGTCATCTGACTGCAAATCCAGCAGAATGCACTGTACCCCCAGTGCCTTTCTCCCCCGACATAGCTCTTAATGCTGTCTTTACACAGGTACATTTCTCCATTGTCTTAAGTAATCCCTTTTCTACAGAGGAATTTCATAATCACAAAAAATGGTTGAGGTGTTTTGGTTTTGTTTTCCACTTTCATATTAAGACTTCTTTCCTGTCATTTTCAGAAATTAACCCTGCAGCATGTGAACAGTAATCAGTGCCTGGATAAAGCCACAGAAGAGGACAGCCAGGTGCCCAGCATTAGAGACTGCAATGGAAGCCGGTCCCAGCAGTGGCTTCTTCGAAATGTAACCCTTCCAGAAATATTCTGAGACCAAATTTACAAAAAAAGAAAAAAATAAGGATTGACTGGGCTACCTCAGCATACATTTCTGCCACATTCTTAAGTAGCAAAAAAGGAAAAGTGCTTTCCTCCTGCAGGATGTAAGGTTTATCAGCCATTAAAACTTAAACTGCTCTCTCTTTCACTAGCTGTGAACCGGCCTTCCTGTCCAAGGACGTGAAACTACGTTAGTAGCGAGATTGTGCACACTGATGTTTACAAGATTAAGAGTCTTTCATCAAGAATCATTGTAAAGAATATTCAGACTGAAACAATCTACGAAATGTGCTTTCCAGAGAGCTGCACCTTTTATGGTTTGCTTGCACATCAGTCATTTCTGCTGAATGTGCTGTTATAATGAAGAGATGTCCAAGATTTTTTTTCTGATTAGAACTGGTCGCCAGTATATTAAATATTGATATAAAAATAAATGAAAAAGAACTGGAACCAGATTCAGAATCATGAAAACATTTTTACAATTAAAAAGACTATATTAAACAGGGTTTAAAGGAAATTAAAACAGAACTATGAGAAGTACAATTTGTTATAGTATAGTATCAAATTTCTATATAGATTTTATACCTCAGTGGGGGAAAATAACTGATTCCAATGACATTTCATTCTGTTTTCATCTGTGATAGTCATGGATGCTTTTTTTTTCCTTGGGGTGCTGAAATTGAGCTGAAAAAGTGGCTCCTTGAACGTAGTTTTAATTGCTTTCTACAGTTGTTTTTTTTATTTGGTTTGTGGGCTGTTGGAATTGTAATTTTTAATTGCCTTCAAAAAATGGAGATTTAAAATAATGTCTGGTTTCACTGAACAAGTTTGATATCTCAGTTGCTCTTGGGTCAACTGGCTTATAGACTTTCTCTCACACACAAATTTCTTATTAGATTTTCAACTTCCTAACTTGATTCAACTGACTATGTTTAATACCCAAGATTCATACTACTGTACTACAGATTTGTTTTCACAGCAATAAATCTTCTGTTCTTTGTTTATGATTCCACTCAATAGACGGCCTGCAGAAGTGATTTATTATTTGGGTATTTGGAGATGATACGTTTGATGGTTTTTTGGAAAAAACTTTTTCACTCCATACTCAGATGTGCTTCATTGTCAAGTGCATATTTAGATTAGGTTCTTGAATTGTAATGTTGATCTGCTGCTTTTTTTTTAATAAAATTTGACTGAAAATGTTTAATTGGCATTTTTTAATGAGTTAGCTGAAGAAGTGCAACTATTATTCCATATTATTAGTCCTGCATTTCTTCCCTAAATTGCATTTAGGTTAAATCTGTTTTATTTTTCTGATTTTTAATACAAGATAACCTGAGTATTGATTAAAGTTGAGTATCAATTAAATTGTTTTAATTATCGAAAGAAAATCTGATTGTGACATTTTTCCTGATACGTAAAGCAGTCCATTGGCAAAAGTGCATATATTTTTCTTCCTATTTGTAAGATTATATTTAATGATATTTTCTTTGTCAAAGGCTCTCACTGCAGGCAGTGCTATTTCTTGTGCCTAAAAATGTTGTTGCATCACTAATGATGCTTGCCAAGTTGAGTGTACAGAAAGTTTCTCATATCCTATTCGTTAATATCAAGCACATGTGGATGCTTTAGGGTGAGGCTGTAGTACAGAATGCACAAATTTTGTCCCCAGGAAATC
Organism: Lagenorhynchus albirostris; assembly: GCF_949774975.1. Classification (NCBI taxonomy): domain Eukaryota; kingdom Metazoa; phylum Chordata; class Mammalia; order Artiodactyla; family Delphinidae; genus Lagenorhynchus; species Lagenorhynchus albirostris. The sequence continues at coordinate 38,419,187 of NC_083108.1, read as the reverse complement.
TGAGACAAAGGAGGTGCTGGATGGGGTTTTTTTCCTATTCCATGAGCTGTGTTAATGCTATCTTTGGTAGGCCTTATGCTTGAATAAACCAGATGTCTAATCAATAAATTATTTTCATGCTCAGAATTTCAGGTTTTTGTACTCTAGTGTAGGTTGGTCTTATTTCTCACTGTAAGAAAACTTAACAGCAATGTAATTTAAGGTTTTGTTGTGTTTTTTTAAGAGGGGGATGTGAGTGATTTAATTCTTGGTTACTTTTAGAATCCAATAGATAATCCCATTGCCTTTATTTTTCTAATTAAAGAATTCCTAAGTACTTTGAAAATATAAAATATTCCTGAATAGTTTTGCTTTACATTGGTTTTATCTGAAGTTAAAATAGATCTCTGTTCTTTATAGCTCTTTGTAGATTAGGCAGTGTGCTAAACACTGTTAAAAATTAAATTGGGAAGAAAGGAATGAATGAAGAAGAAAGCAAAGGATGAAAAGATGGGATTATTACTTGACTAGTGAATAATTCGTAAATGTGACAGTTAAGGACAATTTGAATCTCACCAATCTGTTCACCCTACTCCAATCCCACCCCATTTTAATATGTCTTTCTGTTCTAATTGGGATCTTGAAAAATAGTACTTTGTTCACCGTTCTGCAAATAAAAGGCAGCATGTAGGTCATGTCCTCATTTCCCTATTCTACATTCAGCTGAAAAACAAAGGTTTCTCTGTAAAGATTTGGTGCTGTCTCCATTTTTTAAGAACTATACCAAGAATAAATTTAACTCCAGAATTACATATTCTGCAAAGGAGAAGGAAATCAGAAAGAAGGTAGTATTTCTGAGGTGATAACTGTAAAAAGAGGTATACAAAGAGTGAATCACTTTTTACTGTTCAGAAAATCAGATGTTTCCAATTATATGACACTGCTCCTATTCTCTGATTTCTTGAAGTGTTTGCTTGATAAATCTATCAGAACTGATAATTTTGCAGGATATGAGGCAAAACTCAGTTGTACTGTCTATACACTAGCAACAAACAATTGGGAATTAAATTTTAAATATATAATTTATCATCAGAGAAGTCAAATACCTCAAAAGTAAGGTAACAAGAGAGGTGCAAGACTTCTACCCGGAAAACTACAAAACATTGCTGAGAGAAACTGTAGAACACTGCAATCGATATGTTATCTTCATGAATTGAAAGACTACATACTGTTAAGATCTCATTGCCCACAAATTGATCTACAGATCCAATGAAATCAAAATATGAGGCTTTCTTGTAGAAATTGGCAAATATACATGAAATGCAGCAGACCCAAAATAGCCAAGAAAATCTTGAAGAAGAAAAAAAAAGTTGGAAGACTTTACTCGATTTTATGACTTGCTTTAAAGCTACAGAAATTGAGTGTGGTACTAGAGTTAGGACAGACGTAGATCAATGGATAGAATAGAGAGTCCAGAAATAGATCCACACATATGTAATTACTGACTTTTCAACAAAAACACCAAGCAATTCAGTAAGTTGTTATGGAATGTGATTTCAGTTGGACCTGGAGTAATGATACCTGTATGAGAAAACACCAAACATTGATGCTTTAATGCAATGTGCATTTATTCAAAATTGATCAGAGACCTAAATGTGAAGGGCAAAGCAAATCTTCTAGAAGAAAACAGTACCTCCATGACTCTCAGGATAGGCAGGTATTTTAGGACACAAAAGATGTCAACCATAAAAGATAAAAACTGATAAATTTCACCAAAATTAAACCCTTCTCACCAAGAAGATACTATTAAGGTGAAAAGGCAAGCCATGACCAAGGAGAAAACATTTGCAATACATGTAAATGATAAAGGATTCATATGCAGAAAAACAACTTGTAAAAGCCATTTCAAAAGTAACACAATATAAAAATCAGTGACTTGAATACACACTTCACAGAAGCTATCCAAATGTGCAATTAGCACAGGAAAAGGTGCCCAACATCAGTCATCAGGGAATGCAAGATGAGACCACAAGGAAATCACACTGCATACCTGCTGAATGGTGAGAATGTGGAGCAACTGGTGTATGTCAATTGGTATTGTCACCTTGGGAAAGAGCCTGCCAGTTCCTCATAAAAGTAAACATATGCCTACCCCATGACTCAGTGACTCTACTTCCACAGATACAACCAAGAGAGACAAGTATATGGGCCCACAGCAAGATTTGTGCAAGAATATTCTCATAGTTCCAAACTGGGAACTACCCAAATATCCATCAGCAAGTTAGTGGATAATCAAACTAATGGTACATTTATACACTGGGATATTAGTCTGCGATTTTAAAAAGTGAATTCCTGATAGAACAACAAGGATAAGTCTAAAAAATGTTGAACAAAGAAAGCTAGACAGGTTACATTTATATCAGGTTCAAGAACAGGCAAAGCAAATACAGAGTGGTTACCTCTGGGTGAGCACAGGGTGGAAACAAGCATGAGAGAACTTTCTGGAATGATGGGAGTATTCTATAAAGTGATTTAGATGATGATAACATGCATAAACTTTTAAAATTTTCTTGAGCTGTGTACTTAGGATATATGCATTTTATTGTATGTGAATTATACCTCAATAAAGTACTGGGGGAAATAAGGAAGATAGCAAGATTTTCTCCACTGCTACAACACACCCAGAGGCTGAATAAATTACAACTAACATATTTCCTAGTGGGATGCTGAGCTCAGAAGAAAATATAGAAAATCCCTAATGTCTGGGGGGAAAAAAGGATACATAAACTTAAGCCACAGATGTAACTGCTAAACATGAAAGCCCTTCCTCTCCAAGGACAAAATATAGTAACCAGAGTTTGGGGAATAGGAGCTTAGGCCTGAACAAAGTTGGAGAATTAAAGATATGCATAAAGCTGGGATAGTCAGAGGAGTTACACCTAAGGTAAAGAAGTCTGGCACCTCGTGAAGAAACCAAAAAGTGATTGACTAACTCTGCCCCTCTTGCGAGTGTAAATGGTGATGAGGATGGTGCCACCTCTGTAATCGTAAGTCCTGCTTTTACACAGATCAAGGGTTTAATGCCACACTCATGAGGTCTGCAGATCAAGAAAAAGTGAGTAGATTTATGGCCTTTGCTGGGAATCATTAGAATACAAGTCTTTTTGAAAAAAATCCAGTTCCCTACACTCCACAAATTATGAAATCACTATATAAAAGAGGAAGTGAGTCCCCAGTATGAATGTTAAAAAAAAAAAAAAAGTTTGCTGAAGACAAAGACGGTGGAATAGGAGGATGCTGAGCTCACCTCCCCTCACAAACACATCAAAACTACAAATACATATGGAGCGACTCTCAGGTCAGCGTGGGGACTAGCAGAACAGCTCTTCCACAACCAAGGCTGTAAAGAAAGATCCACACAGAGCCTGGTAGGAAGGGAAAAGAAGCAACCTGGTGGAGACCTGCACCCCTAGTGGGGGATACAGAAGAGGAGGGAGAGATCACAGGCTCAGGGATCCTCCCCAGGTAGTGAGGGGTTCCAGCCACTTACTAGGCACGCCAGCACAGGGGCCTGACATCAGGAAGATGAGTGCTTTTAGTGAGTTTGAAAACCAGTGGGGCTTACCTGAGGGCTATAGGAAACGGAGACCCCATTCTTGAAGAACATATGCGTGGACTTGCTTACTTCCGATCACAGTGTGGAGGCAGCAGATTGAAAGCTGCCTGGGGCTCTGGCCAGTTTGCCGGGACCACCCTAGCACACTCCCGAGCCTGCACTGGGCTCCTGGCTCCAGTCCCCCTTGCTCTGGTGCTGCTTGCCACTAAGGCAGAAGCTGTAGTTTTCAGTGAGCGTATGCACACTTGGAGAGAACTGAGCCAGCTCAGACCCGGCCCTGCCTCTGGCCAGCCATCACCAGCGAGCCCTTTGGTGCACACACACAGGAGCGAGCAAGGCTATCTCCAGGGTGGAGACCATCATGAGAGCACCAGTCCTTGCGCAGACTCGGAAGGGAGTGAAGCTAGCTCCAGGGCAGAGAGAAGCATCATTGGAGCTTTGTATACATGTGGGAGGGGGCTGGGCCAGCTCAGTGGCATGGCATCAACCCCTCCTTTGCCAACCCAGCCTCTAACCAAGGCGTGCACACCAGGGAAAAAGTGAAACCACAGAAGTGTAGCCCCAAGTCCTCAGGCCTCAGCCATATCCCAAACCAAGGTGGAGGCTGCTACCACACCTGGGAGAAACCCAACTCCCTTGCAGCTCCAGCTCCATCCCCTTAGGCCCCAGCCCTGGCCCCAGTAGAGCACTTACAGCCATTGAGCATAGGAAGGCCCCAGCTTGCACCTGGCTCTGGCTCTAGCCCCTCCAATTCCGTTCTTACCTCCCACCAAAGAGGTGGCTCCCAGAACACCCCAGGGAAAGAGGCAGTTCATGCTCTTTTGAGAACCAGCTCTGCGCCAAAGCTACTGGGCACACTCAGACTGCATAGAATGCTCCCATACAAGGACACATCTTCAAGACCAGGATAGGTAACTGTTTCACCTAATTTCATAGAGACATGGAAAGTTAAAATGAGCCTACAGAGGAATACGTTTCAAACAAAAGATCAAGGGAAAAAAACCCTACTGAAACAGAAATAATTTACCTGAGAAAGAGTTCAAAGCAATAGTAATAAGAATGCTAACTGAACTAGGGGAAAGAATAGAATTGACACTGTAAGAATTTTAATAAGGAACTAGAAAATATAAAAAGAACCGGTCAGAGCTGATGGATACAATAACTGAAATGAAAAACACACAGAGGGAATTAACAGCAGATTAAGTGATACAGAAGAACTCAGAGGGGACGAGGGGAAGATGGCGGAAGAGTAAGACGCAGAGATCACCTTCCTCCCCACAGATACACCAGAAATACATCTACGTGTGGAACAACTCCTACAGAACACCTACTGAACGCTGGCAGAAGACCTCAGACCTCCCAAAAGGCAAGAAACTCCCCAGGTACCTGGGTAGGGCAAAAGAAAAAAGAATAAATAAAGACAAAAGGATAGGGACGGAACCTGCACCAGTGGGAGGGAGCCGAGAAGGAGGAAAGGTTTCCACACACTAGGAAGCCCCTTCGCGGGCAGTGACTGTGGGTGGCAGAGGGGGAAAGCTTCGGAGCCACGGAGGAGAGCACAGCAACAGGGGTGCGGAGGGCAAAGCGGGGAGATTCCAGCACAGAGGATCGGTGCCGACCAGCACTCACCAGCCCAAGAGGCTTGTCTGCTCACCCGCCGGGGAGGGCGGGGCTGGGAGCTGAGGCTCAGGCTTTGGTCAGAGCACAGGGAGAGGACTGGGGTTGGCAGCGTGAACACAGCCTGAAGGGGTTAGTGCGCCACGGCTGGCCGGGAGGGAGGCCGGGGAGAAGTCTGGAGCTGCCGAACAGGCAAGAGACATTTTCTTCCCTCTTTGTTTCCTGGTGCGCGAGGAGAGGGGATTAAGAGCACTGCTTAAAGGAACTCCAGAGACGGGCGCGAGCCGCGGCTAAAAGCGTGGACCCCAGAGACGGGCATGAGACGCTAAGGCTGCTGCTGCTGCCACCAAGAAGCCTGTGTGCGAGCACAGGTCACTATCCACACCCCCCTTCCGGGGAGTCTGTGCAGCCTGCCACTGCCAGGGTCCCGGGATCCAGGGACAACTTCCCCGGGAGAACGCACGGCGCACCTCAGGCTGGTGCAACGTCACGCCGACCTCTGCCGCTGCAGGCTCACCCCGCATCCGTACCCCTCCCTCCCCCTGGCCTGAGTGACCCAGAGCCCCCGAATCAGCGGCTCCTTTAACCCCGTCCCGTCAGAGCGAAGAACAGACGCCCTCCAGCGACCTATACGCAGAGGTGGGGCTAAATCCAAAGCTGAGCCCTGGGAGCTGTGAGAACAAAGAAGAGAAAGGGAAATCTCTCCCAGCAGCCTCAGGAGCTGCGGATTAAAGCTCCACAATCAACTTGATTGATCAACCTGCATCTATGGAATAAATGAATACACAACGAATCATCCCAAATTCGTTGGGATGAGAGGCTCTTGGTGCTGCAGCCAGGAGTCAGTGCTGTGCCTCTGAGGTGGGAGAGCCAACTTCAGGACACTGCTCCACAAGAGACCTCCCAGCTCCACATAATATCAAACAGCGAGAATCTCCCAGAGATCTCCATCTCAACACCAGCACCCAGCTTCACGCAACCACCAGCAAGCTACACTGCTGGACACCCTATGCCAAACAACTAGCAAGACAGGGACACAACCCCACCCATTAGCAGAGAGGCTGCCTAAAATCATAATAAGTCCACAGACACCCCAAAACACACCACCAGACGTGGACCTGCCCAGCAGAAAGACAAGATCCAGCCTCATCCACCAGAACACAGGCACTAGTCCCCTCCACCAGGAAGCCTACACAACCCACTGAACCAACTTTAGCCACTGGGAACAGACACCGAAAACAATAGGAACTACGAACCTGCAGCCTGCAAAAAGGAGACCTCAAACACAGGAAGATATAAGCAAAATGAGAAGACAGAAAAACACACAGCAGATGAAGGAGCAAGATAAAAACCCAACAGACCTAACAAATGAAGAGGAAATAGGCAGTCTACCTGAAAAAGAATTCAGAATAATGATAGTAAAGATGATCCAAAATCTTGGAAATAGAATAGACAAAATGCAAGATACATTTAATAAGGACCTAGAAGAACTAAAGATGAAACAAACAACGATGAACAACGCAATAAATGAAACTAAAAATACTCTAGATGGGATCAATAGCAGAATAACTGAGGCAGAAGAACAGGTAAGTGACCTGGAAGATAAAATAGTAGAAATAACTACTGCAGAGCAGAATAAAGAAAAAAGAATGAGAAGAACTGAGGACAGTCTCAGAGACCTCTGGGACAACATTAAATGCACCAACATTCGAATTATAGGGGTTCCAGAAGAAGAAGAGAAAACGAAAGGGACTGAGAAAATATTTGAAGAGATTATAGTTGAAAACTTCCCTAATATGGGAAAGGAAATAGTTAATTAAGTCCAGGAAGCACGGAGAGTCCCATACAGGATAAATCCAAGGAGAAATCCGCCAAGACACATATTAATCAAACTGTCAAAAATTAAATACAAAGAAGACATATTAAAAGCAGAAAGGGAAAAACAACAAATAACACACAAGGAAATCCCCATAAGGTTAACAGCTGATCTTTCAGCAGAAATTCTGCAAGCCAGAAGGGACTGGCAGGACATATTTAAAGTAATGAAGGAGAAAAACCTGCAACCAAGATTACTCTACCCAGCAAGGATCTCATTCAGATTTGATGGAGAAATTAAAACATTTACAAACAAGCAAAAGCTGAGAGAGTTTAGCACCACGAAACCAGCTTTACAACAAATGCTAAAGGATCTTCTCTAGGCAAGAAACACAAGAGAAGGAAAAGATCTACAATAACGAACCCAAAACAATTAAGAAAATGGGAATAGGAACATACATATTGATAATTACCTTAAATGTAAATGGACTAACTGTTCCCACCAAAAGACACAGATTGGCTGAATGGATACAAAAACAAGACCCATATATATGCTGTCTACAAGAGACCCACTTCAGACCTAGAGACACATACAGACGGAAAGTGAGGGGATGGAAAAATATATTCCATGCAAATGGAAATCAAAAGAAAGCTGGAGTAGCAATTCTCATATCAGACAAAATAGAATTTAAAATAAAGACTATTAGAAGAGACAAAGAAGGACACTACATAATGATCAAGGGATCGATCCAAGAAGAAGATATAACAATTGTAAATATTTATGCACCCAACATAGGAGCACCTCAATACATAAGGCAAATACTAACAGCCATAACAGGGGAAATCGACAGTAACACATTCATATTAGGGGACTTTAATACCCCACTTTCACCAATGGACAGATCATCCAAAATGAAAATAAATAAGGAAACACAAGCTTTAAATGATACACTAAACAAGATGGACTTAATTGATATTTATAGGACATTCCATCCAAAAACAACAGAATACACATTTTTCTCAAGTGCTCATGGAACATTCTCCAGGATAGATCATATCTTGGGTCACAAATCAAGCCTTGGTAAATTTAAGAAAACTCAAATTGTATCAAGTATCTTTTCCAACCACAACACTATGAGACTAGATATCAATTACAGGAAAAGATCTGTAAAAAATACAAACACATGGAGGCTAAACAATACACTTCTTAATAATGAGGTGATCACTGAAGAAATCAAAGAGGAAATAAAAAATACCTAGAAACAAATGACAATGGAGACACGATGACCCAAAACCTATGGGATGCAGCAAAAGCAGTTCTAAGAGGGAAGTTTATAGCAATACAATCCTACCTTAAGAAACAGGAAACATCTCGAATAAACAACCTAACCTTGCACCTAAAGCAATTAGAGAAAGAAGAACAAAAAAACCCCAAAGTTAGCAGAAGGAAACAAATCATAAAAATCAGATCAGAAATAAATGAAAAAGAAATGAAGGAAACGATAGCAAAGCTCAATAAAACTAAAAGCTGATTCTTTGAGAAGATCAACAAAATTGATAAACCATTAGCCAGACTCATCAAGAAAAAAAGGCAGAAGACTCAAGTCAACAGAATTAGAAATGAAAAAGGAGAAGTAACAACTGACACTGCAGAAATACAAAAGATCATGAGAGATTACTACAAGCAACTCTATGCCAATAAAATGGACAACCTGGAAGAAATGGACAAATTCATAGAAATGCACAACCTGCCATGACTGAATCAGGAAGAAATAGAAAATGTGAACAGACCAATCACAAGCACTGAAATTGAAACTGTGATTAAAAACCTTCCAACAAACAAAAGCCCAGGAGCAGATGGCTTCACAGGCGAACAGAAATCCAACAGCACATTAAAAGGATCATACACCATGATCAAGTGGGGTTTATTCCAGGAATGCAAGGATTCTTCAATATACGCAAATCAAGCAACGTGATACAACATATTAACAAATTGAAGGAGAAAAACCATATGATCATCTCAAAAGATGCACAGAAAGCTTTCAACAAAATTCAACACCCAATTGTGATAAAAACCCTGCAGAAAGTAGGCATAGAGGGAACTTTCCTCAACATAATAAAGGCCATATATGACAAACCCACAGCCAACATTGTCCTCAATGGTGAAAAACTGAAAGCATTTCCACTAAGATCGGGAACAAGACAAGGTTGCCCACTCTCACCACTCTTATTCAACATAGTTTTGGAAGTTTCAGCCACAGCAATCAGAGAAGAAAAGGAAATAAAAGGAATCCAAATCGGAAAAGAAGAAGTAAAGCTGTCACTGTTTGCAGATGACACAATACTATACATAGAGAATCCTAAAGATGCTACCAGAAAACTACTAGAGCTAATCAATGAATTTGGTAAAGTAGCAGGATACAAAATTAATGCACAGAAATCTCTGGCATTCCTATACACTAATGATGAAAAATCTGAAAGTGAAATCAAGAAAACACTCCCATTTACCATTGCAACAAAAAGAAAAAAATATCTAGGAATAAACCTACCTAAGGAGACAAAAGACCTGTATGCAGAAAATTATAAGACACTGATGAAAGAAATTAAAGATGATACAAATAGATGGAGACATATACCATGTTCTTGGGTTGGAAGAGTCCACATTGTGAAAATGACTCTACTACCCAAAGCAATCTACAGATTCAATGCAATCCCTATCAAACTACCATTGGCATTTTTCACAGAACTAGAACAAAAAATTTCACAATTTGTATGGAAACACAGAAGACCCCGAATAGCCAAAGCAATCTTGAGAACGAAAAACGAAGCTGGAGGAATCAGGCTCCCTGACTTCAGACTAGACTACAAAGCTACAGTAATCAAGACAGTATGGTACTGGCACAAAATCAGTATGGTACTGGCACAAAAACAGTTCAGTGGAACAGGATAGAAAGCCCAGAGATAAACCCACGCACATATGGTCACCTTATCTTTGATAAAGGAGGCAGGAATGTACACTGGAGAAAGGACAGCCTCTTCAATAAGTGGTGCTGGGGCTTCCCTGGTGGCGCGGTGGTTGGGAGTCCGCCTGCCGATGCAGGGGACTCGGGTTCGTGCCCCGGTCCGGGAAGATCCCACATTCCGCGGAGCGGCTGGGCCCGTGAGCCATGGCCGCTGAGCCTGCGCTTCCGGAGCCTGTGCTCTGCAACGCAAGAGGCCACAACAGTGAGAGGCCCGCGTACCGCAAAAAAAAAAAAAAAAAAAAAAAAAAAATAAGTGGTGCTGGGAAAACTGGACAGGTACATGTAAAAGTATGAGATTAGATCACTCTCTAACACCATACACAAAAATAAGCTCAAAATGGATTAAAGACCTAAATGTAAGGCCAGAAACGATCAAACTCTTAGAGGAAAACATAGGCAGAACACTCTATGACATAAATCACAGCAAGATCCTTTTTGACCCTCCTCCTAGAGAAATGGAACTAAAAACAAAAATAAACAAATGGGACCTAATGAAACTTCAAAGCTTTTGCACAGCAAAGGAAACTGTAAACAAGACCAAAAGACAACTCTCAGAATGGGAGAAAATATTTGCAAATGAAGCAACTGACAAAGGATTAATCTCCAAAATTTACAAGCAGCTCATGCAGCTCAATAACAAAAAACAAACAACCCAATCCAAAAATGGGCAGAAGACCTAAATAGACATTCTCCAAAGAAAATATATTGATTGCCAACAAACACATGAAAGAATGCTCAACATCATTAATCACTAGAGAAATGCAAATCAAAACTACAATGAGATATCATCTCACACCAGTCAGAATGACCATTATCAAAAAATCTATAAACAATAAATGCTGGAGAGGGTGTGGAGAAAAGGGAACACTCTTGCACTGCTGGTGGGAATGTGAATTGGTTCAGCCACTATGGAGAACAGTATGGAGGTTCCTTAGAAAACTACAAATAGAACTACCATATGACCCAGCAATCCCACTACTGGGCATATACCCTGAGAAAACCATAATTCAAAAAGAGTCATGTACCAAAATGTTCATTGTAGCTCTATTTACAATAGTCCGGAGATGGAAACAACCTAAGTGTCCATCATTGGATGAATGGATAAAGAAGATGTGGCACATATGTATAATGGAATATTACTCAGCCATAAAAAGAAACGAAATTGAGCTATTTGTAATGAGGTGGATAGACCTAGAGTCTGTCATACAGAGTGAAGTAAGTCAGAAGGAGAAAGACAAATACCGTATGCTAACACATATATATGGAATTTAAGAAAAAAATGTCATGAAGAACCTAGGGGTAAGACAGGAATAAAGACACAGACCTACTAGAGAATAGACTTGAGGATATGGGGAGGGGGAAGGGTAAGCTGTGACAAAGCGAGAAAGAGGCATGGACATATATACGCTACCAAATGTAAGGTAGATAGCTAGTGGGAAGCAGCCGCATAGCACAGGGAGATCAGCTCGGTTCTTTATGACCACTCGGAGGGGTGGGATAGGGAGGGTGGGAGGGAGGGAGTTGCAAGAGGGAAGAGATATGGGAACATACGTATAACTGATTCACTTTGTTATAAAGCAGAAACTAACACACCGTTGTAAAGCAATTATACTCCAATAAAGATGCAAAAAAAAAGAGAAGAAATCAGAGCAATCTGGAAGACAGAATAACAGAAATTACTCGATCAGAACAACAAAAACAAATTTTAAAAGTTGAGGGGCTTCCCTGGTGGCGCAGTGATTGAGAGAGCCTGTGCGTCCGGAGCCTGTGCTCTGTAACAGGAGAGGCCACAACAGTGAGAGGCCCATGTACCGTGAAAAAAAAAAAAATGTTGAGAATAGTTTAGGGACCTCTAGGACATCAAGCATACTAAGATTTGCATTATAGGGGTCCCAGCTGGAGAAGAAAGGGTAAAAGGGGTAGAAAATATATTTGATGAAATGATGGCTGAAAACTTCCTAACCTACAGGAGATAGATATCCAGGTACAAGAAACACAGAGTGCCAAACAAGATGAACTCAAAGACACCTACAACAAGACATATTGTAATTAAAATGTCAAAAGTTAAAGAGAATTCTAAGAGCCACAAGAGAAAAACAAAGAGTCACATATAAGGGAAGCTCCATAAAGCTATCAGCTGACTTTTCAGCAGAAACTTTGTAGGCCAGAAGGGAGTGGCATGATATACTTAATGTGCTGAAAGGATAAAACCTACAAGCTAGGATACTCTACCCAGCAAGATTATCATTTAGAACTGAAGGAGAGAGAAAGAGCTTCTCACAAAAGTAAAAACTAAAAGAGTTCATCAATACAAAACTGACCTTACAGAAGTGTTAAAGGGTCTTCTTCAAGTAAAAAAGAAAAAGCTACAAGAAATAAACTATAGGAAGTGAAAAATCCCACTGGTAAAGGCAAATATATAGTAAAGTCTGTGGATCAACCACTTAAATATCCTAGTACAAAGGCAAAAACATTGTAAAATTAACTATAACTACAATACACAGTTAATGGCTAAGCATGAAAATGTAAAATATGACATCAAAAACATGAAACAAGGGACTTCCCTAGCAGTCCAGTGGTTAGGACTATGCATTTCCACTGCAGAGGGCGCAGGTTCAATCCCTGGTTGGGGAACTAAGATCCCACATGCTGCATGGCACAGCCAAAAAATAGAAATAGAAGGAAAAAACCCACACAAAACATGAAACAAGGTGGGGGTGGTAAAAAATGCAGAGCTTTTAGAATGTGTTTTAACATTTTTAAACAAGTAGATCAAGTAGATACAGTTATAGGTCAGTTATAGGTTACAGGTCAACATATATGAACTACACACTAACCACAAATCAAAAACTTACAATAGACATAGAAAACCTAGAGAGAAAGGAACACAAACATGACATTAAAGAAAATCATCAAACCACAAGAGAAGAGACTAAAAGAAGAACAAAAGACCAGCGAACTACAAAAACAACCAGAAAGTGAATAACAAAATGGTGTGCTGCAAAAAGAACATACCTATCAAAAATCACTTTAAATATTAATGGACTAGGACTTCCCTGGTGGCACAGTGGTTAAGAATCCACCTGCCAATGCAGGAGACACAGGTTCGAGCCCTTGTCCAGGAAGATCCCACATGCCGCAGAGCAACTAAGCTGGTGTGCCACAACTACTGAGCCTGCACTCTAGAGCCCACGAGCCACAACTACTGAGCCCATGTGCCACAACTACAGAGCCCATGCGCTCTGGAACCTGCACACCACAACTAGAGAGCCTGCGCACCACAACCAGAGGGAAGCCCACGCACCACAACGAAGAGCCCACGTGCCATGCTGAAGATAGCACGTGCCGCAACTAAGACGTGATGCAACCAAAAATAATAATTTTTTTAAAAGTCTATAAAAAAGACAAAGGAAGACTTTATATAAAGGGATCAATACAAGAAAGGGACATAATATTTGTAAGCAAATATGCACCTAATATAGGAGCACCTAAATATATAAAGCAGATATTAACAGACAAAAAGGGAGAAACTGACAATAATATAATAAAAGTAGGGGACTTTAACACCCCACTTACATCAATGGAGAGATCATCACACAGAAAATCAATAAGAAAGCAGTGGCCTCAAATGACACATTGGACCAGTTGGAATTAACAGATACATAATGGAATTCCATCCAAAGACCGCAGAAAACACATTCTTTTCAAGTGCTCATGAAGCATTCTCCAGGATAGATCACATGTTAAGCCACAATACAAGTCTCAAAAAAGTTAAGAGGATAGAAACTATATCAAGCGTCTTTTCCAACCACATGGTATGAAGCCAGAAATTAATTACAGGAAGAAAAACAGGGAAAACTAAAACACTAGGAGATTAAACAACATTCTAATAAAAAACTAATGGGTCAGTATAGAAATAAAAGAGGAAGTCAGAAAATACATTGAGACATGAAAATAAAAACACAACTTTTCAAAGTCTACAAGATGCAGCAAAAGCAGTTCTAAGAGGAAACTTTATAGTGATGCAGGCATACTTCAAGAAACAAGAAAAATCTCAACCTAACCTACCATCAAAAGGAATTAGAAAAAGAAATACAAACAAAGTCCAGAGCCAGAAGAAGGAAAGAAATAATAAAGATCAGCAAGGAAATAAATAAAATTGAGGCCAAAAAAACAATAGAAAGGATCAATGAAACCCAAACAATCAAAAGAGACACATATTAATCAAACTAACAAAAATTAAATTCAAAGACAAAATATTCAAAGCAGCAAGGGGAAAGCAACAAATAAGGGAATCCCAACATACAAGGGAATCCCCATAAGGTTATCAGCTGATTTTTCAGCATAAACTCTGCAGGCCAGAAAGGAGTGGCAGGATATATTTAAAGTCATGAAAGGGAAAAGCCTACAACCAAGATTACTCTACCCAGCAAGGATATCATTCAGATTCGATGGAGAAATCAAAAGCTGTACAGACAAGCAAAAGGTAAAAGAATTCAGCAGCACAAAGTGAGCTTTATAACAAATGCTAAAGAAACTTCTCTAGGAGGGAAACACAAGAGAAGAAAATGACCTACAAAAACAAACACAAAACAATTAAGAAAATGGTAATAGGAACAGACTGGCTGAATGGATACAAAAACAAGACCCATATATATGCTGTCTACAAGAGACCCACTTCAGACCTAGAGACACATACAGACTGCAAGTGAGGGGGTGGAAAAAGATATTCCATGCAAATGGAAATCAAAAGAAAGCTGGAGTAGCAATACTTGTACCAGACAAAATAGACTTTAAAATAAAGACTGTGACAAGAGACAAGGAAGGACACTACATGATGATCAGGGATCAATCCAAGAAGTAGATATAACAATTGTAAATATTTATGCACCCAGCATAGGAGAACCTCAATATATAAGGCAAATACTAATAGCCAAAAAGGGAGAAACTGACAGTAACACAGTAATAGTGGGGGACTTTAACACCCCACTTACCAATGGACAGATCATCCAGACAGAAAATTAATAAGGAGACACAAGCTTTAAATGACACATTAAACCAGATAGACTTAACTGATATTTATAGAACATTCCATCTGAAAGCTGCAGAATACATTTTCTTCTCAAGTGCACACAGTACATTCTCCAGGATAGATCACATCTTGGGTCACACATGAAAAGATGCTAAACATCATTAATTATTATGGAAATTCAAGTCAAAACTACCATAAGGTATCTCACACCAGTCAGAATGGTCATCATCAAAAAATCTACAAACAATAAATGCTGGACAGGGTGTGGAGAAAAGGGAACCTGCTTTAAAAAAAGGGAACTGTTGATAGGAATGTAAATTGATACAGCCACTATGGAAAACAGTATGGAGGTTCCTAAGAAAACTAAAAATAGAACTACCATATGACCCAGCAATCCCACTCCTGGGCATATACCCAGAGAAAACATAATTCCAAAAGATACATGCACCCCAGTGTTCACTGCAGCACTAGTTACAATAGCCAAGACATGGAAGCAACCTAAATGTCCATCGACAGATGAATGGATAAAGAAGATGTTGTACATATATACAATGGAATATTACTCAGCCATAAAAAGGAATGAAATTTTGCCATTTGCAAAGACATAGATGGACCTAGAGACTGTCATACAGAGTGAAATAAGTCAGAAAGAGCAAAACAAATATCCTATATTAATGCATATCATAGAGAACAAATGTATGGATGCCAAGGTGGGAAAGGGGGGGATGGGATGAATTGGGTGACTGGGATTGACATATATATGCTACTATGTATAAAACAGATAACTAATAAGAACCTACTATACAGCCCAGGGAACTCTACTCAATGCTCTGTGGTGACCTAAATGGGAAGGAAATCCAAAAAGAAGGGGATATATGTATACATATAGCTGATTCACTTTGCTGTACAGCAGAAACTAACACATAGTAAAGCAACTATACTCCAATAAAACAAAAGAAAATATAATAGTTGGTGGTGATTGCCTCTTAAATGTCTTAAAGCCACTACCCTTCTTAAAAAAAAAAACAAACCACAATGTGATTTCACCTCATACCTGTCAGAATAACTATCACTAAAAAGACAACAAATAATAAGTGTTGGCAAGGGTGTGGTGAAAAGGGAACTCTATTTCACTATTGGTAGGAATGTAAACTGGTACAGCCACTATGAAAAACAATGGAGGTTCCTCAAAAAATAAAAAACAGAGCTACCATATGATCCAGCAGTTCCACTCCTGGGATTATATCTGAAGAAAACAAGAGCACTAATTAGAAAAGATACATGCACCCAATATTCACAGCAGCATTATTTACAATAGCCAAGACATAGAAACAACCTAAGTGTCCATCAACATATTAATGGATAAAGAAGCTGTGGTACACACACACACATACACACACACAAATGGAATATTACTCAACCATAAAAAAGAATGAAATTTGCCATTTGCAACAACGTGGATGGACCTGGAGGGTTTACGCTTAGTAAAACAAATCAGACAGAGAAAGGCAAACGCTGTTTTCACTTATATGTGGAATCTAAAAAATAAATCACATGAATGAATATAACAAAACAGAAACAAACTCATAGATACAGAGAACAAACTAGTGGCTACCAGTGGAGAGAGTGGTGGGGAGAGGAGCAAGATAGGGGAAGGGGACTAAGAAGTACAAACTACTAGATACAAAATACGTAAGATACAAGGATGTAATGTGTAGCACAGAGAATATAACCAATATTTTATAATAACTTTAAATGGAGTATAATCTATAAAAATATCAAATCACTATGTGTACACCTGAAACTAATATAATATTGTAACTCAACTACACTTTAATTAACAAAAAAAAGAATTTAAAAAAAGTTCGGGCAAAGTGAGAGTAGCTTGGGTCAGGCTAAATCTCTTCCCAGTAAGTCAATAAGTTAATGACCCTGGACAACAATTTTTTGCGGGGGGGGGGGGGCGGGGGGGCCATGCCACTTCGCTTGTGGGATCTTGTTCCTCAACCAGGGATCAAACCCGGGCCCCCCCTGCAGTGGAAGCACAGAGTCCTAACCACTGGACCACCAGGGAATTCCCCAGGACAATTTTTAAAAAGAAAGTTTGAAGGCCCTGGAGAGTGAACAAAAGACAGAAAAAGTAGGGGATTTGACGCTTGTTTAGCAGGACCTTCATTGGATAAAATGACATATATATAGCTTTTCCATAGAGAGGATCCCCAATGCACACATCTCACTAAAGTAGTGTTCATACAGGCAGTGACTGTTGTCTTATGCTGAGGAGTAAGAGATCTTATTTAGAAGGAAACAGAGTGGCTGGAAATGGAGGGAGGAAATCCCAACAGGAAGGAGCCATAGGGGAACCCCCAAATCTGCATACAAAATTTTCCTCAAATCCTTGGCTTATTCAACTAAGTGTGTACAGGATGAAACTCCAGGAAGCCCAGGGGAAAACAGCTGGAAGGCAGAAGATCTGAGCAGAGATCTTAGAGGTTGCTTGGTACCAAGAATACAAAGTTTCAAGTTCACATTCTTCCAATTTCCAGGGGCCTGATAAACACTTTAGACTTTATGTTGAAACCCAGTAAGAGCCATACGAATAAAGACCATTTTTCTTAAGGATTTAGAGCTATTCCTAGGGCCAAGAACCAAGTGGGAAAAGACCAGACTCAACAAAGTGTAAAACCAAGCCTCTGGAACATCAAGTTGATCTGCCAATAATGTAATTGACTTCTTGGACAAAACTCAATAGTCTTCTGAGGAAGATAACAGAATCTCTTCAATACATCAGTCACGGTGCTCAGTGCAAAATGAAAAGTAATACATAAAGAGACAAGAAAGTGATCTTTATTTTTTTTAATAGTCAAGAAAAGCAGACCCACTGATAACCTATATAATGGAATTAGCAGACAAGCTCTTCAAAATAAGTATGTGTTTTTTTTAAATAGATATTGAAAAAAATGGCTATAATAAAATTGGGAAACTTCAGAAGATGTAGAAATTAGAAAAGAGAAAATTAGAATCCTAATATTGAAAAATAACAAAGAATTTATTGAATGAGATTAATATCAAATAGGACACAATAGAAAAAGGGTCAATGAACACAAGGTCAATAAAATTTTTTCAAACTGAACCACGGGTAGTGAAGATGAGGAAGAGACAGTCTGAGAGGCAGGGGCTTTGTCAAGATGGCAGAGCAGGAAGACCCTGGGCTTACCTCCTTCCATGGGCACCCCGGTCCCACTTGCAGCAAACCAGCACCAGCTTTGAGACACCCAGGACCCTGCAGCCAACCATGTCAGGAACTGGCCCCACCTGCCAAAAGGCCAATACTGGATCCTGGAAGCCCGGCCCCCAAACCACCCACCCGAGAACCCAGCTCAGCCCACCAGTGGGCCAGCACTAGCCACAGGACCAACACCCCACAACAGTGTGGCACCCCGCCACCTCGTGTCCCAGCCCTGCCAACCAGCAGCCCACATAAAGGGCACCCCTAGAGCATATGGCTCTGGTGATGAGAGTGTAATGCGCTGCTCGGACGCACAGGACATCTACAAAAGGCCACTTCTCCAAGGTTGGGAAAAGTAACCAACCTAACAAATAACACAGAAATAAAAACAGCAGTTAGGCAAAATGAGGAGAAAGGAACATGGTCCAAACAAAGGAATAAGATAAAACCCCAGAAGAAGTAAATGCACTGGAGATAGGCAATCTGATCCAAAGAAAATGAAAACACTAATTTCAAAAAGATACACGTACTCCAGTGTTCATGGCAGCATTATTCACAATAGCCAATATACGGAAGCAAATGCCCATCAATAGATTAATGGATAAAGAAGCTATGGTAATATATATATATACACACACACACATACACACACATACATACATACAATGCAATACTCAGCCACAAAAAAGAATACAATCTTGCTATTTACAACAACATGGATGGACATGGAGGGCATTGTGCTTAGTGAACTAAGTCAGACAGAAAAAGACAAATACTGTATGTTATTACTTACAAGTGAATCTAAAAACAAAACAAACAAATGAATATAATAAACAAAAACAGGCTTACAGATATAGAGAACTAGTGGTTACCAGTTACCTCCCTAGCTACCTCTCCAGTGGGAGAGGAAAGGGAGGAAGGGCAAGAGAGGGGTAGAGGTACAAAGTACTATATATAAAAGAAATAAGCTACAAGGATATATTGCACAGCTCAGGGAATACAGCCCATATTTTAAAATACCTTTAAATGAAATAGAAGCTATAAAAACTTTGAATCACTATGTTGTACACTCAAAACTAATATAATATTGTAAATCAACTATATAATTCAATTAAAATGAAATATTTACCAAGTGACATTTTTAATATTTGAAGGTGTTTAAGTTTGTAAATGAAACACATCATACAAAAGCCCCGTAAAAAGACTGCTAAATGTTGATAGACTTATACATAGAAAAATAAAAAGAAAAATTATAAGCTAAATCTTAAAACTTGCGGGCTTCCCTGGTGGCGCAGTGGTTGAGAGTCCGCTTGCCAATGCAGGGGACACGGGTTCGCGCCCCGGTCTGGGCCGCGGAGCGGCTGGGCCCGTGAGCCGTGGCCACTGAGCCTGCGCGTCTGGAGCCTGTGCTCCGCAACGGGAGAGGCCACAACAGTGAGAGGCCCGCGTACCGCAAAAAAAAAAAAAACTTAAGGAGGAACTAGATTTTTATAAAATTTATAACTTTACTTAATAAAATATTATTTTTTAAAAAATTAGTGGCTTCTAATTGTGTTAATAATAGAATGCATCATCTATAGAAAAGCCTATCTCCCTCTTCAACATCATTTTCAGCTTCTTTCCTTTTTGATCATTATGATCCAACCACCATTGTCTTTCAGTTCCTCCAACAAACCAAGCTCTTTTTCACATGAAGGCTTTTACATGTGCTGTGCCTTGATTTTCCTAAAAAGTCCGACACACACCAGCTATTTTCCATTTATTATTCATACCTTAAATAAATGCCCCTTCCTTATCAAGACCTTCTCTGACTACACAATTCCAAACAGGCACCCCTTTTATTCACTATATAATCTTTTCCTTTGTTGCTCTTAACAAAATGTTTCATCATATAATTATTTGGATGTTTACCCTATCTTACCCCTAAATGATAAGCTGTATAAACAACCAAACCCCAGGACAGAATTTAGTGACAAATATAGTGCTTGGAACATAGATAATAAACATATATTTGTGGAAAGAGTAAACCAATAATTTTTATTTGTTTCTATTGTTCTGTAATAAATAGGCACTTTGCAGAAGAAAATTATTTCTTCTTAGTTCTCCATTAGGTGGCACAGTTTAATAAAAATCTAATTATAAAAATAAAAAATTTATACATATCATTTAATAAAATGATATTTTTTAAAAAGAGGAAAAGTCATGATAATCAAGCACATGCATCTGATACTCAGAAGGAGGTAAGACAGAGAATGAAGGCTGAGGGAGAAGTTGTGTCATGCCTTTCTCCTCACTTCCATGATTGCTGGCAATCCCTGGCTTGTAGATGCATCACTCCAATCTCTGCCATTTTCTATACATGGCATTATACTGTGTCTGTGTCTCTCCTCTTAGAGGACACTAAATATACTGGACTGAGGGCCCACCCTAATCTAATTTGACGTCTTAGCTAACTACATCTACCATACTGTTATGAGTTGAATTGTGTCCACCTAAGAAAGATATGTTAAAGTCTAACCCTCAGTTTCTCAGAATATAAACCTTATTTGGAAATAGCATCTTTACAGAGGTAATCAAATTACAATAAGGTCATTAGGGTGGGCCCTAATCCAATATGCCTTATGTCCTTATAGAAATGGGAAATTTGAACACAGAGAGGGACACAGATAGAAAGAAGATGATGAGAAGACACAGAACATCATCTACAAGCCAAGGAATACCTCAGAGTAACAGAACCTAGGAGAGAAGCAAGGAACAGATTATCCTTACAACCCTCTGAAGGAATCAACTCTGCTAACCCCTTGATTTGGGTCTTCTAGTCTCCAAACTCCAGAACAATAAATTTCTGTTGTTTAAGCCACTCAGTGTGTGGTACTTTGTTATGGCAGCTCCAGGAAACTTACACAGACCTTATTTCAAAATTAGGTCCCATTCTGAAGTTCTGAGTAGATGTGAATTTTGGGGAAACACTATTTTAAATCAGTACATTCACTAAACATTTAAAGAAGAATTAACACCAATCCTTCACAAACTGTCCCATAAAAGAAGAGGAAGGAACTCCTCAATTCATTTTATGGGACTAGCATTACCCTGACACCAAATCCAGACAAAGATATCGCAAGAAAAGGAAAGGAAAAAACCTAAAGACAAATATCTCTGATGATTATCGATGAAAATATCTTCAACAAAAGATATTAGTAAACCAAAGATACTAGTAAACCAAACCCAGCAGTATATTAAAACAATTACACACCATGATGAAGTGGGATTTATCGTAGGAATGCAAGGTTGGTTCAACATATGAAATCCATGTAATACGCCATATTAATATAATAAAGGACAAAAACCACATGATCATTTCAACAGATGCAGTAAAGATATTTGATAAAATCCAACACCATTTCATGATAAAAACAGTCAACAAACTGGGAATAGAAGGGAACTTCCTCAATTTAACAAAGGACCTCTATGAAAAATCCACAGCTAACATGATATTTAACAGTGAAAGACTGGATGTTTTCCCCCTAAGATCAGGAAAACAAACAACAAGGTTGTTCAGTCTTGCCATGTCTATTCACCATTGTACTGGAGATTCTACCCAAGGCATTTAAGCGAGAAAAAAACATCTAGATTGAGAAGGAAAAAACTAAAACTATCTTTACTTGCAGATGACATGATCTCATATATAGAAAATTCTAAGGAGTACACTAAAAAAATAAAAATTAGAAATAATAAATGAGTTCAGCAAGGTTGCAAGACAAGATCAATACTCAAAAATCAGTTGTATTTCTATACCCTAGCAATGAACAATTCAAAAATAAAATTAATAAAACAATTAATTTAAAATAGTATCAAAAATAAATAAATACTCAGGAATAGATTTAACAAAAAAGTGCAAGACTTATACGTTGAAAACTTTTTTTAAAAAATCACTGAAAGAGGACCTAAAAAAATTACATGTTCATGAGTCAAGACTTAAAATTGTTAAAAGGGTGATATTTCCCAAATTGAGCAACAATTTCAATAAGTCCCTATCAAAATCCCAGGTGCCTTTTTTTGCAGAAATTGACAAACTTATCCTAAAATTCATATGGAAATTAAAAAGGCCCAGAATAACCAAAGTAATCTTGGAAAGAGGACAAAAGTTGGAGTGTTAAGCCTCTTGATTTTCAGCCTTACTACAAAGCTACAGTAATCAAGACAGTGTGGGGCTTGTATATGGACAAACAGATCAATGGAATAGAACTGAGTCCATTAAAAATCTCTTGCATTTATGGTCAATTGATTTTTCAACAAGAGTGCCAGGGAAATTTAATGGAAAGAGTAGTTTTTTAAACAAATGGTAGTGGGACAACTGGAAGTCTACATGCAAAAGAAGGAAGTTTGACCTGTATATTATACCATATACAAAAATTAACTCAAAATGGATAAAAGACCCAAATGTAAGAGCTAAAATTATAAAACTCTTAAAAGGAAACATAAGCATGATCTTCATTACCTTGGATTAGGCAACGATCTCTTAGATATGAAACTAAAAAGCACCAGTAAAAAGAGAAAGAAATACAGAAATTGAAATTCATCAAAATGAAAAGCTTTTGTGCTCTCAAAGGTCCCCATCAAGAAAGTGAAAAGATAACCCAGAGAATGGGAAAAAAATATTGGTCAATCATATATTCAATAAGGGACTTTATCCAGAATATATGAAAAGTGCTTGCAACTCAACAAAAAGACAAATAATCCAATTAAATAATGGGCAAAAGAATCAAATAGACATTTCTCCAAAGAAGATACACAAATGGCCAATAAGAATATGAAAATATGCTCAACATCATTAGCCATCAGGGAAATACAAATCAAAACCACAATAAGATACCACTTCACACCCACTAGGATGACTATTAAGAAAAAGACAATAAGTTCTGCTGAGGATATAAAGAAATCAGGATCTTCATACATTGCTGGTAGAAGTGTAAAATGGTGCAGGTGCCATGGGAAACATTTTGCAGGTTCCTTAAAAAGTTAAACATAGAGTGATCACAAGACCCAGTAATTTCTTTTTTTTTAACTTTTTATTTTATATTGGAGTATAGTTGATTAACAATGTTGTGTTAGTTTCAGTTGTACAACAAAGTGATTCAGTTATACATAGACATGTGTCTATTCTTTTTCAAATTCTTTTCCCAATTAGGTTGTTAAATAATACTGAGCAGAGTTCTCTATGCTATACAGTAGGTCCTTGTTGGTTATCCATTTTAAATATAGCAGTGTGTACATGACAATCCCAAACTCCCTGTCCCTTCGCACACCCACTCTTCTCCCCGGAACCATAAGTTCATTCTCTAAGTCTGTGAGCCTGTTTCTGTTTTGTAAATATGTTCATTTGTACCATTTTTGTTACATTCCGCATATAAGCGATATCTTTCTGATTGTCTGTCTAACTTACTTCACTCAGTATGACAATCTCTAAGTCCATCCATGTTGCTGCAAGAGACATAGTAATTTCACTCCTAGGTTTATACCCAAGAGAACTGAAAACATGTCTACACAAAAATTTGTTCATAAACAGTCATAGCAGCATTATTCATAATAGCAAAAGAGTGGCAATAACCCAATGTCCATCAACTGATGAATGGATGAATAAAATATATCTCCATACAACAATTCTTTTTTATTCAGTCACAAAAAAGAATTAACCACTGGAGAGTGACATCAGCAAGATGGTGGACTAGGAAGCTACAGGTCCACCTTCCCCCACAAAGACATTGAGTTAACAACAATATACAGAGAACCTCTCTGAGAACTCTAGAGACCAACTGAGAAGCTACGGCACCAGGCTATTGTAAAATCAAGAAGGAACTCCAGCAAAAGGGGTAGGAAAATTCACGTTTGATGCACCTGTTCATGCCCCTTCCTTTATGTAGCTCAGCATAGAGGTAATCCTTACTCCTCCCTCAGGATAGAAACAAAAGATGGACCATGTAGCCAACACTCTGACTTGCTTGGGAGCAGCCTGAGGGACTGCTTTCTGTCTTGCCTGATTCAGAGCGTTTAACAGGATCAGTACCAGAATTTGGGAAGCTGCTGAAATCAGAGGCAAGCAGCATATCAGAGCAGCAGCTGTGCAGGAAGACACCAAGGGGAGCAAGAGATAAAAAATTGAGAGGTCTTAGAACCTACAGCTAGGCTGATTGGTAAAGATCTTCCCTGTGTAAAGCTAGTATGCAAAGATTGGGAGAGGTGGTTATTTTTTCCAAATGCTCAAATCTCAGAAAAAAAATTGTAAGGCATACAAAGACACAGGATAATGTTGGTCAGTCAAAGGAAAAAAAATAAAACTCTAGAAACTAACCCTAAAGAAATGCAGATCTATGAGCTCCCTGACAAAAAATTAAAATAATTGTTATAAAGATAGTGAACTAAAAGAAAACACAAACAACTAAACTAAATCAGGAAAATGATGAACAAAATAAGAATATTAACAAAGAGACAAACTATTTTTTTAAAAAAGCAAACAAATTTTGGAGCTGAAAAATACAATAACTGAACAAAAATTTCAATAGAGTGGGGACGTCCCAGGTGCTGCAGTGGTTAAGAATCCTCCTGCCAATGCAGGGGACATGGGTTCGAGCCCTGGTCTGGGAAGATCCCACATGCCGTGGAGCAACTAAGTCTGTGCGCCACAACTACTGAGCCTGTGCTCTAGAGCCCACAAGCCACAACTACTGAGCCCGTGTGCCACAACTACTGAAGCCCATGTGCCTACAGCCCACACTCCTCAACAAGAGAAGCCACCACAATGAGAAGCCCACACACCACAATGAGGAGTAGCCCCTGCTCGCCGTGGCTAGAGAAAGCCCACGTGCAGCAACAAAAGCCCAACACAGCCAAAAATAAATAAATAAATTTATTTTTAAAAACATTCAATAGAGGGGTTCAACAGCTGACTTGACCAAGCTAGCAAAAGTGAAGACAGGTCATTTGAAATTATTGAGTCAGAGGAGCAAATAAGAAAATATTAAAAAAACCAAAGATAGCCTAAGGGACTTATGGTACATTCTCAGGGGGACCAATGTACACATTAAGGAAATCCCAGAAGGAGAAGAAAGAGAGAAAGGGGCAAAAAGTTTCTGTGAAGAAATGACAGTCAAAAGCTTCCCAAATCTAAGAAAATAGACATACAGATTTTAAGAAATTTAAAGAACTCCAACTAGAGTAAATCCAAAGAGAACCACATCAAGACACATTACAATCAAATTGTCTAAAGTCAAAGACAGATGATCTTGAAAGCAGTTAGAGGAAAGCAATATATCATTTACAAAGGAGCTTCCATAAGATTATCAGCAGATTTCTCAGCATAACCTTTGAAAGCCAGAAGGGAGTAGTATGATATATTCAAAGTACTAAAAGAAAAGAACTCAACCAAGAATACTGTATGTGGCAAGACTGTCCTTCAAAATGAAGGAGAAATTAAGACCTTCCTAGATAAATAAAAGCTGAGGGATTTCATTAGCACTAGAACTACTCTACAAGGAATGCTAAAAGAGTCCTTCAAGTTGAAGTGAAAAGATAATAGACAGCAACATGAAGCTGTTGCTGAAATTATAAGGCTCTTCAATAAAGGTAAGTGCATGAACAAATATAGTAACCTCTTCTATTGTAATTTTAATGCATAGAATTTAAATGACAAAAATTTAAATAACCATAAATCTATATTACACAATATTTAAAGATGTAATTGGTGACATCAATAGTACAAAGTGTGTGAGGTGAAGCTGTAAAGGAATAGAGTTGCAACTGAAGCTAAGTTGTTATCAGTTTAAAACAGAAAACTACAATTTTAAGATATTTAATTGCAATGGTAACCACAAAGAAAATATCTATAGAATATACACAAAAGGAAATGAGAAAGAAATCAAAGTGTATCACTACCAAAAAAATGAAACACAAAGAAATGAAAGACAATAAAGCTATAAGACATACAGAAAACGATGAACAAAATGGCAATCGTTAAGTCCCTCCCTGTCAATAATTACTTTAAATACATGTAAATGCATTAAACTCCCCAATCAAAAGACACAGATTGGCTTAATGGATTTAAAAAAGTGATCCAACTACATGCTGTCTACAAGAGACTTTAGATCTAAGGACACACATAGCCTGAAAGTGAAAGGGTGGAAAAAGATATTCCATACAAACGGTAACCAGAAAAGAGCAGGAATGGCCATACTAAAACCAGACAGACTTTAAATCAAAAACTATTACAAAAGACAAAGAAGGACATTGTACAATAATAAAAGGGTCGATTCACCAAGAAGATTTATCAGTTATAAATATTTATGTACCCAACCTCAGAACTCCTAAATATATGAAGCAAACCTTGATAGAATTGAAGGGAGAAATAGACAGAAACACAATACTAGTAAGAGAGTTCAATTCCCCACTTTCAATAATGGATAGAACAACCAGACAGAAAGTCAGCAAGCAAATGGAGGAACTGAACAACACTGTAGACCAACTGGACCTAACAGACATATACAGAACATTTTACCCAACTATAGCAGAATGTACATTCTTATCAAGTGCACATGGTACATTCTCCAGGATAGACCACATATTAGGCCACAAAACAACTCTTAATAAATTCGAGACTATTGAAATCATACAAAGTATCTTTTTCCATCACAATGGAATGAAACTAGAAATCAACAGCACAAGGAAAACTGGAAAATCCACAAATATGTGGAAATTAAACAATACACTTTTAAACAACAAATGCAACAAAGAAATTCACAGGGAAAATTATAAAATACCTGAGACAAGTCAAAATTAAAACACGACATACCAAAACTTATGGGATGCAGTGAAAGCAGTGCTAAGAGGGAAATTTACAGCTATAAATGAGTACTATACTGAAGTAGAAAGACCTCAACCCATATTTACAACTCAAGAAACTAGAAAAAAAAGAAAAAACTTAATCCAAAGGGAGCATAAGGAAGAAAATAATAAAGATTAGAGCAGAGATAAACTAGAGAACAGGAAAATAGAAAACAATCAATGAAACTGAGTTGAATTTTAAAAGATCAACAAAATTATCAAATCCTTAGCTAGATTATGAGAAAAGAGAGAAGACTCAAATAACTAAAATTAGAAATGAAAGAGGGCATTACAATGACAGGAAGAAAAGGATTATAGGAGAATACTATGAACAATTGTCCACCAAGTTGTACAACAAATTAGTTAACCTAGAAGAAATGAATAAAATCCTAGAAATACTTAAACTGCCAAGACTGAATCATGAAGAAACAGAAAATCTAAACAGACCAATACTGAGTAAAAAGATTGAATAGGGAATCAAAAGCCTCCCAACAGGGCTTCCCTGGTGGCGCAGTGGTTGAGAGTCCACCTGCCGATGCAGGGGACACGGGTTCATGCCCCGGTCCAGGAAGATCCCACAGGCTGCGGAGCGGCTGGGCCCGTGAGCCTGCGCATCTGGAGCCTGTGCTCCGCAACGGGAGAGGCCACAGCAGTGAGAGGCCTGCATACCACCAAAAAAAAAAAAAAAAAAAAAAGCCTCCCAACAAAGAAAAGCCCAGGACCAGATAGATTCACTGGTGAATTCTACCAAACATTTAAAGAGGTAACACCAATTCTCCTGAAACTCTTCAAAAAAAACTTAAGAGGGGGGTACACTTCCAAATTCATTCTATGAAGCTAGCATTATCCTGATACCAAAGCCAGATAAAGACACTACAAGAAAATATAACTATGACCAATATCCCTGGTGACTATTGATGCAAAAATTCTTAACAAAATACTAGCAAAAAGAATTCAACAGAACTTTAAAAGGAGTATACACCATGACCAAGTGGGATTTGTTCCTGGAATGCTTAAATGGCTCAACCTATAAAAATCAATTAATGCAATACACCACAATAACAGAATGAAGGATGAAAAAGGATCATCTCAACTGATGCGGAAAAGCATATGACAAGGTTCAACACCCTTTCATGATAAAAAAAATCAGCAAACTAAATAAAGAAAGAATTATTGCAACATAATAAAGCCCATATGTGAAAAGCCCACAGCTATCAATCATACTTAAGGGTTAAAGACTGAAAGTTTTCCCTCTGAGATCAGGAACAAGGCAAGGATATCTGCTCTTACCACTTTTTTTTTTTTCAATATAGCATTGGAAATCCTAGCTAGAGCACTTAGGCACTTAGACCTAAAACTATAAAACTCCTAGAGGAAAACAAAAGGGAAAAGTTTCATGACACTGGACTTGGCGATGATTTCTTGGATATGGCACCAAAATCATAAGCAAGAAGAGCAAAAAAATAGACTATATCAAACTTAAAAACTTTTGTGTGTCAAAGGACAAAATCAACGAAGTGAAAGGCAAACTATGTAATGGGAGAAAATATGTGCAAAAGCACATATCTGAAAAAGGCATTAATATCCAGAATATATAAAGAAATCCTACATATCAATAAAAAATAAAATAGCATAACTAAAAAATGGGCACAAATTTTAATAGACATTTCTCCAAAGATGATATATAAATGGCCAAAAAGCATATGAAAAGATGCTCAACATCACTAATCATCAGAGGAATGCAAATCAGAACCACATTAGATATCACCTCATACCCATTAGTATGGGTAATATCAAAAAGACAGAAAATAACAAGTGTTGACAGGGATGTGGAGAAGTTGGAACTTGTGCATTGTTGGTGGGATTGTAAAATCGTGCAACCATTATGGAAAAGAGTATGAAGTTCTTCAAAAAATAAAAATAGAACTACCATATGATCCCGCAATCCTATTTTTGGGCATATATCCAAAAAAATTGAAAGCAGGGGTCTCCAAGAGATACTTGCATACCCATGCCTATAGCACACTATAAACAACAGCCAAGATGTAGAAGCAACACAAATGTGAATGGATAAACAAAATGTGAGATAGATACAGATATAATCACACAGTGGATTATTACTCAGCCTTAAAATGGAAGGAAATCTTGACACATGCTTTAACATGGATGAACCTTGAGGACATTATGCTAAGTGAAATATGCCACTCACAAAAAGACAAATATTATATGTTTCTGCTTATATGAAATATCTAAAGTAATCAAATTCATTGAAATAGAAAGTAGAATTGTGGTTACCAGGGGCTGGGGGGAGGGGGGAAAAGGGAGTTGCAGTTTAATGGGTATTTTCACAACAGTGTGAACATACTTAACACTAAAGTATAGTTAAAATGGTTACAATGGTAAATTTTATGTGTTTTTTACCACACGCACAAAAAGGAATGCACCAAATGCTGGTGAGTATACAGAGTAACAGGAACTCTCATTCATTGCTGGTGGGAATGCAGAATGGTACAGCCACTTTGGAAGACAGTTGGGCAGTTTCTTACAAAACTAAACATATTCTTACCACACCATCTAGTAATCATTCTCCTTGGTATTTATCCAAAGGATTTGGAAACTTTCGTCCACACAAAAACCTCCACACGGATGTTTACAGTAGCTCTATTCATAATTGCCAAAACTTGGAAGCAACCAAGGTGAATGGATAAACCGTGGGACATTATAACAATGGACTGTTATTCAGCCCTTAAAAAATAAAAGCTACCAAGCCAAAAACAAGGCATGGGGGAAACTTAAATGCACATTACTAGGTGAAAAAAAGCCAACCTGAAAAAGCTACCTACTGTAGGATTCCAACTATATGACATTCTGGAAAATCAAAACTATGGAGACAATAAAAATATCTGTAGTTGCCAGGGGAAAGGGTCGGGGGGAGGAATAAATAGGCAGAGCACAGAGAATTCTTAGGGCAGCGAAAATACTCTGTATGATGTTATAATGATGGATACATGTCTTTATACATTTGTCCAAACCCACAGAATTTACACCACCAAGAGTGAACCCTAAGGTAAACTATGGACTTTGAGTGATTATGGTTTGTCAATGAAGGGTCACCCTTGGTAACAAATGTACCACTATGGTGAGTGAAGTTGGAGGCTATACATGTGTGGGAGAAAGGGGGTATATGGGAAATCTCTGTACCTCCCTCTCAACTTTGTTGTGAACCTAAAAACTGCTCTTAAAAATGTTTTTTTAATAAAAGGAATTAAGTACTTATTAATGCATGTTACAACATGGGTGCACTTTGAAAATATGCTGCATGAAAGAAGCAAGATAGAACACATTTTATGATTCCATTTATGTGAAGTGTTCAGATTAGGCACCCAGAGACAGAAAATAGGTTAGTGGTTGGCACGACCTTGGGGAAGAGGGAATGGGGAACGACTGGAAATGGGTATGCGTTTATTTTTGAGATTATAAAAATGTTCTGGAATTAGATAGTGGATATGGTGCGCAATGTTGTAAATATACTAAAACCACCGAATTGTATACTTTAAAAAATAAACAAGTAAGCAAAAAATCGAAGGTGAAATAAAGACATTTTCATATAAATGGAACCTGAGAGCCTCTGTGGCCCACAGTCCTGCACTGTAAGAAATGCTAAAAGAAGTTCTTCATACTAAAAGGAAATGGTAGCAGGTAGGCATTCAGATCTACAAAAGGGAACAAAGAGCAACGGTAATGATAAATATACCTCATAGCAATAGTGTTGGGTGGGAACTGCCCTCTGAAGCCAGCTCCCAGGCGGTGGGTTCCTTTGCCATCCTGCCTCTTCACTCTTAGGAACTAGGGACCTCTCCGCGGGCAGCTCTCACCATACACTCTCTCTCTGTTTTTCACGTGGGAGGGAACCCCAGTAAGTCCACCACCTAAGCAGATGAGCAGGGTGTGCAGGGCCCGTGCCCGGCTCCCCTCAGGCAAGCACCCCATTCTACCCTAGGGGGACACACTTGGGAAAGGGAGAGGCTGACATCCCTCAAAAGCCCCCACTTCCCACCTTTGGACTCTGGGGTTGAGCTGCTACAGGTCCGAAGGCAGAAGGGCTGGGTTGCACATAGGTACTTCCCTATAAGCCTGGGCAGAGGGGCCACCCTGAGGGCCTCAGCTCCTGCCTCATAGGCCAGGAAGAACCTTCACTTTCAAGACATCAGGCAATATTGTACTGCACATCCTGTCAAGAGAGGGGAGAAGGAGAGGAACACGGTCTCTACACAGTTGTGCCATTTCAGTGGCCAAAGTGAAACGGTCAGTTGTGAAAGGAGACAGTGGCCCTGTGGAAAGAGCACAGGCTTGGAAGTCAGATAATCATAGGTTCAAATCCAAAGTGGGCCATCTGTCAGCTGAGAGACCTTTAGCAAGGCCCTTCATCTCTCCGGGCCTCTGTTTTGTCATGTCTAAACTGCCTGCCTCATTGGGGAGTTATAACACCTTGACAGAGATGGCATTAACAGATGGTTTTTCCCTTCCGCCGCTCTCATCATTTGCTTCTGCTAAGGCTGGTGCCTGTGGTGAGGGCAGCTGCACTGAGCTGTGTGCCAAACCAGACCAAGGACACTGTGCACTGGGCCGCTGGAAGGGGATCCAATCCAGAAGGATGGAAATCCAGTCCTCCTTAACCAATGCATGACTTGGTTTGACTTCAGCAAAGAAACATTTAAAACTGCAAAAAGTGAAAAGAAACAAGGTAGATTTTACTCTTCAGCACTTCCACTGTTACTCAGTCCGGCCCACCTGATTCCATCCTGCACTCTGAGTGTGTGGCCTTCCCTGATCCACAGGCCACAGGCAGGTTTAGAGATAAAGAGCTTGACTTGAAACAGTGGACCAAAGAGAGAAACGTCCCAGCCAGGCTCACAGAGAACAGACTTGTGGTTGTCAAGGGGGAGGGGGGTATGGGAGGGATGGATAGGGAGTTTGGGATTAGCAGAGGCAAACTATTATATATAGAATGGATAAACAACAAGGTCTTACTGTATAGTGCAGGGAACTACTATATTTAATATCCTGTGATAAACTGTAGTGGAAAAGAATATGAAAAAGAATGTATATGTGTGTGTGTGTGTGTGTGTGTATATATATATACACACACACATATATATATATAACTGAATCACTGTGTTGTACACCAGAAACTCACACAACATTGTAAATCAACTATACTTGAATAAAATAAATGTTTAAGAAAGGAAAAGTCTCAGCCAGTCTCCTTCATGATTGCAGACTCAAAACTCCTAGATACAACATAAAAAGAAAGAATTCAACATTAGATTAAAAGAAGTATTCACTTCAACTAAGTTGGGATTGTCTGAAAATTTAACTAAGGTTTAAGAGAAAATCTATGAATGTATTGGGCCAGTAGATGTTTGATAAAACCTTAATAGTAAACACTTGTTGCAAAAGTTGTGTTTAATATGTTTGGTTTTTTTTAAAGTACTCTTGTACTTTAACTTATATTTTTTCAAACCAAAAGCCAAATTTCTATTTAACGATAAAACCCTAGAGACTTTGTTATTTAAATCAAACAAAAGAAGGATGCCTGCTGTCACCACTACCACTTAACAGTGTTCAGGAAGTTCTGACAATACATTAAGATCTGCAACAGAAAGGAGGTAAAAAACGTCATCAAGAACAACAATGTGTTCTCATTATTTGCAGATGATTGTCATTTATTTGTTTCTTAATTCACCAAATATACACTGAGAGCCTCCTCTATGTCCCACACCATTCAGGGAAACAGAATGCAAACTCCCTGCCTTCACGGAGCTGACAGGAGGCAGGGTTGGAGACAGATAAACAAACAAGTGAAACAAAATAAAGAATGTGCCTTGAAGAAAACGAAAACAGTTGACAGAGTGACAGGGCAGGAGCCATTCCGTAGCAGGTGGTCAGCTTAACTAAAGAAGGGATATTTGACCATAGTGTGGAAGGTACAAAAGAGCAAGCCATGGGGCAAGTGGACAGTTTTCCAGGTTGGGGAGCAGTGAGGGCAAAGGCCCTAGGACAGGAAGAAGGTCAGCAAGCTGATTAGGGCAGTGTGGACAAGGAATAGTTAGGTGAAGGGAAGGAGCCCAAGATAGGGCCAAAAAGCAGGCAATAGGAGGGCTAATTATAGGCAGAATAATGGCTCCCAAAGATGGTCATGTCCTAATCCCTGGAACCTGTGAATATGTTAGTTTACTTTGCAAAGGAGAATTAAGTTTGCAAATGGATATAAGGTTGCTAACCAGCTGACCCTGAGGTGGGGAAATTATCCTAGATTAGCTGGGTGGTCCCAATGCAATCACAAGTCTCCTTAAACGTATAAGAGGGTGAATCAGTGGTAGAGTGATGTGATATAAGAAAGACTCAGCTGGACATTGCTGGCTTTGAAGATGGAAGGGGGCCATGAGCCAAGGATGCAAGCAGCCCCTAGAAGCTAGAAAAGGTGAAAAAACAGATTATCCCTTAAAATCTACAGAAAGGAACAGAGCCCTACTGACACGTTGATTTTAAGCCAGTAAAACCCATTTTGGACTTCTGGCCTCTAGAATTGTGAGATAACAGATCTGTGCTTTTACACCACTAGCTTGTGTTGTTACACCAGCAATAAGAAACAAACACAATGGTGTATTACACTATTTTCAAATATTTAATTAGCATTCCATCCCTGGAATAAACCCTATTTAGTCAGTGTATAATTCTTTTACAGACTGGTGAATTCTGCTTGCTAATGTCTTGTTAAGAGTTTTTGTATCTATATTCATGAGGGATATTGATCTACAGATTTCCCTTTTTGTGTTATCATTGTGTAGTTTAAGAGTTCTTTGTAAATTTTGGGTAACAGTCCTTTATTAGATGTGTCTTTTGCAAATATTTTCT
The DNA here is from genome assembly GCF_949774975.1 of Lagenorhynchus albirostris. Classification (NCBI taxonomy): domain Eukaryota; kingdom Metazoa; phylum Chordata; class Mammalia; order Artiodactyla; family Delphinidae; genus Lagenorhynchus; species Lagenorhynchus albirostris. The sequence goes on along the minus strand of NC_083108.1, from coordinate 38,385,084 downwards.
CCCAGTCTGTGTCTTGTCTTCCCATTTTCTTGGTTGTCTTTCACAGAGCAGACGTTTTTAACTTTAATGAAGTCCAACTTATCAATTATTTCTTTCATGGATCATGTCTTTGTTGTTCTATCTAAAAAAGGCATCACAATACCCAAAGTCATAGGTTTTCTCCTGTGTTATTTTCCAGGAGTTTTATAGTTTTGCATTTTACAGTTAGATCTATGATCCATTTTAAGTTAATTTTTGTGAAGGGTGTAAGGTCTCTGTCTATTTTTTTTTGTATGTAAATGTCCAGTTGTTCCAACATCAACTGTTGAAGAGGCTATCCTTGTTCCACTGTATTGCCTTTGCTTCTTTGTCAAAGAGTAGTTGACCATATTTATGGGGCACTCTTTCTGGGCTTTTGATTCTGTTCTATTGATTTATCTGTCTGTCTTTTCACCAATACGATACTGTCTTAATTTTTATAGCTATATAATAAGGCTTGAAATCAGGTAGAATCAGTTGCCCAATATTGTTGTTTTTCAGTTTTGTGTTGGCTATTCTTAGCCTTTTGTCTCTCCATATAAACTTTAGAATCAGCTTGTTGATAATCCATAAAATAAATTGCTAGTTTCCCCTGAGGGTAGGTCTTGTTAAGAACAGATTTCTTGGCATATTTCAAAATGGTTTCTTTTCCCCTCCCCATGCCAGATGCCCCGAGGTAATTCTTCTCTGATATCTACTGTGGGGATCTGATTGAGCTCCTGGGGGTAAATCTCACAATATTGTGAGGGTCCCTCTGTGTCTGGATGCCCTGGAGTTTTTAACTCTCAGATTTGTCCACACTGAGCCTCCAGCCATCGTAGTTCAGATTTTCCTACCCTGACTCTGGCTCCTGCAGTGAATTCTGCTCATGAGTCTCCGCTCCTCTGGTAGCTGGGACTCCCTGTATTCGCCTGACTCTTCGATCCTGGGGCAGTGGTTTGCCCTGTGTCCTCCCCTCTTCTATGGATCCAAGAAGAGTTGTTGACTTTTCAGTCTGTCCAGCTTTTTACATGTTGTTGGAATGGATGGCGACTTCCAAGATCCTTACCTATGGAACTGGAAACCAGAACTCCTTCCTGTACGTCTTAGACTTCCACTTTTATTTACCTTCTAGAGTTTTTATTTTCTTCGAGTTTTTCTTTTTTTAAAATTTAATTTAAATTTTTATACAGCAGGTTCTTACTAGTTATCTATTTCATACATATTAGTGTATATATGTCAATCTCAATCTCCCAGTTCATCCCACCACCCCCGCTTTACCCCCTTGGTGTCCATACGTTTGTTCTCTACGTCTGTGTCTATATTTCTGCCTTGTAAACCAGTTCATCTGTACCATTTTTCTAGATTCCACATATATGCGTTAATATACGGTATTTGTTTTTCTCTTTCTGACTTACTTCACTCTGTATGACAGTCTCTAGGTCCATCCACATCTCTACAAATGACCCAATTTCATTCCTCTTTATGGCTGAGTAATATTCCATTGTATATACGTACCACATCTTCTTTACCCATTTGTCTGTTGATGGGCATTTAGGTTGCTTCCATGTCCTGGCTATTGTAAACAGTGCTGCAATGAACATTGGGGTGCATGTGCCTTTTTGAATAGTTTTTCTTTTTAAGGCACCTCTTTGTATAGTATTTTTTTCAGCAGTTTGCTCAGGATATTATACTATATGTATATAACATCAGTCTACTGAGGTCAACATATTTCAGTCCAAGTGAAGTGTTATGTTTTTAGCACTCATCCTCTTTAATTGTGTCCTGAATGTACACATGGGATTTTTAGATCAGGAGTAGATATCTTATTATTTACCTTACAGAAAATAACAAGCATGTGCTTCTCCCATGTCCTTGGAACAATACAGTGAGAACCAGGTCAAATACAAAGACACATGCAAAGTCTACACTGTAAGTGAGAAACACAGAGGAGTGAATTTTGGCCATTTATATGCAGGAGAAAGGCAGATGCCTCTCTCTCCCCTTCTGAAAGAATCTCCTTGGAAATGTCTTACTTGAACACTTTGAAATAAATATCTCAAGGGTCCAAACAGCCCAATTCTCAGCTTTTAAAATGTACAAATATCTGTGTGTCCTGGGTTTCATCCCTTTTGAAATTTCAAAAGCCATTACCTAGAAAAATAATGCTCAAACCTAGATACCTATCCTGAAATGTAACTTTTTTGCTCTTGGGTGGATAAAACAAGGCTAATGGATGGAAGCAATTAGTTCTATTAGGGAAACAGATGACTTCAGATCTAGTTTCTGAGCGAAGTGAAAACAAACATTACATTTATTGAACACTGATTCCCCAGTCTCTGGAGTCTGAGACTTTTATAGGAACACTGAGAAATTCACATGATATATTTACCAAAAAAACTTTACCTCCCTTTGATTCCTTTTACTCTTCCCCATTTACATTATGATTGTCTTAGCTATTTTCTCTAAATACACTGAGAACTACATCAGAAAATGTAGTAATTTTAGATAATAATAAAAACTTCAACTAAAAAGAAAAAAAAATGTAGTAATTTTTGCTTCAACCACCAAACATAATTTAGAAAACTTAAGAGGAAAAGGAAAATCTGTTGTATTTACTCATAGTTTTACTCTTTCTGTTTTTCTTTCTTCCTTACTGATGTTCCACGAATTCTTTTATTTTTTTGGTAACAGCTTTACTGAGATATAATTCACAGAATACAATTTACTCATTACAAGTGTACAATTCAATAGTTTTTTAGTATATTAACAGAGCTGTGCAACCATCATCACAATTTTAGAACATTTTTATCACCTCAGAAAGAAGCCCCATACTCTTTAGCCATCACTCCCCAAGTCCTAGGCAACCACTAATCTACTTTTTCTCTGTAGATTTACCTATTTTGGAGATTTTATATAAATGGAATATAGTGTTTTCTGATTGGCTTCATTTAGCTTATATTTTCAAGATTCATCCATGTTGTAGCATGTATCAGTATTTCATTCCTTTCTGTTGCCAAATAATATTCCATTGTGTGGATATACCATACTTGATTTATCCATTCATCAGTTAACAGACATTTGGGTTGTTTCCACTTTTGACTATTTATGAATAATGCAGGTATGAACATTTATGTACAGATTTTTTTGCAGGACATTTTACTTGGGTATATACCTAGGAGTGAAATTGCTGGGTCGTATGATAACTCTATGTTTAATTTTCTGAGTACCTGCCAAACTGTTTTTCAAAGCAGCTGCACCATTTTACATTCCCACCAGCAATGTATGAGGGATCCAGTTTCTCCACATCATCCAAACTTGTTATTATCTTTTTTTTCTTTATTTTTTTGACTGCATTGGGTCTTAGTTGTGGCATGCAGGATCTTCATTGAGGCATGCAGTAACTTTCATTGCGGTACGCAGTCTCTTTGTTGTGGCACACGGGCTTCTTTCTAGTTGTGGCGTGTGGGTTTCTCTCTAGTGGTGCGCAGGTTTCTCTCTACTTGTGGCATGCAGGTTTTCTCTTTCTAGTTGTGGCACGCGGGCTCCAGGGCGCATGGGCTCTGTAGTTGTGGCACACGGGCTCTCTCGTTGAGGTGTGTGAGCTCAGTAGTTGTGGTGCACAGCATGTGGGAAATATGAACAGACCAATAACAAGTACTGAAATTGAAACTGTGATTAAAAAACCCCCAACAGGTTGTGGGAATGTAAATTGATACAGCCACTATGGAGAACAGTATGGAGGTTCCTTAAAAAACTAAAAATAGAGCTACCATATGACCCTTCAATCCCACTACTGGGCATATACCCTGAGAAAACTGTAATTCAAATAGAGTCATGTACCACAATGTTCATTGCAGCTCTATTTACAGTAGCCAGGACATGGAAGCAACGTAACTGTCCATCGACAGATGAATGGATAAAGAAGATGGAATAAAGATGCAGATGTAGAGAATGGACTTGAGGACACGGGGAGGGGGAAGGTAAGCTGGGACAAAGTGAGAGAGTGACATGGACTTATATATACTACCAAATGTAAAATAGATAGCTAGTGGGAAGCAGCTGCATAACACAGGGAGATCAGCTCGGTGCTTTGTGACCACCTAGAGGGGTCATCAAAACAGTATAATACTGACACAAAAATAGAAATATAGATCAATGGAACAGGATAGAAAGCCCAGAACTAAATCCATGCACCTATGGTCAATTAATCTACAACAAAGCAGGCAAGACTATATAATGGAGGAAAGACAGTCTCTTCAATAAATGGTGCTGGGAAAACTAGACAGCTACATGTTAAAAAAATGAAATTAGAACACTCTAACACCATACAAAAAAATAAACTCAAAATAGATTAAAGACCTAAATGTAAGGCTGGACACTATAAAACTCTTAGAGGAAAACATAGGTAGAACACTCTCTGACATAAATCACAGCAATATGTTTTTCTATCTGTCTGCCAGAGTAATGGAAATAAAAACAAAAATAAACAAATGGGACCTAATTAAACTCAAAAGCTTTTGCACAGCAAAGGAAACCATAAACAAAAAGACAACCCACAGAATTGGAGAAAATATTTGCAAATGATGTGAGACAAGAGATTAGTCTCCAAAATTTACAAACAGCTCATGCAACTTAATATCATAAAAACAAACAACCCAATCAAAAAATGGGCAGAAGACCTAAATAGATACTTCTCCAAAGAAGACATACAGATGGCCAAGAGGCATATTAAAAGATGTTCAACATTGCTAATTATTAGAAAAATGAAAATCAAAACTACAATGAGATATCACCTCACATCAGTCAGAATGGCCATCATCAAAAAAATCCACAAACAGCAAATGCTGGAGACAGTGTGGAGAAAAGGGAACCGTCCTACACTGCTGATGGGAATGTAAATTAGTATAGTCACTATGGAGAACAGTATGGAGGTTTCTTAAAAAGCTAAACGTAGAGCTACCATATGATCCTGCAATCCCACTCCTGGGCATATATCCAGAGAAAGACATGGTCCGAAAGGATACATGCACCCCTGTGTTCACTGCATGCAGCACTGTTTACAATAGCCAAGAAACCTAATTGGAAGCAACCTCAATGTCCATTGACAGATGAATGGATAAAAAAGATGTGGTACATATATCCATTGGAATATTACTCAGCCATTAAAAAGAATGAAACAATGCCATTTGCAGCAACATGGAGATTACGATACTGAGTGAAGTCAGACAGAGAAAGACAAATAGCATATGATATCGCTTATATGCAGAATCTAAAAATAATGATACAAATGAACTTATTTACAAAACAGAAACAGACTCACAGACTTCAAGAACAAACTTATGGTTACCAGAGGGTAAGGGCTGGGGGGAGGGATAGTTACGGAATTTGGGATTGACATGTACACACTACTATATTTAAAATGGATAATCAACAAGGACCTACTGTATAGCACAGGGAACTCTGCTCAATATTATGTAACAACCTAAATGGGAAAAGAATTTGAAAAAGAATGATACATGTATATGGATAACCGAATCACTTTCCTGTACACCTGAAACTAACACAACATTGTTAATCAACTTATACTCCAATATAAAATAAAAAGTTAAAAAAGAAAAACTTCCTTTAGCTATCCTTTTAGAGTAGTTCTACTGGAAACAGATCCTCTTAGTTTTTCTTCATCTGAGAATGTCTTAATTTACCCTTCCTTCCTAAAGGGTATTTTCACTGGATATAGAATTGTGAGTTGATGATTCTTTACTTTTAGCACTTGAAAAATGTTATGCTACTTCATCTGGCCTCTGTGATTTCTGATGAGAAATCCACTGTCATTTGAATTATTTTTCCTTTATGGGTAAGGTGGCACTTCTCTCTCATTGATAAAGAATTTTTTCTTTGTCTTTAGTTTGCAGAATTTTTATCATGATATGTTTTGATTTGGCTTTCTTTGGGCTTATCCTGTTGGGGATTTGCTCAGTTTCTTATATCTGTAGACATATATCTTTTGTCATATTTGGGATATTTTCAGCTATAATTTTTTTGAATACCTTTTCAGCCCCATACTTTTTCTCATCTCCTTCTGAGACTCCAGTGACACAAATATTTGATATGTTTATAATCCTACAGGTCTGTGAGGGTCTGTTATTAATTTTTTAACCTGTTTTTTCTTTATTGTTCAGATTAGGTAATTTTCCTATTATATTTTTATAAATTTATTTATTTATTTATGTTTTGGCTGTGTTGGGTCTTCATTGCTGTACACGAGCTTTCTCTAGTTGCAGTGAGCGGGGGCTACTCTTCATAGTGGTGCGCGGGCTTCTCATTGCGGTGGCTTCTCTTATTGCAGAGCATGGGCTCTAGGCACACGGGCTTCAGTAGTTGCGGCTCACGGGGTCTAGAGCACAGGCTCAGTAGTTGTGGCGCACGGGCTTAGTTGCTCTGCGGCATGTGCGATCTTTACGGACCAGGGCTCAAACCCGTGTCTCCTGCATTGGCAGGCAGATTCTTAACCACTGTCCCACCAGGGAAGCCCTGTTATCCTTTTTCTAATTGCTCACATATTTGTTTACTTTTTACATAGATGTATAATTTATGGTACTCTATGTTTATTAAGGTTATATATGTATAAATAAATATTTATACTAATCATTATTACTATAATTGCTATTTGCCTATAAACCTCATCCCACTCGAATAAATAATCTCAGTGTTAGATGCCTACTTGCCCATTTGGGCTGCTGTGTCACCTCAAATCAGGATCCACCACCCTCACACTCCCACCTTCACTCACGTCTGCTCAATCTCACGAAACTATGTCAAAGCAATTTTGCCACAATCATATTAACAAGATGACCTCTTGATCTGGTATCTCCAAGCAAGAAGCTAAGTACAGGACAGTGCCAACAGACAACTGGTTGACAAGGTATTTGGGTGCCTCTACCCAGGCTCTTCAGTACAGAGTCTGGCTCATGCCACCAATCAGAGTCACACTGTAATGGTGGCTCTTCCCAGGGGCCCAGAAAGGAGGGCCCAGGCTTTGTCCCAAAGGAGGTACAAGGGCAGGAATATCTGAGACTCAGGGGACAGAACTTCACACATAAATACTGGGAGCCTATCACTTTCCAGGAGTCCCAGAGCCCCAGGGACCAAAGCCCAGCACAGGCTCCAGTGGCACAAGGCCTACGTCTGGAAAGGTGAAAGTCTGCAGCAACCTGACACACTGTTATATTCTCAAATCAGAAAATAAGGAATCTCAGAGCAACTGAATGCGAGCCCGCCTGATAATACCTGGTGTTGTCAGCCTTGGCCATCTTCCACTGCACAGCTGCAGCCAATCTCATTCTTCGCAGCACAAACCAGTCCCGAGGGAAAAAATGGCCCTTACTCTCAGAACCCAAGGCATACGAACCAGTACACAGGTTACAGCTGGTCCTAATGCACCTTGGGCTACCCATCCTGAACACGCTTATCCAGAAAGAACTAGAGCTTAGTCACTTTAGTGCACTTCTCGCAGTAGGTTTTTGGGGAAAAAAAAGAAACACGTGCAAACACACACACACACACTCCCTCACTCACAGACATATGCAGAAAAAAAAAAAATCCCAGGCACTCACCTACATCCTTGGGGCCGGTTGTTCCTGCCAGCAGCTGTGAGGTGTCCCGAATTCGTCCCAGGAAACATCCTCGCCTACTCCTGGAGCCTTTTCTCTGCAGAACAGCCCGAATGCATTGCTTTCGCTTTGAAACCGGCGCAACTGCCAGCGCCCTGCGGTGGGAGAGCTGGCCCCTTCACCCAAGCCCCTCCATCAGGAAATGTTCTCCTTTTGAACACCACGACGGACACCTGAGGGCCAAGGATAGGGCCTGGGGAGGGAGGGATGGCGTGTGGGGCTTCCCAGGAAGGCAAACAGGAGCCCCAAAGGTGGCTGTGCGCCTTAGGTTGCGTGGCGGTTAAGTGCGGGGCCTGATGGAGGAGCGGGCAGAGGATGGGCTGAAAGCCACCGAGCGGCAGGGGAGGCGCAGAGAATGGCGGCACAAGGCCCAACGCTCTGCTCCTTTCAGCTCTCTTCCCCGAGGAAGCCCGATCTCGTAGGATCTCGAGAGATCTACCGGGAGACGGGCGGTCCTGGGATGAAAACACCTGGGTTCCCCAGGGGCTGCAGGCCCTGCCTCCCAGACTCCTTCTTAAAGAGTCTGGCTCACGCCACCTATCAACCAGACCCCAGTTCTCAGAGTCGCAGGGAACCCAGAAGAATTTGGTCGCTCCATAGCCTGGCCCACTGGGGCCACACCCTCAGCGAGGCCCAAGGCTCTTAGTTAACTCTGGAAACCACGGGCCATCACCCCTCCGGATGAACTGGAGAGACTCCAGCAGACCCCCCGAGTTGCGTGTTGCTTGTCACCTTAACAAGAACCTTGGATTCCGATGGTGAGGAACGTCACGGCTTTGTAGTAACACCTCTGAATGTCTCCGAACCCACTGGAAATAAGAAATTTATTTTATTGAAGCCTGTGACTCTGCTTTTAAAAGAAATGAGTTTGCCAAGGAACACCCGGTTTTAATAACGACAGACATTGCAGATCTTTAGAGCAAATATCTACCAAAATGACTAGAATTGTCTCTAGGTGTGGGGTTTTTACAGCTCTCCACCTATTTTTAGCAGTGAGAAGCGAGGAGTCAGAGCTTCTGGAGGAATTGGCTTTTGTGAAAGATGTCAATTTATCAGGACCTCAGTGAGAGAGACTGGAGTGAGGGGCGTGGGGGGCTGGGGGCAGACCCCAGGACTGCAGTGAACCGTCACCTCTGCTCCCAAGCTCCAAGCCCCACTCCCACCCCATCCCGCATGTGTCACTGTGTTTGTCCTTTCTCCGCCTGGCCCAGACCCCTGCCCTGCGCTGCCGGAGGTGGGAGGTGCTGGAGAATGAGGCCCAGGTGCGGTTGATCTACAGAAAGGGTGAGGCAGAAGGGGGCAATGTCCTTCCTGGATCAATAATGCACTTCCCAAAGCAGTGAGAACTTCTCAGCGCAGAAAACGTGCCCCAAAGTGACCACTCAGTCAGTGCCTGGCACAAAGTAGTTCCTGGAGAAACGCGTTTAACCAATCCCTGCCCTTACAGAAATCGGACTCCCCACCCCCACCCCCTTTTATCCTGGGGGAAGAGGTGCAACCTTAGCTTAACAATGAGCAGCTGATCTAGGCTCTTGCGGAGGCCACGGCGGATCAGGCTCAGCGCAGCCCTTGCACAGGCCCCATGGGAGCATGAGCTTCGGTCGGGAGGAGTCAGAGCCCGGCCCTGAGGGGGATGGGAGGGAAGGACCCAACCCTACAAGCCTAAAATGGAAAAAAGTCCTTCGAGGAGTTTCCCAGTCTGGATTCCATGGCATCGTAAAAGGTGTTCTGTGGAAAATGTACATCCCGGTTACGTAGGTCTGGGGAACTACGGGTTAAACAAACTTAGGCGAGTCTCTCGCGTTTCGCCGAGCCTTTCTCACCAGAGGTGACTCCGGCCGGAGATGCAAGATGAAGGTGCCGGATTCTGTGAGCAGAGCCCCCTCTGGGGGAAATACCGATGGATGCAATAGGGAGGGCTTGTCTATGCCAAACTCCTGCTTTCAATAAGGACCCTGAGGCTCCAGGGAGCTTGAAAGGCTCAACTGGGGCCCTACTGAGCTGTGAAAAAGTCCCTGATTCTGAGAGAGAAGGACAGGCCTTCTCCTCACCTGCCCGCGGTGTCTCTGGGGATCAGGGACCACGTCCAGGGCCCTTGGAGTTGGAGTTGGGGCCGGCAGGTACAGGGTCCCTGGTGGGGGTACTCCCCACAAGCTCTACTCCCCGTGACACTTGCCGGCGCCACTGTGCACGGGGCGTGGGGGGGGGGCGGCGGGAGGAGACTGCCTGGGGCGCAGATGCGTGGATTCCTTCGTTCCAAGGAGACAGCGCGAGGAGGACCTGGGTGTGGAAGGCAGAGGATGATGAAGGAACTGACTGAGGCGGCCTCCCAACCAGATGTCCCTTCCCCAGGGTGGTCCCTGAGGAGCACAGGGGCGCCCTAGAGGTCGGGGAGCTTCAAAGCGGACAGGCCTGGGGTCCCTGTCCTGGCCCTTCACCCCCCCCCAGTCGCTAGGTAGCCGAAGGAGTCGCAAGACTCCCGGCTGTAGCCGCATGGGGAGCGCGGTGCTCTGGGCCTGGCCCAGGAGGTGCTCAGCCCCGACAGTTCCCCAGGGGCTGGCGGAAGAGCACCAGGCAGCCTGCAGGAGGTTAACGAACATCATCAGAAGGTCGCATGTTGGGACTCCCTCATCCCCAAGGTCTCGAAACGGTCCAGGCAGTGTCTGCCTCCACTCTAGGCTCCAGCCCTGCCCCAGGCCCCGGCTACAGCCTGGTCGGGGCCTCCTTTGGGCTACTATAGCAGATCCTGGCCTGGCCTCTCTGCCACCTGCCCCTTCTCCCTTTAAACACACACACACCCACACACCCACACACCCACACACCCACCCACCCACACCCACACACACACACACACACACACACACACAGCCAGAACCACCTTTGGGCAGTCAGTCATTTAACACTGGGCTCAGCGTTATGTGCCGGCAACAGGCAGACAACAGTGGGCAAGGTCGACACCTCGTCCTTGGGAAGACTGGTGCCCAGGACAATGGTGGGCACAGAGCAGGTTCTCCCTACAGGTTTGCTGACTGACTGATCCACCTAAGCAATTAACGAGATCTATGTGGATGTTGCCCTCATGTTCCCACAGTCCAGTAGGGGAAACTGGTGTGAATTAAACAATTGCAAATGCTCAATTAACAATTGCCACCATGATAAGGACCAGGAGGGAAAAGTACAGAATTCTGTGGGATCTATGGTCAGGTAGGCTTCCCTGAGGAAGTGAGATTTCAGCTGACACCTGAGGATGAGAAGAGTTGGCTGGGTGAAGTGCAGAAGAAGGAGCGTTCCAGGTGAGGGCAACAGCACATTCGGGGCCTGAAGCCCAGCTCCTGTCTTGGCTGTCTCGGCTTGGGTCCCCTCAGTGGCTCCCCCATGATGGCTGCACACCTGGGCCCACAGCACTCGCCCTTCTGCCAGATTTCTCTCCCTCTGCTCTCCTGCAGGGCTCAGGACCCAGCCTGTCCTGCGTTCCCAGCTCTATGCCTTTGCCCTGGTGCTGGGGAGTGGGGGGCTCCCCTATCTCCACCTGTTCAAAGCTTTCCCTGGGTTCCAGTTCTGGGTGAGATGGAGTAAGCACATGCCACACTGTCTGTCCCACTCAATACAACTGTACCCCCGGACAGCAGGCATGGAGCAGCTATCTGAAGACTCTGAGAAGTACATAGCAGCAGGGGGATTGGGGAAGGAGAGCAGAATTTGAAGCACCCAGGCACCAGCAGTGAGTTCACTACTTTTGTTCTCCAGTACAGCATACCTTGTTTTATTGCCCTTCGAAGATATTGCAGGGTTTTTTCTTTTATAAATTGAAGGTTTGTGATGACTCTGTGTTATCAGATGATGGTTAACATTTTTTTTTTACCAATGAAGTATGTTTTGATTAAGGTATGTGCATTGTTTTTTAAACATAATGCTATTGCACACCTAATATGTGACAGTATAGAGTCAACATAACTTTTATATGCACTGGAAAACAAAAAAATTCATGTGACTTGCTTTATTGCAATATTCACTTTATTGTGGTGGTCTGGAAGGGAATCCGCCATATCTCTGAGCCTTGGCTCCAGGCTGCCGGATATCTGCAAGTGGACGCGGGTAGTGATGGCTGTGATCTGGGCAATGAAGGCTTGATCAGCAGTTTGCTTCCAGTGGTCTCATCAGAGAATCCTTACTGAATACATCTGCATCAGTGGCCCCACTCTCCCATCAGCAGTGGCAATATGTTTCCCCGATTTACTGCCCCACAGAGGGGTGTCTGTAATCTGCCAGTCCAGAACCTCCCCAGTAGCAGGCCAGGTGGTGGCCCATCAGCAACTCAGGCTCAGGGGAGGACTGGCCAGTACGATTAGGACTGTGGTGAGCTCTGGCCCTTGAGAGAACAATCGCGGTCACTTTCTGCCTGATGGATATGGTGCTGAGCAGCTGCAACAGTGCTGACACCATCAACTTAGCTAAACCACCAGTGCACCGGACCCAAGAGTTTAGGGGTTTCTTTGTGAAGCCAGGGCCCCTTTGGGTCAGTGGCTTTGCTTTAGGGGACATGGCAGGGGATACTGTTTCCCCTAAAGGTGTCAACACCCCATTTGATGTGAAGGTGAGATGCCAGGAGGGCCAGGCAACCTGGTTCTTGAATATATGTGCCATTTCCTTTTGAACAGAGAGATCTTTTGGGCTCTTTCCACCTTGTTAGTCATTGAGTCTGATTTGATACGCCTCAAAATGGGCATTCAGGCCAAAGAGCCACAAGCCATGCACGGGTCAGACATGCAGTTTCCACAAGAGCTTGGTAATAACTTGCTCAAAAACAAAACCAAAAGGACACCGGTGGCTTTTCCGGCAGGTGGCGCTGTTATACCAGGAAATGCCCCAGCATAGTCTGCCGGCCATTAAATCTTTAAAACTGATTTCTCCTCTTGCAGGAATTCTATATTGTCTCTGCCGGACCACCAGGGATGGTTTAGGGAGGAAACGATAGAGGGGAGGTTGCAGTCTACACGTACCTCCAGCACTTCTGTACACGCAGCGATCCCGGATGGGAGAATCCCTTCTGTCACTCACCTGACCGGAAGACAGACTAGAACCCTCAGTACTTACCATCCGTTCAGTGGTGGAAGCCACAACAGTACAGTGAATGGCCCACAGGACCCCGCCCAAAGGCCCCTTAGGATTTCCTTCCCTTCTGCAAACTTCACCAAAACCCAATCGTTTGAATTCGGGAGCCTTTTTACTCCATGAGAACATGAACCAAGGAGTCTAACATGCACAAGAGTCAGGGACTACAGTGATGTGAGTCCCTAACACCAGAACAACACGTTAACCCCTGGCTGGCAGTTCATGGAGCACAGGGGGCGGTGGAGGCTAGCCCCTGGGGGACGGTGGGAGCAGCAGAAAGGAAACAATGTCAGCCTCTTTTCTCCAGTTCTCCAGGGTCTACACCTGAGCATGCCACTTATTGCTCCCAGCGTCCGGTGCGTGGGCCCAGGGGCTTCTTTCTTCCTCTGCACAGGCCACCACCTTCCGACCTGCATCCTCTGTGCTTTGGGCACCCACGCAGTGCTGAGAAATGGCCCAAGCAAAACAGGGGTCAGGACTTTACAGTCTTGGCACACACAGTAGGAGATGCAGGAGAGCAAGAAGCTCAAAGAGAATTGTCTCTCCCAAAACTGAAAAAAAATTATATGAAGAGAGAATGTCAAAACCGTACTAGATAACTTAAAATGGAATACTAAAAAATGTTTTTTTAAGTAACCTAAACAAAGGTAGGAAAGGGGAAACAGAAGAATGAAAAATAGAGGGAACAAACCGAAAACAAATAATAAAATGGTCATATCAATAATTACATTAAATATAAACAACATAAACACACCAATTCAAGATAGAGATTGGCAGAATGGATTTTTAAAAAATGACCCAAGCACCTGCTGTCTACAAGAAACTCTCTTCCCATATTATGATATAGGTAGGTTAAAAAGAAAAAGTATGAAAAAAACTATACCATGGAAACCCTAACAAACCAAAGCAAGGGTGACTAAATATCAAAGTAAACTTCAGAGCAAAGAAATTAGCAGAGTTAGAGAGAGACATTACACATTGTTAGAAGAATCAATCCACCCATAACATTTCTAAATGTATTTCTAACATTTCTAAATGTATAAACACCTGAGAATAGGAGCTTCAAAATATATGAAGCAAAAATTGTCATAGCAGAAAAGTAGTAGGCATATCCACAATTATACTTGGAAGCTGCAGCACTCCTCTCTATGTAATATATAGAAAAAGTTACAGAAAATTAGCAAGGATAGAACTGAACAACACCATCAACTAGCTTGAATTAACTGATATTTATGGAACACTCCACACATTCTTTTCAAGTGCACATGGAGCATTTATCAAGATAGACTATACTGTGAGTCATAAATCAAACCTTAACAAACTTAAAAGGATTGAAATCATACAAAATATGCTTTCTGACTCTAATGAAATTAAACTAGAAATCAGTAACAAAGACAATTGAAAATTTTCCAAACACTAGCAAAGAAACAGCACACTTTTAAAAAGGAATCTCAAAGGAAATTAGAAAATACATTAAAAAGAAAGAAAATTAATATATAACATATCAAAATTGTGGGGTGTAGCTAAAGTGGGAGGGGAATTTATTGCATTAAATGCTTATATTACAAAATAAGAAACGTCTTAAAGCAACCACCTAAGCTTCTCCCATAAGAAACTGGGGGAGGGGGTGGGGAGGAGGGGGAGCAAAATAAACCCAAAGCAAGTAGGAGATAGAAATAATAAAGATCAGTTACTAATGAAATTGAAAATAGACAAACAGAAAAAAATCAATGAAACCAAAAGGTGGTTCTTTGAAAGACCAATACAATTGATGTACCTCTAGTCAGACTGACAAACAGAAAAAGAGAGAAGACAGAAATTACTAAATCAAGAATGAAAAAGTGAATATAACTGTAGACCTCACAGACATGAAAACAATAAAATTTCTATGAAAATGAATTGGACAGACTACATGAAATAGGTTAAATCCTCAAAAACCACAAACTATCAAAACTAACCCACAACATGAAAGATAACTCAGTCCTATAACAATTTTAAAAATTGAACTTGTAGTTTAAAACTGTACTTTAAAAATCTCCAAGCCCTGATGTTTTCATTGATAAATTATTTTCTTTTACTATAACAATCTTATTGGGATATAATTAACATACCACACAATTCACCCATTAAAGTGTATAATTCAATAGTTTTTGGTGTATTTAGAGTTGTATAATCATCACCACAATCAATTTTAGAACATTTCAACACCCCAAAATAAACCCTGAACCCATGAGCAATCACTCCACATTTCCTCCCAATTCTTCAGCACTAGGCAACCACTAATGTATTTTCTGTCTCTATGAATTTGCCTATCCTGGACATTTCTTATAAATGGAGTCATATAATACATGGTCTTTGTGACTGGTTTCTTTCTCTTACTATATTTTCAAGGTTCAGCCATGTTGTAGCATGTATAAGTTCTTTATTTCCTTTTATGGTCAAACAATCTTCCATTATATAGATATATCACATTTGATTGATCCATTCATTAATTGATGGGTATTTGCATTGTTTCCACTTTTTGGCTGTTATGAATAATATAGCTATAAACATTTGTGTAGAAGTTTTAATGTGGACATATGTTTTCATTTCTCTTGGGTACATACTTAGGAGTGGAATTTCTGGGTCATATGGTAACTCTATGTTTGTCTTTTTGAGGAACAGCCATACTTTTCCAAAACAGCCCCATTACAATTCTCACCAATAGTGTATAAAAGTGCCTTAAAACACATGTTATAATGTCTTTTTAAAAAATTCTAGCCATCCTAATGAGTGTGAAGCAGTATCTCATTATGGTTTTGATTTGCATTTCCCTGATGGTTAATGATATTGACACCTCTTTTCATCTGCTTATTGATCATGTGTATATCTTCTTCAGAGAAGTGTCTATTCAGATCCTTTCCCTATTTTTTTATTTATTTTTTTTTTTAATTTTTTTGCAGTACGTGGGCCTCTCACTGTTGTGGCCTCTCCCGTTGTGGAGCACAGGCTCCGGACACACAGGCTCAGTGGCCATGGCTCACGGGCCCAGCCGCTCTGCAGCATGTGGGATCTTCCCAGACCGGGGCACGAACCCGTGTCCCCTGCATCGGCAGGCGGACTCTCAACCACTGCGCCACCAGGGAAGCCCCCCTATTTTTTAATTAGGTTATTTGTCTTTTTGTTATTGAATGATGTGTTTTTTATATACTCTAGATACAAGTCCCTTATCAGATATATGATTTACAAATATTTTCTCCTATTCTGTAAGTTGTCTTTTCACTTCCTTGGTAGTATACTTTGAAGCACAATAGGTTTTAATTTTGATGAAATATGCTTTATCTTTTTTTCTTTTGTTGCTTACACTTTTTGTGTCATATCTAAGAATGCTTGTTCTAATCCAAGGTCATGAATGTTCATGCCTATATTTTTTTCTAAGAGTTTTATAGTTTTAGCTCTAACAATCAGGTTTAGCATTCATTTGAGTTAATTTTTATGTATGGTGTGAGGAAGTGATCTTTTACATATAAGTATCCAGTTGTCTCAGTACCATCTATTTAAAAAACTGTTCTTTCCCCATTTAATTGTCTTGGCACCCTTGCTGAAAATCAATGGACTATAAACATGAAAGTGAATTTCTGGGATCTCAAATCTATTTCATTGGACTATATGCCTATTCTTATGCCAGTACCACACTTTCTTGATACTGTAGCTTTGCAGTAAATTTGAAATGGGTAAGTGTGAGTCCTCCAACTTGGTTCTTCTTTTTCAAGATTGTTTTGGCTGTACTGGGTCCCTTGCATTTCCATACGAATTTTAAGATCAGCTTGTCAGTTCTGGCCAAAAAGGCACTTGGAATTTTATAGGGATTGTGTTGGATCTATAGAATAATTAGGGAGTACTGCCATCTTAAAAATATTAAGCCTTCCAATCCATGAACATGGATTGTCTTCATTTATTTAGGTCTTCCTAATTTCTTTCAACAATATTTTATAGTTTTCAGTGTTCAAGGTTGACATTTCTTTAGTTAAATGTATTCTTTCTTTATTTTTTGGTGCTATTATATATGAAATTATTTTCTTAATTTCACTTTTGGATTATTCGTTGCAAGTATATAAACATACATTTTAAAAACCACATCCCTATCATGATCTGAATTAAGGCCAGTCTTATTTTCTTTATTGCATTTTAGGGAGAAGTTTGGAGGAGGTGACCAATTACTGATGTTTTTACCACACAAGTAATATATTAATGCATACTCCTCATAAAAGGTTCAAACAATGCAGGAATATTCAGAGGGAAACACCGTAGCCTCCTTAACCACATGTCCCCATCCTTCTTGCTTCCTGCCACAAGTACCAAGCACTGTGAACACTGCTTTGCATTCATTCAGTCCACGTACTTTTTTTTGTATATTTTATGTACAATCTGTATTTTTTTGGTACATTGATCTTGTATTCTGCAAATTTGCTGACCTCGTTTATTAGTTTAATAGTTTTTTAGTACATTCCTGAGGATTTTCTCAATTCGAGATCATGTCATCTGCAAACAGATAGTTTGAGGGAAGATCACATAAAACAGTTCATGTATCTGGTGCATGGTGAGCCCTCCCTGGATGACAGTTCGTCTCATGCATTCCTTGTTAGAGTCAACATCCCCTCAAGCTCTTATTGTTGAACCCAAGTTTGTGTGCCTGATGCTCAGTGAGGCCAAACAAACCAAAACTCCAGAGTTTGGAGCAGAGAAAGGTTTATTTCAGGGCCAAGCAAGAACAGGTGGCTTGTGCTCGAAGGTTTGGGGGGGGAAGAGGTTTTAATGGCAAAATTTGGGATGAGGGCTACAGGGTGTGTGACTCTCTTCTGATTAGTTAATGGTGAGGTAACAGGGTGGTGTTTCAGGAATCTTGTGCTCAGCCTGAAGTAACCATCCTCCACCTGGGTGAGGGCCTTAGTTCCTGTGGAAGAACTCAAGGACATGTTGTTATGTATATCCCTTGAGGAGGAGCTAGGACTCTGCTTTATCATTCTACTATTGTTTGACGCTTTCTCTTTGTTTCTGCATTCCCTCACTTCCATGATTAATAACTGCTTGAATCTGCCCT
This sequence comes from Lagenorhynchus albirostris, assembly GCF_949774975.1. Lineage (NCBI taxonomy): Eukaryota > Metazoa > Chordata > Mammalia > Artiodactyla > Delphinidae > Lagenorhynchus > Lagenorhynchus albirostris. The sequence continues at coordinate 38,367,222 of NC_083108.1, read as the reverse complement.
TTGGAAATCAGGGAAGGTCTAGGAAGCTGCAGCCTTTTACCTACCAATAAGAAACAGAGGACATGGAAAGGCTTTTGTACCAGTAGGGCCCACAGGGTTATGCTCATCTTAATTCCTCCTTTTCTTTAATACTCCTCAATCTTGAGGGGAACAGGTGTTGGACAAGAAAGGGGATAACATTTTGCATACAGAGGTTAATCATAAACTTGGCAGAGGAACTCAGTTTTGCAGCAACTTGGTTTCAATCCCCACTCCTGTTTCAACCTTCCCCAAATCTTTGAGAGAACAGGGCAACAACTGCTCTGGCTACTTCCTGCTGAAATGGGGTGTAGTCCTGCCTCAATTTGAGGAATGGACACCAAATTGGAAATATTCCCATGTTCTAAGTTTTGGATCCAAGTCTTGTATGATTAAGACTCCTGTCAATGCAACTGACAAAGAAATTTGGTTATAATAACTAGAATTATGACTGATAACATTTTATTAGGATATACCATATTTTTAGGAATTCCATATTGCTTTTAGAATATCTATATTAATAACATTTACCCACACAGTATAACCTGAGAAGGCTTATCATTCATTTGACAATGCTTCCCATGTAATTTAACTTATCAAATAATCCTAGTTAATTTAATCTCTGAGATGCCTCAGCATTCCTCTGAAGCATACCAGAGTTAGCTGGAGGTCAAAAGAACATCAATTAGAATTTGATATTTGGGAAGTTTGTCAAAAATATCAAAAAGGTTTCAAAACACTTGGTCAAATAGGATCACAGGTTATGTGAAACAAAACTTATTCACTCAACCAAAGTGACAAAAGATTTCAAAAGCAAATACAGATCATTTTAAGGCAAAGAACCTCACACAGTTTGTTATCAAAAGCAGCATTCCAAGAAAACTTTGTTCTCTTAACAGAGAGAGAAACCAATTCCAGTCCTGTATCAGCCTACTCTTAATAACAAAATCCATTTACCTAATTAAATTTAATCCAATCTTAGCCAATTCTGACCATGTAAAAAACTCTTTTCTCAGTGTTCCTTTTCCACAAACCTTGTACAACTTTCTGTATCCATATTATTCTGTCCCTTATTTTCTTTTTCATTCAGAAACAACCAGCTCTGGGATAAAACTACCATTTTTTCCTTTAGCAAAATGCATTTCCATTCCTCATACCTTCTTTTACTGAAAACACACATCCTACTTTTTCTGGCATACTGAAATGTTTCCCTCATTATTATTTTTTGAATTATTTTTTAAAGTTTACCTAAAAAACCTGCTTTACATTTAATTTACTCATTTCATCATATCATTTTTCTTGTTGACAAATTTTATAACAGAAACAATATGAACTTGTTGACTTTTAGTAAGTACAATAAAAATATTATACTTAATACTGATGACTGTAAAGACATGTTTATATTAATCAAACCAACAAGCTTCCACTAGCTTTAATACCAGATATCAATTTAATATTGAATATCTCCAAGATCATGTGAACCTAAAATTCATTCTGGCCAGTTTCTTTTATATTTCTGAGAACTTATATAAGTGCTTAATTTCTATTAAGCCTTTTAAACAGAGCTCATCCACAAACCAATCTTGGCAATGCCATTTGGAGGCAGAGACACATCATATTGATAATGTACACATAAACATACATACATCTATATAGACACAGACAGATAACCCACAGTTTTCCTGCTTGAGTTTTAAAAGGCCTCTTTTTTTTCTTTTTCTTCAGTCTCAGGGATCACAGATGATTAGATAAAAGTTCCTGAGAGCCCAGGTAGATCATTTACATCTCAAAGGCACAGGGAGAGAAGTACAAGTTCCTTCTAGAAAGCTACCTTCTACTAACTGCACATGCAAAAGACAGTTTTAGAATGTCAAGAGCCCCATCTTGGCCATTTTTAGGGTGAGATTTCCTTCAGTTCCTAAATAGCCAATTCAGTTTAGATCAATAACAGTAATAGACAGTAATACATATCATTCACATGCCTCACTTCCAGAGAAACTTGAACCAGCATTTAAGTTACCAGGACCATCTGACAAAGGTCAATATCAGGAAGAGAAACAGGATTTGGACTCATGTACTGAGACACTCACACACACCCCCAAGATAAAAGCCAAAGCAATTCCAAAAGACTCACTTTGTTACAATAGAATAAAAGCCTAAACATAAGGAAGTTCATCCTATTTCCTTTCCCTTTCAGAAAACAGTTCTAGTTGAAAGATGGTGTTATAATTTAGAGAACAATTAGGGACTATTGTTCTCCAGACCCCAAGGAGTACTGAGGCCAAGCAGTATTACAATAAAAAATCATTTTCTTTCATTCATGGAAGATAGCTGAAGCTCTCCCAGTTTTGCAATATACACCCTAGGTGACTACAAGGTGGAACAGAGCTCTGATCACTCATATTTAATTACTCACTTCTGGTGTTGTCAAATATCAAGCAAACAGCAAATACTGCAATGTAGAACAGTCTCTCAGGGTCACAGTTCCGTAGCCCTAGAAAGGGAAAATTCCCAACCAATGCTCCACTGTAGGTGAAGGCAATGCAATAGGGACGAATACTTTGGTGTCATCACACGCAATCTCTGTTACCAGAGATGTCTCAACCAACCAATGCAAGTACTGATATACACACAAAGATACAAACAACAAATACAGTCACACAGACAAAAGATCAGATGAGATAGAATCCAAATTCCACTCCCATTCCCAGATGGAGGCCTCCAAAGAGATTGGCCCAGCTCCCAAGAGGGAATGGGTATAGATTGGCTCACAATGAGCCAGAGTGGCTCAATTCCTGAAAGGAAATGAACCCAGTTGGTGGGGACAGAATTCCCAGCCTGCACAAGCTGGAGTGACTCACACCAAAACAAAAGTAAAGGTGAACTGTAGATCAGGACATTTCTCAGCTCCAAACAACCTTGTGCTGTGGTGGTTGGTGTCTGTCAGAGAGAGTCCCTCTGAGTTCCCTGAAACAAAATGAGCTTTAGCAGCTGCTGGGGACTCAGGGAAGGGACTGCCTCCAGCCAGGGTTGACCTGTCACAGGCATGGGCTCCTGGCTGGCTCGCCAAAATTGTTGTCAAATGCAAGTTCGTGTACCTAACACGCAGTGAAGCCAAACAAACCAAAACATCAGAGTTTGGAGCAGATAAAGGTGTACTGCAAGGGCCAAGCAAGGAGACTGGAGAGCTGGTGCTCAAAAGACCTGTTATTTTTCGGGGAAGAGTGTTTAAAGGCAAATTTGGGGTGAGGGCTGCAGGGTGTGTGACTTTCTTCTGATTGGTTAGTGGTGAGGTAACAGGGTGGTGTTCTAGGAATCTGGTGTTCAGCCTGAAATTACCATCCTCTACCTGGATGGAGGCCTTAGTTCCTGCAGAAGAACTCAAAGATAAGGAGTTCCTTGAGAAGGAACTAGGACTCTGCTTTACTGCTGCACTATTGTTTGACTGCCTTTCCTTTGTTTCTGTGTTCCCTCAGTTCCTTGATTGGTAAATGTTTGAATCTGCCCTTTGGAACTCAGGAAAGGTTTAGGAAGCTGAAGCCTTTTCCTACAAACAAGAACTGGGGGACATAGAAAGGCTTTTGTACCCAAGAGGGCCCCATAGGGTCATACTCAGTTTCACTCTTAGAGGTGGGGTCCCCTCTCCTCTGCAGAGTCAGTCCTCTGAAGGCTGTCCCTGCCTGGCTGTATTCCCAAGAGATGAGCTTCATGGATACCACCCTTGCCTGAACCAGTTTACTCTAAGAGCCCCTGAGCTCCAGCTCTTTGTCCCTGGCTCCAGCTTCTTCTCCCAGGCAGAAAGCAATTCCAGACCCGAAATATGCCCACCCCCATGGTGTCTCCAAAATAGAGAAAGAAGAATGGAAGTGGGGTTTTTCACAGCCCTGTGTTCCTTCTTCACAAGGTTGGCCTCCACTTGTGGGTCCTGAGGGAAGTGGGTTCTTTGAGGAGGGGGCAGAAAAAATATGGGAGAACAACCTACCTTAGCATAGGGTCTTTCAAACCAAATTCTGCATGACTCTGAATAAACAGAAGTAAAAAGAACTGTATGAAGGAAATTTTATATTAAACATCTTAATATCTAGAAATTCTGCACCTATACATATTACAAAACTATACAGCAGTTTCAAAAAACTCAACACACTTTGATTGCTTACCCACTGGGGCTGGGCCCTGATCCTGGTGCCAGGACCATGGCCTCATTCTGAGGTGCCCCTAGTTCAGCAACAGAGATGAGGTGAGCTGTGCCAGGTGGGCTTTGCCTGCTCCCTAACAAGAGTTCACCTTGAGCCAGGTAGTTCTTAGATAGTTCTGTGGGTTTGGGGGGCTTTCAAGTGCAGAGTCTCCTCTTAGTCAAGGGCACAGGCACAAGGGTATCTGTGGCCATTGGACATGCTTTGGGTCCCCTGGCTGCTCCCAGAGGGGCCCAGGCCTTGATGGGGACAAAGGCCCTCCTGCCTCTGAGAAGCAGATGGTTTCACTCAGCACCATGCTAGATTCCCCACCAAGCTCTGCCCTAGCTGCCTGGTGCCCAATCCCCTATGTACACAGATGTTGTTGAACCCAAGTTCGTGTGCCCATGCACAGTCACAGTGAGGCTAAACAAAGGAAATGCCAGAGTTTGGAGCAAAGAAAGGGTTATTGATCAAGAGGGCACCAACCCAGAAGATGGGAGATGTAGGTTTGCCTCAGATCCATCTTATTGGCTGGCTGGGGTGTAAGGTATTTAAAGGCAACAATTGGAGTGAGGGTTGCAGGGAGGGTGACTTTCTTGTGCTTGGTTGGTGGTGAGGTAATAGGATGATGTTTCAGGAATCTTAATCATCAACGTTTTGCGGTCTGGGGTCTACAGTGTTTGTGCTCAGCATGTAGTCACCATCCTCCACCTTAGCTCCTAAAGAACAACTCAAAGATATGTGTCAGATTGTTATGTATATCCCTTGAGGAGGGACTAGAACTCTGTTTTATCACTGAACTATTGTTTCTTGACTGCTTTTCCTCTGTGTCTGCATTTCCTCACTTCCCTAATTAGTAACTGCTTGAGTCTGCCCTTTGGAAATCAGGGAAGGCCTAGGAGAGTAAAACCTTTTTCTACAAACAAAAAAATTGCAGCACAGAGGGGCATTTGTATCTAGGAGGGCCCCACAGGGTACACAGGTTTCACAGACAGTGAGGGTCAATTACCTTCCCTCCTCCTTCCTGCACTGAGCACAAGGGTCTGTGGTCAGCACTGTCAGGTCACTTCCTCTGAGTCAGGTGCTGTGTCTGCTTCCTTTTGAACAGAGTCTAATTCAGTCCTTGAGTCTGGGCACCACATCCTCCTGCTCACTGGAACACAGAGGTAAGTTTTGGCTCCTCTGGAGCACTATAATCAGGAAGGCCAGGGAGGAAACTCCAGGCAGAGGAACCCCCAGAGCCCAGAACCCCCCGTCCCACTAGGTGGATGCCATGCCCAGCTTCTGTGCTGCTCAGCCCATCCCAGAAGGCACAGGGGCACATGTGCTGATTCTGCCCCAGAAGAAGTCCCAGATTCCACCCGCACCACCACCAGTCCCTCGCCAACCCCAGGTAATCACACCAGGTGCACTCCATCGACACAGGCCTTCTCAAGAGATATTATTCTCTACGATGAAAAAAATAACACTATTATGAGCAGAGCCTGATGAAAGAAGGGCTGAGAGCATTTCGAAGATGAATTGCTGGTTTTATGGCACATTTGCATTTAAATAGATTCTTTAACTCTTTTTCTGAACTTCAAATAAGACAGCCTTAAAAGTGCTGACTAAGAGGGAGGCGTGTTCTTAATTTTCACTTTAATTTTAACACAGATACATTGTCTTATCATAGCTTCTGCCATCCAGGTGGGAGCAGCATCTCACTGATTTCTCAGCCTTCAGCCCTGCCTAACCTGCCAGATCTTCACCTCTTGGGACTCGTGATATCCCTCCTCTCCTCTAGGACCTATGCTGGCTTCCTACTGCCTGCCACAACTCTCACCAACACCCCTCTCTGGCTCTCAGGGCCCCACACTACTCCAAAGTCTAGTCACCACTCCTTAGAATGAGGCTCAGAGAGGGAGCAAGTAACAAACATCTTTGCACATGTTAGCTGGTAAAAAGAAAAAAAAAAAAGGAACATTTGCCCCTTCTGACATCACCAAGGCAAAGTACCCTTTTTATCAAAAAGAGACTCATTGAAATTTCTTAGATGCCAATTCCCCGAGCTTTCTGCCCCATGGCCTCCGATGTTGCTCTCACCTCCTCTTGCTCGCTTTCTAAACCCTGCCCCTGGGTGGGGCCCACGTGAAGGCCACCACCACCTCCCATCCTTTGTACTATATGATCCAGCAATCCCACTCCTGGCCATATATCTGGAGAAAACCATAATTTGAAAAGATACATGCTCCCCAATGTTCATTGCAACACTGTCTACAATAACCAAGACATGGAAACAACCTAAATGTCCCTCGACAGATAACTGGATAAAGAAGATGTGGTACATATATACAATGGAATATTAGCCATAAAAAAGAATGAAATAATGCCACTTGCAGCAACATGGATGGACCTAGAGATTATCATACTTAAGTGAAGTCAGACAGAGAAAGACAAATATATGATATCACTTAAATGTGGAATCTAGTAAAAAAAAAATTGATATAAATGGACTTATTTACAAAACAGAAACAGACTCAGAAATCTCAAAATCAAACTTATGGTTACCAAAGGGGAAACGTCGGGGGAAGTGGTAAATTAAGAGATTGGGATTAACATATACACACGACCATACAGAAAATAGATAAATAATAAAGACCTAATGTATAGCACAGGGAACAATACTCAGTATTCTGCAATAACCTATATGGGAAAGGAATATGAAAAAGAAGGGATATATGTATATGCATAACTGATGAACTTTGCTGTACACCTGAAACTAACACATCATTGTAAATCAACTATACTCCAATAAAACAAAAACAAAGGGCCATAAATACATGTGGAATGGGATATTCAAAAGGCAGTTAGGGCAGAGGCACCAGATTTATCAATACAAGCTGCCCCATTTTCCAGGGTGGGACACAAGCCCACAATGCAGGACTACTTCAAAAGCACACCTCGTCCACAGCATAAAAGGCCCAAGATTTGGTATGGGGGGAGTTCTCCTTCACCTCAAGTATAGAGAGGGCTTCAGCAGGGCACTTGAAGACCTTGATTCATGTTCTCTGTGGTTTGGGGGACAACATGGATGCACGTGCAATGCTGTGCAGGGCAAGAGGTTTTCAGCACAAAGCAGAACAGGGGTGGGGGATGGGACCCTTGTCCCCAGGGTGATGCCAGAGAGGGATTGAACTGAGTTTTAAAGGGTGGGTTGGATTAAGAAAAGACTAGAGGGAATTCCCTGGTGGTCGAGCGGTTAGGACTCTGCGCTTCCACTGCTGAGGGACTGGGTTCGATCCCTGGTCAGGGAACTAAGATCCCACAAACCACGTGGCCAGAAATAAATAAGTAAAAAATAAATAAAACTTACGATCACTTGGTCTTTCCGGGCTCCCAAATCTCTCTAGATTTAATACCCCCTATGCTGTGACCTATCCCAGTTCATCCTCCATCCCCAGACTCCTCCAATGGCACTGCCTCCCTCACATGCCACTTAGACGTCCAATCAACTTCTCAAATCCAACTCATCCAACTCGGAACTTCTGATTTCTCCCTCAAAAGCCATTCTCTCGTTTTCCTCGTCTCTGTGAATAACATCACCGTTGTAGGGGTTCAGAACGACCCTCCCCCGAAATGTGCCACTTTTGAGCTAAAGGCAGTTGAGACACTGTGGGCTCAAGAGAAACTACTGCTGCTCCCTTAACCACCTGGAAGAATTTAAATTGAAGACGTTTCCCAGAAAAAGAGTTATTACCAAAAATAAATTTTATCTGAGTGGCCCTATCCATATAGCAGGGCAAACGTCTAATTATCAAACATCTGCTCTTCTTATTATCTTCCTGTGAATGACCCTCCTGTCCTCGGAAGCCCCAAGCCCCATCCCATTCCTTAGCTCAGGATGTCATATATACCTCATTTTACCCTTCTGTCTCTGACCCACATGTTTATGGTGTTCCCGAATGTATGAAATTAAACTGATTTTCTCCTTTTAATCTGACTCATGCCAATTTAGACCAGCCAGAAGAACCTAGAAGGGTAAAGGAAAATTTCTGCCTGCCCAACACCATCCTTCTAGCCAGAAGTCAGGGGCCATCCTTGAGTCTCCTCTGTCCACATCAGATTTATCACCACTCCTGGTTGACTTCTTCCAGGGGTCACTCATCTCCAGTCATTTCTCAACATCCCTAATTCACCATCCCCCCAAATCAAACAGCCACCATCATCTCTTGCCCAGACAACTGGTCTCCAGCTGTCCTCTTTGTTCTTCACTCCCAACGGTTTATTCTTTACACAGCAACCAGAGCAATTTTTCTGAAAATGTAGATCAAATCATATTCCTTCATGGCTTAAACCCTCCAATTACTTCCCATAGCATCCAGAATTAAAGAAGCAGCTCTTTACCCTGGCCTAGAAAGCCCTATGTCTGGTTCCTTCTTATGCTCCAGGACAATCACGTGTCCTCACCATGGCACACCTCTCCTGACCTGAGATTTTGCACATGCTGGTCTTCCCTTCTGAAATACTCTTCCCCAGGTCTCATCCTTCAGGGCTCAGCTTAAAGCTCTCCTTTTTGTGGACCCCTTCCCTGATCTCTCCCCGCTTCCTTCCACTGAGGTTTCTTCCCTCTACCCCCACCCTTTAGCCACCATTACAGCACTCATTTTCTCCATAGTATTTTGTATTTAGCTTACTTATTCGTTCCTACATTGATCCAGTCGCTAGTCCTGAGAGCTGTCCTAGGTGCGGGAGACACAGCCAGGAACAACCCGACTCACTCTCTTGCCCAGCGCACAATAATAATTCGTTGAAAGAATTCGTTGTTTCATTCATGGATGTGTGAAGGAAGTAGGCTTGAACTGATTAAACAGTGTCTTAGCTGTGAAGTCTCATAGAAATGGAATATTTGCAAATCAAATAAACCAACTGGAACTTTGGAGCCCAGAGCAAATCCTTTTTTTGGAGCCAAGAGTTCTTTTGTGATGTAAATGAGCCATCGCCTCCTCCCAGCTCTGTGTTCTTGTTCAGGAGCTTTCCTCGGGCTCCTGAACCCTCTAAAATGATATGTAAAATATGTGTGGCTGGGCATTTTGTGCATTTTTCGGAGGCATTCATATCTTCCATTAGATTCTTGATGGGTCCATTACTCCAAAAAGCTCAGGAGACGTGGCTCTGGCCTGTGCCTATTTTTCAGGACTGTTCTGTTGTGCCCTTTCCTGGTGAATGAATTGCACTGATAATTGTCTATTTTTAGAAAGCAGCTCTTTAAAAGCCACAAACTTCCATCTAGCCATCATTAAATGAATCCCCAGTTCCACACACTTGGTGAAAACCCTTATTTGTAAAGCATGAAGGTACTACTCTCTATTACTAAGGTGGAAAAATATTTTTTTCATTGTACTTCAAAGAGGCTGAAAGCAACGAGTCTCATAAAAATATGAAAACCTAGGTAAGTTGCTCAAAAGCAGGAGAGCCCTTGGAAATTTCCTGGTAAAGAAAATGTCTGCTTCAAGCTGCCTCTGGGTCTCACAGTGAACTTTAAAATGAAGAATTTCTTCCCCCAAGATTAACATCATTAATGTCAGAGGGAGTGAAGTCACAGACCCTTAAGCAACATCCCTTAGAGAAAACTTGAGCAGCAGCTCTTTGCCTCCAAGAGTCAAATCCCACCCCCAACCTTCACTCTGCCAGCAGCTCAGCTGTCACAAACGTAACTGTCCTCTCCTTCCTGTCCTCTCCTTCCTCCCACTTGTCACCTGGGTCCGTGGAGGGCTCCCTTGCATCAAAGGCAAGCCACCTCCCTACCCTCACCCAGGGCCAAATCTGACCCCAGAGCTACCGCCTGCATTTGGCCCTCCAGAGCTCCCCAGCTAAGCTGCCCAGTAAGGCTCCCTGAAGAATGGAAGGGCCTTGTCCCCGGATACCATGGGCTCACTCAAGGGTGGGAGCAGAGGATGCAGGGAGGATAGACAGCCCTGTACAACTGTGCTTGGGGCTGCCCTCTTAACCTTCCTGCTTTAGATCCTCAATAAGATTTATGACATTTTCAGAGAGCTTTCTAAAGCCTTCTTCCTGTGTCTGTAGGCTTTGAGGACCACTGTTCTCTGACACCTTCCTGGCTAGGGACAAAGGGAGGGTCTGAATAAGCTAAGGCATTTTTTCAAGGTTATACTTTAGGAGTTTTTATGTTTTGTTTGTGTTCCCTCTCTATTATGGAAATTTCCAAACATATGCAAAAGGAGAGCTAATAGAATGATAAACCTCTTTATACCTCCCACCCAGTTTTGACAATTCCATATCTGCCAGTCCTGGTTCATCTTGAACTCAGGTCAGCCTGAAGTTACTATCTTCCACCCGGGTGGGGCCTTAGTTCCTGTAAAACTCAGAGATGTGGATCAGGTGGTTCTTTATATCCCTTGATGAGGTGCTAGGACTCTGCTTTATTGCCTCGCTACTGTTTCTTGACTACTTTCCCTTTGTTTCTGCTTCCCCTCACTTCCCTATTAGTAACTGCTTGAATCTGCCCTTGGGAACTCAGGGAAGGTCTGGGAGGCTGAAACCTTTTTCCTACAAACAAGAAATGGGAGGACTTCCCTGGTGGCGCAGTGGTTAAGAATCCGCCTACCAATGCAGGGGACACGGGTTCGAGCCCTGGTCTGGGAAAATCCCACATGCCGCAGAGCAACTAAGCCCGTGAGTCACAACTACTGAGCCTGCGCTCTAGAGCCTGTGAGCCACAACTACTGAGCCTGTGTGCCACAGCTACTGAAGCCTGCATGCCTAGAGCCCATGCTCCGCAACAAGAGAAGCCACCGCAATGAGAAGCCTACGCACCGCAACTAAGAGTAGCCTTGCGCACAGCAATGAAGACCCAATGCAGCCAAAAATAAATAAATAAATTAATTAATTAATTAACTTTAAAAAAAAGAATTGGGGGACACAGAAAGGCTTTTGTACCCAGAAGGGCCCTACAGGGTCCTGCTCGGTTTCAACTACACATACATGATAGGTTCAGAGACAGAAGGGTAAAATGAGGTATATGTGCCATCCTGAGCTACGGGGTGGGATAGGGGCGTGGGGCTTCCGAAGACCGGAAGGTCTTCACAGGCCAATAAGAAGAGCAGATGTTTGGTAATTAGATGTTTGCTCCGCCACAGAGATGGGGCCACTTAGATAAAATTTATTGCTGGTAATAACACCTTTCTGGGAAAAATCCTCAATTTAAATTCTTCCAGGTGCTCAAAGGGAGGGGCAGTAGTTTCTTTTGAACCTGTAGGAGCTTGATTGCCTTTAGCCCAAAATAATCCTCATGCAAAAGTGGCACATTTGGGAGAGGCTGGTTCTAAAGCTCTACATTTCATAAATGGCTTTTTTTTTTTATGGTGTGTTTGAATCAGAATCCAAGTAAGCGCCACACTTTGCTATTGGTTGCAAAGCTCTTAAGTCTCTTTTCGTGTTGCATTTCCCTTCCAACTCTTTTTTCCATGTCATTTATTTGTTGAAGAATGTGCTTCAGCTTTAGACATTCTATTTTTTGCTTTTGTCTCTGCTTCCTGTGAGATTCTTGATTTTTCTTTGCTTTGTCTTTTCTGGGAACCAGGTGGGGGAGGAGGGTGGTAGTCTCGCTGTGATGTCATTCATTTAATGCCCCGTTTGGAGAACCCACCCCTTCTTCCACAGGGCCTGGTGCTTCCTCAGGCTCAGTCCCCCAGGCTCAGTCTCTCCAGCTGCCCGAAAGGGTGTAGGGGGTGGGGTCTTGGGCCTATGTGTGTTCATCAAAGACCATCAGGAGCGCACCTGCAGTGAAACAAAGTTGAGTTTATTGTCTTGTTGAAATGAGAGAGACGGGCATCGTGGAGACCTGCGGGCGTCTCTGAGAGAGTGTTATGAAGAACTTAGAATACGATTTGGACTTGAGTTAGGTGATCTGGAAGAGGGCTCAGGGAAGTGTGGTTTGCTCCGGATTGGGTGCTGTCTGGAAATGAGGGGTAATCCTGCGATTGCTTAATGAACTTTATCTAGGAGTCAGGAGGAATGAAGTGTAATCAGTAAAGAAGCCTCAGGCACTTTCTGAGCCAGAAGACGGGTCTCTGGAACATTCTTCAGGTCTCGGTTGTTCCTGTTCTTCTTCATGCTCAGGTGTGCCTGTGGAATGAATGGTCTCGTTTTTAATCTTCATCTGTCACGTCACCGAGTGGCCTTGTCTGATGGAGGTGTCCTAGGAAACTGTCTTTGTTCAACAGGAGAATTTCATGGCCTCGTTGTGAGGGCCAGGCCAGCTCCCAGCTGTCAGGGGCTGTTTTGTTCTTCTCCAGTCCTAGGTACCTCTGTTTTCAGCTCCCTGATGCCTCTGTTCTGAGCCTTGCCGGCTCTGGGCTCACTTCTGGGCTGGCTTCTCAGCTTGCCCCCCTGCCAGCTGTCAGCTCTCAGCTGCCTGTGTTTGCTAGGTCGGTGACCACTCAGAGATCTCTTTCCAAATTTGTGTTGCCTTCTCTCTCTGCTGTGAACCCTTGGCCTAGTCTCTTTACCTTTGGGGGGCTTATGCCTTTTTTTTGTCCCTTTACTGTCTTTAGAGGACTTTGGATTCAGAGCAGTTGCAGGTGACCGCATCCCCACAGCATCGGTAACTGGCAGTCGTGTCAGGTTTTTGTCTGGGGCAGGCTTTTGTCAGAGAACTGCTCCTTAGTGAAGTCCTGTGCTTAGTGAGGGGATGCTTTGTATTTATTCCGACAAATCCCCTCCTTGATAACGTGGGGGACATGTGTGGACCACAGGCTGATATTGGGATCAAGAAGGTTCCCATTCCCTCACTTAATGAGAACTGCATTTTTTCTTCAGGCATCCCACTTTACCATCTGATTCTGTACCGAGGGCTGTGTCATCATGGGGGAGTCTCATGGACTCACTTGTTTAAGTGGATTCCCCACGGCTGAGTAACTTTGTTTCCTTACATCTGGAGCAGTAGAAATATCTGCTTCTTAGAAACCGTCAAGGTAGCAAATGCACACTTTAATAAGAACCATACTTCTCATCTGTGAGACCCAGCATTTTTAATTAGCTGGCTGGACAGCTACTTGTCTTCTTTAAAGTATAAATTATTAAAGGCCAAGGGGGGAAACGTCCGTTTAATGCAATGACACGCTTATACCATTCGTCTTGGCAACCTGGCTTCACTCAGTTGTACTCTGTGGAGAAATAAGGCAATTTACAAAAGAATCATCGCTACGATGTGATCCCAGGGAGCCGAAAATGTTCCACCACGGTCATAATTACACATCCCATGTAATGGGTTAAAGGTGGAGGAAATATCTTTGGTCCTGTTGCTCAGATGGAAGTCGGCACAGAGGCTAGAAAGCCTGATTCCGGTTCTGCAAATCCCCAAACGTTTAACAGGGCTCATGGGAGACCCGTCAAGAGGGTCAGTGGTGCAGGAGCTGCATGAAACGGTCTGTGACGAAATCCACTTACAACACCTTTTTTCTTTAAAACCTTGCTTTTCTATGTATAATTGTATTTTTAAAGAGCCATATTTGCATGTAGACTGGGATTTGCTGTTGGAAGTGAACATAACCTCTGAATATGAGGAGGGCATGTTATTAGAAAATAACCATTGTCATTGATAGTGGGTAAAATTTTGACAATAGCACCACCTGCTGTGATTTACAGTATGACCCTTGTATGCCACATACAGTGCACGTCTCATTTTCACAATAGCTCCATTTAGCCAGTGAGGAAAGAAGGCCAGAGAGGTTGACAATGTTACACAGTTAGGGAGCAATGAAGCCTCAGTTCAAACCTGAGTCTGACTCAGCTCAGGTCACCTCCTCCAGGAAGCCTTCCCTGACCTCCACACACCCTCCACTATGACACCTGCATCATACCCCAGATCTTGCTATGTGTCTGCCACAAAAGCAGGCTGGAACTTCTTCCTCATTTATTCCCAGTCCTGGCCCAAAGCAGCCTCTGGATAAATTCATTCAAAATGAACCTGATGTCAAGCCAAGCCCCTCTTTCCTTTGTGACCAGGCATTGCCACTGCCCTGTCCCTGTGTGGTCCTCTGGCTCTTGCACCCGGGAACCTGGGATGAGAACGCTGTGAAAGGGTCCATCTCTTACAGATACAAATAAAGTGTGAAGTCATCAGCATTGCGGCTGAGTTTTTTCCAAAAAAGGAATAAAACAAAGGAGAAGGGGCAAAGGTTGAGAGATGGCCGGCAGACAGTGAGAACACCCTTTGTATAGAGACCCATTTTGTAACCGCACTCTTGCTGGCAGCTCCCTACACATAGGCAAAGGTAGGAAGGGTTCAGGGAGTCCGTTGTGAATGCCAGAGGTCTGAGGAGTTAGAGAAGTGAAGACAGCCCAGGACAAGGGGCCACAGCCCCAGAGGACTGAGGGGGCAGAGAAAGCCTCATTTTAAACTTAGAACCATATCCATATACATATTTGAGTCTAAGACACGAGGGAGAAAATAATATTCAAAGGAAACAGGTTCCTTGGGTCTAGCGGGGAACGCCAGGTTTAAACAGATATCAGACATTGTAGCCAAGTACAGGCTCGGAACTGGGGCTGCCCAGGTTGGATCCCAGCTGTGCCACGTTCCAGTGTGTGACCTTGGACTAGTTGTTAATCTGTCTGTGCCTCAGTTAAACCTTCTGTAAAATGAAGGCAATAATAGTATGAATTTAACTGAGTTTTTTTTTTTGTTTTTTTGTTTTTTTGTTTTTTGTTTTTTTTTTAACTGAGTTGTTTTGAAGGTCAAGGTTAATACCCGTGAAAGGCTCAGATCACTCAGCATAGCCAGCATGGGTTGAGCACCTGTTCCGTGCCATCCCTGTGCTCATTCACAGGATCTCCTTATCACCCCAGTGAGGTCAGTACCTCTATTAGCATCATCCCCATTTTACAGATGCAGAAACTGAGGCACAGATTGCTGACTATCTTTCCCAAGGTCATTCAGCTAAGAAGCAGCAAAGCCAGAGGCTGAATCTGGACAATCTGGTGCCAGAATCCCTCTCCCAACTACTTTGCCATGCTGCCTCTCAAAAATACTCTTTTTGTAGTATCAAGGTACCTGTTGTAGGTTGAATTGTTTCCCTGAGAAAGGTCTGTTGAAATCTTAACACCCGGGATCTGTTTGTGCTCATTTGGTTGGTCTTTGTTTTCTTCCACACGTGCCTAAATTTGTTAAGAACACTTCACATATACCAGTATTCAGGTAACTGGGATGAGACTTAACAAATGAACAGGCCCTCTGTGATAATACCACACGCAGCCTTGGGTGACGGAAGCAAACCCAGTAAATGAAAATTCCACTTTATACTGAAATGAATTATTTTCTTTTAAGAAGAGTTGATTAAATTCCAGCTCCACTGTTACCTTTGAAATATTGCTGGCCTCCTCTCCCCTCCCCCACCATCTCTCTCTGCAGGAAGGAGAAATGGTGACAGTAAGGACAGACTTTCCTTGTCCCTTCTGTCTGACCACGAAGCAAGAACTGGTCAGTGATGTGGGAATGGCAGGACCCAGAGGCATGTCCCCTGGAGACAGGGAAGGATGGGGGTACAGGGCACATCGGGAGTGCCCCTAGGTCTGAAGGGACAATTTGAGTCGGCAAGTGTAAGCTCCGCAAGAAACTTCTGATCTGACAAAGAAGTATTGAGCAGGCAAAAGCTAGACATCTCTACAGCCACTGAAGACCACGTCTGAAAGTAGGAAGGCAGGGAGAGGAGGAGGAGGAGAGACAGCACTTTTGTAAAAGAATGGAAGGATGGATACCAACTGCCATATTACGGAGGTTAATTCTGGCGCGGGGCCGCGGGATCACAGATGGCCTCTGTTTTGTTTTAATTTTATTTTGTTCTATGTTCTTTTGGGGGTTTTCCGTGTGTTCTGCCACAAACACCTATGACTTCTGGAATTAGGAAAAAGTTATTTTTAAGAATATGAGTGTTGGGGGGAGGGGGCAAGATGGTATATCTTGTAAGGCAGCATGATGTGACGGCAGAAGAGTCATATAAAAGATCACTACTGAAAGGCAAGCTGCAAACTTTAAGTTTTTACTGTGAGAAAATATTTTGCAACTGATAAGGAATCTTGAAATCTTGGAGAGTGAAGAATTTGTCAATATTAGAAATCACAGTGAGCACGCTCCTGACTCAGGGCCCTTACACTCACTGTTCCCTCTGCCCCAACACTTTTCCCCCAGACTTCTGCCTGGTATCCTTCCTCACTTCAGGCAGGTCTCTGCTCCAATGTTTATCAGACGCCCCTGCACAGAAAAGCAGCCCCCATACCCCAACACATGAATGTTCCTTCACCAGAAAGTCGTTATCAATGACAGCATGGATGAGGACCATCCTGGCCCAGAACAATAGTGACAATAGGCAATCATCATAGTATTCCTTGAATGAAAACATGAAGTCACTTAGATGTTTCAGGGGGTGGTGCAAGTGTCATTTTCTGGCCTTAGGTCAGGAGCCCCAGGTCTCTCTCTTCTCGGGGGCCCCTGAGGATGACACAGACATTGGACTCGCAAAGCAAAGCAATGGCATTAGCCAGAAATTCCAACATATTCAGTTCCTGGTGAGTTTTCCATGAGAAAAGAGTTTAAAGACATTAGACACGTAGAACACAGACTTTGGCCCCAAAATGCCAACTCTCACTAAAATGAACCAGGATTAAATGGCTGATTCCAGATCTTGGGCCAAAAGTGTATAAGATGAACCTGGGCCATCTGGTCCTGCCTGAAAAAAAGGAGATCTCAAAGGGTCACGGCAAACAAAGACCCAAGAGTCAACCTGAAAAGGCTCCGTGGCCCAAATGTGACCATTTGAATAATGACAATGTTTTGAAAGACATTAAACATATTAAAATATATGAGTTCATATTAATATTCCAAAAAAAACACCCCAGAACGAAACAAAACTAATTGATTACCTTAGATAAGGCACAAACTTGTTATTCTGAAAACTGATAAGGCAAGGGAAAGAATTGAGCTTTATCCTGCTTTTCTCTACAACCTATATTTCAAGATAACCAAGTAAAGAAGGAAAATTTCTTTCTATTGAAAGCTATTCAAGCTAATAAATGAATAAGCAATGAGGTAATTAGAAAATCAGCATTTTGCAAATCCCCAATGAAAAACGGACCTAGGTAGCAGTAATTAATGGCTGCTAACCATTCAGTGAAAGTCAATGGAATGTATTAGAATGCATGGATCAGGGTGAAAAACTAAACCCACTAATCAATGTGGGTTAGTGTCATCAAAAGTGGGCAACTTTGCCTCTTGGGGTGATGCAATAGGAAGCACACAGCACTACCTAGGAAGTAATTTTGATGGAAAAAAAAGCCTAAATCTGACCAAGCCCTTGACCATACTCCCAGGAAAGGAAACGATCAGGGATAGAGGAACAGGTTAACAGATAGTTCTAGAAAGCAGTAAGCCAAACTTGGAAATGTAGAAAATTCTACAGGACAAATGACCCGGTTTCTTCAATAAAGATACGATTTTAAAGAAGAGAAGGCAAATTGTTAGATCAAAGGAGACTTGGGACATCACAATCAAATGCGGTATGTGGCCCTTATTTGCATCCTGATTTGAAAAAAACAACTACAAACATATGTTTTTGAAATAATCAGAGAAAAGTGAATATGAACCAAGTATTGGACACTCATAGGAATTACTTATTTTGTTGGCTGTCATGATATTATGGTTAGAGTTTTTAAGTCACTACATTTAGAGATACATATTGAAATATTTGCACGTGACATTATATGATATCTGAGGTTTGCTTTAAAATACTCCAGCAAGAAAAATATAAATGGGAGAGCACCTGAGACAAGAATGCTGAAAAGTGGATTTCTGTGGAAGAGGATATTGGCTCCTGCAGTTTTACACTCATGTAGCTTCTCATCTACCTGGGAGAGAAGACTGCTTTGCTTATTTTAAAATTTCCAATTTATTGTAGACCAATACTTTTGTAAAATACAATAAAAGTGAATTGCCAAAAAAGTTAAATGATAAAAAACCAGACATACAGCATATAAGTCTAAATTTTTCATTGGGTTCAACACACATACAATTATATTGAAATAAATACAGTCAGAACAAATATACTACATGGAAAGCGAAAATAATTTTTTAAACCTATTTTGTGGCTGTTTTCCACTGAATGTGCCTATATAAGCAATGAATATGGAGAATTGCTATTACATTCATAACTTTTTGTCGTTCCATAATCATAACTCATCAGAAAGTTATGAGTGAGATAGTGATTCCCCATATTAAATGCCTCTGCACACAGTTTGAACAAAAACCACGCATATCAATATTTAAAGTTTTTAATGTGACAATTGAGTTTGCTTCTTGCTTGTTAATTTATCTAAACTAGTTTGGCTTGATGACAACACTACTCACAGAGGATAAACTTTTCTTTGTTTCGTTGTCATGACACTTCTAGTAGAGAAATCAGACTCACAGAGGTGTGAATGGCAGGAGAGAGTTTCAAGTCATTTCAGCAGGCTCAGAATATTCATTTTTAACTTGTATCCAAAATGAAGCAAATAATGATATATTTTCAGTATTCGTCTTTAGTCCTTAATCCTAGCCAGTGCCATCAACTTATCCTGTAAAGTTGTACTTCAATTTAAATTATCCATACCTTCTGATGAAAAATTATTCCAGAGCCATAGATTTCTTACATGTGCATTGTCTTCTGGTGGAAAATAAAATTCATATTCATAGGTGTATGAGTGTAGAGTAACAGGTCACTACCTACATTCCTAATTGTTGTTGAGACATGTCATAAAAATCATAGAAATCCTAACTTTTGCCTCTTTGATATTTTGTTGCATTCCTTTTTGAGTGGAAGTTTTAAGATCATTAAACATATCTAAGAGGGCTTCCCTGGTGGCACAGTGGTTGAGAGTCCGCCTGCCGATGCAGGGGACACGGGTTCGTGCCCCGGTCCGGGAAGATCCCACATGCCACGGAGCGGCTGGGCCCGTGAACCATGGCCGCTGAGCCTGCGTGTCCAGAGCCTGTGCTCCACAACGGGAGAGGCCACAACAGTGAGAGGCCTGCGTACCGCAAAAATAAAAACAAAACAAAAAAAACCCCAAAATATCTAAGAGATCAGACAAATCAACAAGTCCGGAGCTCTAGTTCACATCTTCAAATACTGGATCAGGGGCTTCCCTGGTGGCTCAGTGATTAAGAATCTGCCTGCCAATGCAGGGGACATGGGTTCAAGCCCTTGTCCAGGAAGATCCCAAATACCGTGGAGCAACTAAGCCCGTGCGCCACACTACTGAGCCTGCGCTCTAGAGCCCGTGAGCCACAACTACTGAGCCCTCGACCCACAACTACTGAAGCTCTCATGCCTAGAGCCCATGCTCCACAACAAGAGAAGCCACTGCAATGAGAAGCCCACGCACTGCAACCAACAGTAGCCCCCGCTCACTGCAACTAGAGAAAGTCCGTGAGTAGCAACAAAGACCCAACACAGTCAAAAATAAAAAAATAAATTAAATAAATAAATTTTAAAAAACAAAAATACACATTGGATCAAACTGATTCCTTACCTTACAGAAAAATGGTGAATTTGTTCTGCATTGTATTCCAAAAGAATTCTCCCTGCAACAAGCATTGCGCCTCAGCATGCAGTAAGAGATTATTATGCTCCACATCCATACATCACATAAAAGTAGAATGACTTTTTTAATGAAGTATAGTTGATTTACATTATTTCATTCTTTTTTATGGCTGAATAGCATTCCATTGTATATATATATACCGTACCTTCTTTATCCATTCATCCATCGAGGGATATTTAGGTTGTTTCCATGTTAATGCATTTTGCTTTTATGTAATTCACAGATTTTTAATTAATCATTAAATACACTAGTTCACGTGATTTTTTTATTTGTTTGTTTTGGTAACAAGACTTTCTCAATGAAGGAAGCAGTGCGTTAATTCACAAGCTCCTTAATCCAGGTGACTGGTCCAGAATATTCTCCCATCATTGCAACTATGCTATCAGAACACACTGTCCTACACAAAACAAACTCCAAACTACATTTGTTGATGATATATTCTTTTGTAATTTATATAGTTCAGAGCTAGGTGCGTTTATTGACACTGAAGTTAGAAAGAATACATATCGCCATCATGTTTAAATTTCACACATACTAGAATTACCATATTAACAAATCTGTGCATTCTTTATGCTACAATTAAAAATTCTTTACTGGCTTTATTTGCTCTGTGGGTTTGTTTTCTTTATACTAGGCAGTTCCTCCCTGTATCAAGCTATGGTCAATGAAACATGGGGTCAAATAACATAGGGTTAAAAATAAATCATTGGATTGCTATTTTCCTAATTAAGCTAATAATTTGCTAAATTAAAAACAGAAAAGCTTGATTTTAAAAAAATAACAAGTCATAAAAATAAATAAATGCTTAAACTAGGAGTTTTATAACTTTTAGATTTCAGTTGCCAAATTAAACTGAAAATTGTGTATGTTGCAATGTGTATCTGGTACATCAGTCACACCGTACACAATTCATCATGTAAGTTTATTTATTTATTTATTATTTATTTATTTATTTTGCAGTACGCGGGCCTCTCACTGTTGTGGCCTCTCCCATTGCAAAGCAACAGGCTCTGGACACGCAGGCTCAGCAGCCATGGCTCACAGGCCCAGCCGCTCCGTGGCATGTGGGGTCTTCCCGGACCGGTGCACGAACCCGTGTCCCCTGCATCAGCAGGAAGACTCTCAACCACTGCACCACCAGGGAAGCCCACATCATGTAAGTTTAAAAAATCCAAACTGTCTATCCTGCTTCTTGAGATGAATCCAGTGAGAGGCACTTGGAAGTCATGGCAATGTCAAATTTCTGTGAAAGTTTCTCAGTGTTTACTCTCAATTTTTGTACTTAATGCCTCATGGATCAGAAACAAACAGACTGTGGACACCATGGGTCCATGGACTATAGTTTGAGTAGCGCTACATTGTACTACTCTCTCTACTTTTGTGTGTGTAACTGTTTTCTAATACTGCATAACAAATTACCACAAACTTAGTGGCTTAAAATAGCACAAAGTTACTCTGTCACAGTTTTTGTGGGTTAGGAATCCAGGAATACTTAGTTGGGTTCTCTGCTCAGGGTCTCACAAGGTGACAGTAAAGATGTCATCTGGGCTGCATTCCCATCTACAAGCTCAACTTGGGAAGAATTAGCTTCCAAGCTCCCTCAGGTTGCTGGCAAATTCAGTTCCTTGCATTGTAGGACTGAGGTTTGTGCTCTGATTGGCTGTCACTCTCCTTAGGCAGCTAACAGCATGACTGTTGACTTCATCAGGGCCAGCAGGAGACAGTCTCAGTTGCTTTGAATTTCTTTTAAAGAGTTCATCTGATTAGGTCATGCCCGTACAGGTAAATCTCTCTTTCCATTAACTTGAGGTTGGCTCATTAGTTCAAGATGGTGGAGTAGAAGGATGTGCGCTCACTCCCTCTTGTGAGAGCACCAGATCACAAATAACTGCTGAACAATCATTGACAGGAAGACACTGGAACTCACCAAAAAAGATACCCCACATCCAAAGACAAAGGAGAAGCCACAGTGAGATGGTAGGAGGGGAGCAATCACAATAAAATCAAGTCCCATAACTTCTGGGTGGGTGACTCACAAACTGGAGAACACTTATACCACAGAAGTCCACCCACTGGAGTGAAGGTTCTGAGCCCCATGTCAGGATTCCCAACCTGGGGGTCTGGCAATGGGAGGAGGAATTCCTAGAGAATCAGACTTTGCAGGCTAGAGGGATTTGATTACAGGATTTTGACAGGACTGGGGGAAACAGAGACTCCACTCTTGGAGGGCACACACAAAGTAGTGTGCACATTGGGACCCAAGAGAAGGAGCAGTGACCCCATAGGAGACTGAACCAGAGCTCCCTGCTAGGGTTGGAGGGTTTCCTGCAGAGGTGGGGGGACGGCTGTGGCTCACTGTGGGGACAAGGACACTGGCAGCCGAAGTTCTGGGAAGTAATCCTTGGCGTGAGCCCTCTCAGAGTCCACCATTAGCCCCACCAAAGAGCTGGGTAGGCTCCAGTGCTGGGTCTCCTGAGGCCAAACAACCAACAGGGAGGGAACCCAGCCCTACCCATCAGCAGACAAGCAGATTAAAGTTTTACTGAGCTCTGTCCACCAGAGCAACATCCAGCTCTACCCACCACCAGTCCCTCCCAACAGGAAGCTTGCACAAGTCTCTTAGATAGCCTCATCCACCAGAGGGCAGACAGCAGAAGAAGGAAGAATTACAATCCTGCAGCTTGTGGAACGAAAACCACATTCATAGAAAGACAGACAAAATGAAAAGGCAAAGGACTATGTAACAAATGAAGGAACAAGATAAAACCCCAGGAAAACAATTAAATGAAGTGGAGATAGGCAACCTTCCAGAAAAAGAATTCAGAATAATGACAGTGAAGATGATCCAGGACCTTGGAAAAAGAATGGAGACAAAGATCAAGAAGATGCAAGAAATGGTTAACAAAGACCTAGAAGAATTAAAGAGATAAACAATACAATAACCGAAATGAAAAATACACAAGAAGGAATCAATAGCAAAATAACTGAGGCAGAAGAACAGATAAGTGACCTGGAAGACAGAACGGTGGAATTCACTGCCACAGAACAGAATAAAGAAAACAGAATGAAAACAAATGAAGACAGCCTAAGAGACCTCAGGGACAACATTAAATGCACCAACATTCACGTTATAGGGGTCCCAGAAGGAGAAGAGAGAGAGAAAGGACCCAAGAAAATATCTGAAGAGATTATAGGGACTTCCCTGATGGCGCAATGGTTAAGAATCCACCTGCCAATGCAGGGGACACAGGTTCGAGCCCTGCTCCAGGAAGAGCCCACATGCCATGAAGCAACTAAGCGTGTGCACCACAACTACTGAGCCTGCACCCTAGAGCCCGTGAGCCACAACTACTGAAGCCTGCGATCCTAGAGCCCATGCTCTGCAACAAGAGAAGCCACTGCAATGAGAAGCCCGTGCACAGCAACAAAGAGTAGCCTTCCTTGCCACAACTAGATAGAAAGCCTGTGCTCAGCAAAGAAGACCCAATGCAGCTTAAATAAATAAATTTATAAAGAAAAAAAAAAGAGAGAGAGATTATAGTTGAAAAATTCCCTAACATGGGAAAGGAAATAGCCACCCAAGTCCAGGAAGCACAGAGAGTCCCAGGCAGGATAAACCCAAGGAGAAACACGCCAAGACACATAGGAATCAAACTGACAAAAATTAAAGACAAAGAAAAATTATTGAAAGCAACAAGGGAAAAATGACAACTAACATACAAGGGAACTCCCATAAGGTTAACAGCTGATTTCTCAGCAGAAACTCTACAAGCCAGAAGGGAGTGGCATGATATATTTAAAGTGATGAAAGGGAAGAACGTACAGCCAAGACTACACTACCTGGCAAGGATCTCATTCAGATTTGACGGAGAAATCAAAAGCTTTACAGACAAGCAAAAGCTAAGGGAATTCAGCACCACCAAACCAGCTCTACAACAAATGCTAAAGGAACTTCTCTAAGTGGGAAACACAAGAGAAGAAAAGGACCTACAAAAACAAACCCAAAACAATCAAGGAAATGGTTATAGGAACATACATATAGATAATTACCTTAAACATGAATGGATTAAATGCTCCAAACAAAAGAAACAGGCTTGCTGA
This sequence comes from Lagenorhynchus albirostris, assembly GCF_949774975.1. Taxonomy (NCBI): domain Eukaryota; kingdom Metazoa; phylum Chordata; class Mammalia; order Artiodactyla; family Delphinidae; genus Lagenorhynchus; species Lagenorhynchus albirostris. Next base: position 38,343,292 of record NC_083108.1, on the reverse strand, counting down.
ATGGATACAAAAACAAGACCCATATATACGCTGTCTACAAGAGACACACTTCAGATCTAGGGACACATACAGACTGAAAGTGAGGGGATGGAAAAAGATATTCCATGCAACTGTAAATCAAAAGAAAGCTGGAGTAGCAATAGTCATATCAGATAAAATAGACTTTAAAATAAAGAATCTTACAAGAGACAAGGAAGGACAATACATAATGATCAAGGGATCAATCCAAGAAGAAGATATAACAATTATAAACATATAGGAACCCAACATAGGAGCACCTCAATACATCAGGCAACTGCTAACATCTATAAAAGAGGAAATCAACAGTAACACAATAATAGGGAGGGACTTTAACACCTCACTTTCACCAATGGACAGATCATCCAGACAGAAGATTAATAAGGAAACACAAGCTTTAAATGACACAATAGACCAGGTAGATTTAATTGATATTTATAGGACATTCCATCCAAAAACAGCAGATTACACTTTCTTCTCAAGTGCACACTTAACATTCACAAGGATAGAACATATCTTGGGTAAGAAATCAAGCCTCAGTAAATTTAAGAAAACTGAAATCATATCAAGCATCCTTTCCGACAACAACGCTATGAGATTAGAAATCAATTACAGGGAAAAAAACGCTAAAAACACAAACACATGGAGGCTAAACAATACGTTACTAAATAACCAAGAGATCACTGAAGAAATCAAAGGGGAAATAAAAAATAGCTAGAGACAAATGACAATGAAAACACAATGATCCAAAACCTATGGGATGCAGCAAGAGCAGTTCTAAGGGGGAAGTTTATAGTGATACAGTCCTATCTCAGGAAACAAGAAAAATCTCAAATAAACAACCTAAGCTTACCCCTAAATCAACTAAAGAAAGAAGAACAAACAAAACCCAAAGCTAATAGAAGGAAAGAAATCATAAAAATCGGAGCAGAAATAAATGAAATAGAAACAAACAAAACAATAGCAAAGATCAATAAAACTAAAAGCTGGTTCTTTGAGAAGATAAACAAAATTGATAAACCTTTAGCCAGACTCATCAAGAAAAAGAGGGAGAGGACTCAAATCAATAAAATTAGAAAAGAAAAAGGAGAAGTTACAACAGACACCACAGAAAATACAAAGCATCATAAGAGACTACTACAAGAAACTCTATACCAATAAAATGTACAACCTGGAAGAAATCGACAAATTCTTAGAAAGGTATAACCTTCCCAGACTGAACCAGGAAGAAATAGAAAATATGAACAGACGAATCACAAGTAATGAATTGAAACTGTGATTAAAAATCTTCCAACAGACAAAAGCCCAGGACCAGATGGCTTCACAGGTGAATTCTATCAAACATTTAGAGAAGAGCTAACACCCATCCTTCTCAAACTCTTCCAAAAAATTGCAGAGGAAGGAACACTCCCAAACTCATTCTATGAGGCCACCATCACCCTGATACCAAAACCAAACAGAGATATCACAAAAAAAGAAAATTACAGACCAGTATCACTGACGAATATAGATGCAAAAATCCTCAACAAAATGCTAGCAAGAATAATCCAAAAACACATCAAAATGATCATACACCATGATCAAGGGGATTTATCTCAGGCATGCAAGGATTCTTCAATATACTCAAATCAATCAATGTGATACACCATATTAAAAAATTGAAGAATAAAAAGTATATGATCATCTCAATAGATGCAGAAAAAGCTTTTGACAAAATTCAACACCCATTTATGTTAAAAACTCTTCAGATAGTGGGCATAGAGGGAACCTACCTCAACATAATAAAGGCCATATATGAAAAACCCACAGCAAACATCATTCTCAATGGTGAAAACTGAAAGCATTTCCTCTAAAATCAGGAACAAGACAAGGATGTCAACTCTCACCACTATTATTCAACACAGTTTTGGAAGTCCTAGCCATGGCAATCAGAGAAGAAAAAGAAATAAAAGGAATCCAAATTGGAAAAGAAGTAAAACTCACTGTTTGTAGATGACATGATACTATACATAGAGAATCCTAAAGATGCCACCAGAAAAGTACTACAGCTAATCAATGAATTTGGTAAACTTGCAGGATACAAAATTAATGCTCAGAAATCTCTTGCATTCCTATACACTAACAATGAAAGATCAGAAAGAGAAATTAAGGAAATGATCCCATTCACCATTGCAACAAAAAGAATAAAATACCTAGGAATAAACCTACCTAAGGAGGTAAAAGACCTGTACTCAGAAAACTATAAGACACTGATGAAAGAGATCAAAGATGACACAAACAGATAGAGAGATATATCATGTTCTTGGATTGGAAGAATCAATATGGTGAAAATGACTATACTACCCAAAGCAATCTACAGATTCAATGCAATCCCTATCAAATTACCAGTGGCATTTTTTACGGAACTAGAACAAAAAAACCTTAAAATTTGTATGGAGACACAAAAGACCCTGAATAGCCAAAGCAGTCTTGAGGGAAAAAAACAGAGCTGGAGGAATCAGATTCCCTGACTTCAGACTATATTACAAAGCTAAAGTAATCAAGACAATATGGTACTGGCACAAAAACAGAAAAATAGATCAATGGAACAGGATAGAAAGCCCAGAGATAAAGCGATGCACCTATGGTCAACTAATCTATGACAAAGGAGGCAAGGATATACAATGGAGAAAAGACAGTCTCTTCAGTAAGTGGTGCTAGGAAAAGTGGACAGCTACATGTAAAGGAATGAAATTAGAACACCATACACAAAAATAAACTCAAAATGGATTAAAGACCTAAATGTAAGATCAGACACTATAAAACTCTTAGAGGAAATCATAGGAAAAACACTCTTTGACATAAACCAGGGCAAGATCTTTTTTGACCCAGCTCCTAGAGTAATGGAAATAAAAACAAAAATAAACAAATGAGACCTAATGAAAATTAAAAGCTTTTGCACAGAGAAGGAAACTATAAACAAGACGAAAAGACAACCCTCAGAATGGAAGAAAATATTTGCAAACAAAGGATTAATCTCCAAAATATATAAACAGCTCATGCAGCTCAATATTAAAAAAACAACCCAATCATAAAATGGGAATAAGACCTAAATACACATCTCTCCAAAGAAGACATACAGATGGCCAAGAGGTACATAAAAAACTGCTCAACATCATTATTAGAGAAATGCAAATCAAAACTACAGCCAGGTATCACCTCACACCAGTTAGAATGGGCATCATCAGAAAATCTACAAACAACAAATGCTGGAGAGGGTGTGGAGAAAAGGGAACCCTCTTGCACTGTTGGTGGCAATGTAAACTGATACAGCCACTATGGAGAAGAGTATGGAGGTTCCTTAAAAAACTAAAAATAGAATTACCATATGACCCAGCAATCCCACTACTGGGCATATACCCAGAGAAAACCATAATTCTAAAAGACACATGCATCCCAACGTTCACTGCAGCACTATTTACAATAGCCACGTCATGGAAGCAACCTAAATGCCCATCGACAGATGAATGTATCAAGAAGATACGGTACAAAGCAGGAATAAAGACGCAGACCTCCTAGAGAACGGACTTGAGGTTACGGGGAGGGGGAAGGGTGAGCTGTGACAGGGCGAGAGAGAGTCATGGGCATATACACACTAACAAACGTAGTAAGGTAGATAGCTAGTGGGAAGCAGCCGCATGGCACAGGGATATTGGCTCGGTGCTTTGTGACAGCCTGGAGGGGTGGGATAGGGAGGGTGGGAGGGAGGGAGACGCAAGAGGGAAGACATATGGGAACATATGTTTATGTATGACTGATTCACTTTGTTATAAAGCAGAAACTAACACACCATTGTAAAGCAATTATACCCCAATAAAGATGTTAAAAAAAAAAAAAAGAAGATACGGTACATATACACAATGGAATATTACTCATCCATAAAAAGGAACAAAACTGGTTCATTTGTAGAGACGTGGATGGACCTAGAGACTGTCATACAGAGTGAAGTAAGTCAGAAAGAGAAAAACAAATATCGTATATTAACGCATATATGTGGAATGTAGAAAAATGGTACAGATGAATCGGTTTGCAGGGCAGAAATAGAGACACAGATGTAGAGAACAAACGTATGGACACGAAGGGGGCAAAGTGGAGGGGGGGATGATTTGGGAGATTGGGACTGACATATATACACTAATATGTATAAAGTAGATAACTAATAAGAAGCTGCTGTATAAAAAATAAATAAATAAAGGCAAAAAAATCAGCTTATTGTATAACTCCAAAGAAAGAAAAGGTATTCAGCAAATATATTGTTATTTGGATACACAATGATTTTTACCTCCCCCTGACATATTTCATGTATCCAGGACTAAAATCTTCTCCAGAAAAAGAGAATAAAGGAATAAAATATTTTTTAAAAACAACAACAACAAAAAAAACGAGGTCTATTGCTTAGGGACTTTAGCTACATTTGCAAAATTCCTTCATTTTTGCCATATATGAAACCCAATCATGGGCATAACATCAGGGGGTGGAGATCATGAAACTCTCTTAGAATTCTGCCTACAAGGTGTGTTTTAAATTTTCTTAATAATAATAATAAAATAAATTATATATATAATATAGAGAAAATATATAATTAATGAATTATACATAGAAAACCCTAAAGACTCCACCAAAAAACTGTTAGATTTAATAAACAAGATCAGTAAAGTTGCAAGATACCAAATCAATATACAAAAATCAGTTACAACTCTATACAGTAAAAATGAATTATCAGAAAGAGAAATTAAGAAAACAACCCCATTTACAATTGTATCAAAAAGAATAAAATAGCAAGATTGAATTTAACCAAGGAGGTGAAGAATCTGTACACTGAAAACTATAAGACTCTGATGAAAGAAACTGAAGAAGACACAAATAAATGGAAAAATATTTTATGCCCATAGTTTGGATCAATTAATAGTTAAAATGTCCAAATAAAAAATAGTTAAAATGTCCATACTACCCAAAGGGATTTACAGATTCAGAGCAATCCCTATCAAAATACTAATGACATTTTTCACAGAAATAGAACAAACAATCCCAAAATTTGTATACAACCACAAAAGACCCCAGATAGCCACAGCAATCTTGAGAAAGAAGAACAAAGCTGGAGGCATCACACTTCCCGATGTTAAAAGAAACAAGCCCCAAATGGAGTCACCTGTGCTAAGACCCACCAAGACTACCTAACCTAACTGCAGTTTCAGCTTCTCCCAAGAATGGAAATTTAAACAAATCAGTCTTGATTTCCTGGTCAGCACTAGTGAGGTAATCTGCCTAAGACCCACTGCCTATCCCTAAAGGAAGATAACCTTTCCTGAAGTAATCTACTCTTTTCATTTCCTTGTCCCACTCTCTTTTTACCTATAAAAACCTTCCATTTTGTACAACTCCTTGGAGCACCTTTCTGCTTACTAGATGAGATGTTGCCCAATTCATGAATCTTTGAATAAAGCCAATTAGATCTTCAAATTTACTCAGTTGAATTTTGTTTTTTTTTTGAATTTTGTTTTTTAACATTGATTTTCACACTATATTACAAAGCTATAGTAATGAAAACATTATGGTGTTGGCATAAAAAGAGACACATAGCTCAAAGGAACAGAATAGAGAGCCCAGAAATAAACCCATGTATATACAGTCAATTAATTTAGGAGCCAAGAATATACAGTGGGGAAAGGATAGTCACTTCAAGAAATGTTGCTGAGAAAACCAGACAACCACATGCAAAAGAATGAAACTCGACCACTATCTTTCACCATACACAAAAGGCAACTCAAAATTGAATAAGACTTAAACATAAGGCCTGAAACCATAAAACTCCTAGAAGAAAATACAAAGGATAAGCTCTTTGACATTGGTCTTGGCAATGATTTTTTGGATTTGACTCCAAAAGCAAAGGCAACGAAAGCAAAAATAAACAAATGGGACCACATAAAACTAAACAGCTTCTGCACAGCAAAGGAAACTATCAACAAAATGAAAAGGCAGCCTACAGAATGGGAGAAAGTATTTACAAATCAAATATCTGATAAAAGTTAATATGTGAAATATAAAGAACTCACACAACTCAATAACAAAAACAAAACAAAACAAAACCATTCGGTTAAAAATGGGCAGAGGAAGTAAATAGACATTTTTCTGAAGACATACAAATGGCCAACAGGTACATGAAAACGTGCTCAACATCACTATCACCAGGGAAATGCAAATCAAAACCACAATAAGATATCACCTTATACCTGTTAGAATGGCTATTATCAAAAAGACAAGAGATAACAAATGTTAGTGAGGATGTGGAGAAAAGGCAACTCTTGTGCACTGTTGGTGGGAATGTAAATTGGTGCAGCCACTATGGAAAACTACTATATGATCCAGTAATCTTACTTCTTGTATTTGTATAAGAAAAATGAAAATATCTTTAAAATGAAAATAAGAGGGCTTCCCTGGTGGCGCAGTGGTTGAGAGTCCGCCTGCCGATGCAGGGGACACGGGTTCGTGCCCCGGTTCGGGAAGATCCCACATGCCGCGGAGCGGCTGGGCCCATGAGCCATGGTCGCTGAGCCTGCGCGTCCGGAGCCTGTGCTCCACAACGGGAGAGGCCACGGCAGTGAGAGGCCCGCGTACCACAAAAAAAAAAAGAAAGAAAATAAGACAGAGCAGTCTTTGTAAAATTAGCAGAACAATAGTGTCACATGACCCACCTTCTCATCACTGCCCGTGCTAGAGTCCAGAGGCCAGGGGAATGCACAGAGTATTTGATGTCACTGTGAAGTCTTTTATGGAGTGAAATGATTAACACTCAGGGGCATGATGAGGTTGATGGATGGATTTGCTTCTAGGGAAGCAATGTTCCTGCAGTCTGTTGGTCAATGGTTTTGATGCTATTGGCGGGGTTTCCACTTGGAGCTCCAGGGGCCTCTATCTGTCCTTATTTTGTCAACATTTTTAGCAATAGCTTTGATGGTTATTCCATTTTCTGACAAAACAGAGCAGGGAAGAAGAGATAAAGTGATAGACAACAGAGTGAAGATTGAGACTTATCTTGGGAGTCAGGAATGTCAAGTTAACACTAAAAAAGATTAATTTGCACAAAGATGAATGTCAGGCTTTATACAGACATCTTCCTAGTCACTTGTAAATTGTGAGTGTGGGGAGACTTGAAAGAATTCCTGTGAAAAAAAAGATCTGGTGATCTCAGTCAATGCTAAGTCCAACGTCAACCAAGAATTTGATGTGGCAGCTAAAAATATGAGTCCAACCTGGGTTTGCATCAATCCTTTCTGCACTGCCCTCTCCACGGACCACCACATCTGGGTGTTACACTTGAGAGCCTCCTCACTGGGCTCACAGTTGCCCAGCCTCCCTTTTCCCTCTTTCCTGGCCCACATATCATTGTATGTGAGGGGACCACTTCTACTTCCCAACACGCTAAACCTCAGCACCTCCTCATTGCCTACCCAGTCATGCACAAAACCTTGGCCTGTAAGGCAAAGAGCTTCATGTTTTGGCCAGCTCTTTCCAGCCTTCTTCTTCCCTCTCTTTCCTACATGTTTCAACTGAACTTGAGATCTCACCATTTCCTGAATATATTCCAGTTTCTCCCCCCCTCACAAGCTGTCATCTCCCTCCTCAGCCTTCCAGCTGCACCTGCTGAAAGTTCCAATTCTTTCCATACCTTGCCTTACAACTTCTACCTCAACCCCCAATCTCTCACCCAGGAAACTCCATGTTTTTGTTCTCCTTTCATGGGTATATATTTTTTATTATGTCTGCCGTGTGAGTGTTGGGATTTCTGGGTGGGGCTCTGGTGTGCACCTGGTGGAATGAGGCACAGGGTCCCAGGAAAGTCTGTATCGTGCTTCTCCTCCCCCCACTCCTCCTCATCGTGGCTCAGGCTGAGGAATCTGTGTTTAAAGAACAATAGCAGAATGAGAATGAAGTGCCAGGATTTAATGTGAACCAATGCCCTTGTTCTACAAAGTAGAGCCCACTAGGAAAATTCAGTTAGAGTAGGCAGATTTGGTTCAAGGTCAAAGTGGGATACTTACTCTTCCCACCTGCACCTCCAGTGCAGAGAGAGGGGCAGATCGACGGAGAGACAGAGAGAGATGGAGGGGGTTCAAGTGGGCAGAGTCCACTTACCAAGAGTGGACACAACACAGAAACAGTGGATGGCTGGCCTGTCACTAGACTCCAAATCTTGCCTTAGGGAAGATGGACAGGGCACCACAAACGGGTGGTATCTTTTAAGGCTCAGCCACCTGGTCTCCTAGTAAAACAGGACCAGTGACTATCCTGGGATTTACCCAACCACAGGCACAACTTCCCCCTTAGAGGGAGACTGGGATGGCGTGGAAAGAGAAGCTTGGAGAGAGGTGCAGAATTGGTCTATTCCCAATTGGAAACTACTGGAGGACAGTAAAATTTAGCCAATCTAATTATAGAGGAAATAACTGCATTTTGTTTATTGCATATTTGGTGTGATTAAAAATTTACTGGAGAAAAATCATCCATGAAACGTATTTTAACATTTTTCTGAATGCCTCAATGACACTTGGTGCAAAACAAACAAAAAAATGATCTCTTTATAATAACCAAATTTTTAGCATGTACCTGACACAATGCTACTCAAGAAATCTGCAGAATTGAATTTGTGACTTACATTTTAAAACCAGTATTGACAAGTTTGAGTCAGTCAGGGTTTTAGTATCCAGAATGGAAGGAAGTCATCTGAAAAACATATAATATGAGCAAGATTCAGGTCACTTCTAGGGGTGAGAGGGGCTTTTTCTGAATTACAGAAACAAGGCCAAATAAGGTCAAATGATTATGGGACCCTACAGGACATGGTTTAAGGCTCTAACAACATAAAGGAGATGCTTCCAGCAATGAGCCCTTCAAATAGAGGAAAGGCTGCCTTGAGAGGCTGCCTGCGACTAGAGCAACAAAAAGAAGATTCTGGTTCTGAGTCAGGAATTAGACTCAACTTCCAAATCTGAGTCTATGAAAACTAACTTCATGTAGGATTTGAGAGAGAGAGAAAAGAATGATTTAGCTAAACATTTGAAAACCAGATTTACATTCTTAAAGTCTCATTTAAGGAAAAAAAAAAAAGGAAATCCCGTTTCTTTTCTCTTTATCCACGTTGCAGATAATGTGTTTCAGAGACACTCACACCACCGTGTGTTTAATTATGTTGTATTATCATTGGGTCTTTAGAGTCAAATATAATCAGTCTCTGGGAATACTGGGTTTTTGCACCATTATGTCTTGAAATCATTTATATCCAAGCTTAAATGAATTCAAATAAACATACTTTTTCTCTAAAAGTTCAGGGTTATCTATTACTTTGAAGTTGGTAATTAGCTTTATTTATAGGGACATAACTGACATTTGACTGAAAAAAAATGCTGCAACAGGTTTGACTGTGGGTTTCAGTTAAAGAACAGATATTACTTAAATTTTCATTTTTTTCCTAACAAAGGATTTGTTGCAAAATTAACAAATCTGAAAGAGTGCAGGGCAAATGATAGCCTGTATATGCGTAAATATATGAACTAATAAAAGCTATCATCTGAAGCCCAAGAGAAAGCCAGCTATTTGTAATTTGACAGCTGGGTGAGTGCTGTTTTAATTAATGTGATGAACTTGTGAATTTAGTCAATTTAATTATAGAGGCAATAACTGCATTTGTTTATTGCATATTTGGTGTGATTAAAAATTTACTGGAGAAAAATCATCCATGAAAGGTATTTTAACATTTTTCTGAATGCCTCAATGACATTTGGTGCAAAACAAAAAAACTGAAATATATATATATATATATATATATATATTTTTTTTTTTTTTTTTTTTGCGGTATGTGGGCCTCTCACTGTTGTGGCCTCTCCCGTTGCGGGGCCCACCCGCTCCGCGGCATGTGGGATCTTCCCGGACCGGGGCACGAACCCGCATCCCCTGCATCGGCAGGCGGACTCTCAACCACTGCGCCACCAGGGAAGCCCTATGAACTATATTTTGTGCGTAATATTGAGTTATATTTCTTCATCACAATCTGAGCTAGATTTGGTCAGAATCAGCCTGTTGTAAATCAGCAGCTGCTGCCACAACTCACCAGAATAAAACAAATTATGGAAAGATTGTTTATTAGGTTGAGCCTCGTCTTTATTAGTCAATTGCTACAATTTTATTTTATAGTCTCATTTTATTCTAATGCTTTCTCTGTCATAAAAATGTTAATAATTTCTCTTAGTATTTCATATTAATTTGTCAAACCAAGCTTAAACAATGCCATAAGCCTGTCCTGCAAGAGATTTGGTGGTGGATGGGGAAGCCAACTCAATATACCAGTATTATGGGCCAAGGATCAAGTCCAATTTCTAAAAAAAGGTTATTGAGCACCTTCTAGCACCTTCTATGTGGCAGGCACCATCCCAGGCTAGCAGTACTGGGTAAACAATATAGACCAGGTTCCTGGCTTTGGGAACTCACAAGTCTGATGGAGGAGATCTCCATGTAAAGAAGCCATCGTGTTACAAAGCACGGTAGCCATGGTGGGAAAGAAGAGGGACACCAGGGTCACCAGCCAGCCAACCCAAGAAAAAGCACAGCACTGAGGTATCTTTTTAGAGACTTCTTGACTTGGGGGTCCTTCGCCAGGTTTAACTAAATTAAGAGTAGTAGAATACATTTAGATCCCACTTTATTTTGAAATGTGAAATAACATGTAATGGTTAATTTTATATATCAACTGAACCATGGGATGGACAGATATTTGGTTAAATATTATTCTGAGTGTGTCTGTGAAGGTGTTTATGGATTGGATTAAGATTTGAATCAGTAGAATGAGTAAAGCAGATTGCCCTCCCCAGTGTGGGTGGGTCTTATCCAATCAGATTAAGGCCTGAATAGAACAAAAAGGCTGAGTGAGGGATTCACTCTCTCTCTACCTGTCTCTGAGTTGGGACATTGGTCTCCTCTTGCCTTTGGATTCAGACTTGGACTGGAAGTTACACTATCAGCTCTCCTGCTTCAGACTCGGGCTGGAACTTCTTAGCCTCCATAATCATATAAGCCTACTCCTTATAATAAATCTCTTTACATATATATTCTGTTGGTTCTGTTTCTCAGGGGAACCCTGACTAATACACCATAATGCAGTCAACCTGTGAATATCCATTAGCTTCCAGTAGAAATGGTGTAGTTCTGCCTCCCCGGAGGGCTTCTCAACTCGATTAAACAAATTGAACCGATATTAAAATACTCCTTTCATTGACCTAAAGTGGGCGTGTGTCTTAAGTGGAATGTGCCAAGCAGTTAAGTTTTCCAGTTACGTGAGGACTGATCCATGTCACTCCCAAAGACTCCAAAGCATTCTCCTTTCTTCTGTGACTTCCACCTTCAGAAATGAACACTGCAATCAGAAGACAGAACTAAGGTGGCCTCTAGGACAGTGATTCCGAAATGGGATGCTCAGACCACTCATGGCCCTGTTAAAAGTGTGGATTTCCAGGCCCCCTCTGGCACCTCTGGGGAACCCTGTGGGAGTGGATAAACTCAAGGACCTCACTGCAATTGGAGCACAGTTCAGCAAGAAGGTCTCAGGACATGTCCTGACAGCCATTTTCATCGCTGCCTTTTACAATTAATTCTAGAAACACATGTTTTCTAAACGCACCATTGTTTTGTTTTATGTGGTCTTTTAAAAAGAACTGTCTCTAGTTTCTGCCACTTCCAATCAATCTTAGCTCTTGCAGCCCTGCCAGTTCTCATACACACCTGACACTTCCTGCTGTCTGCTGTAGAGTAGCTTTGGGGATAGAGATTATTTCCTTTCCTCCTTCTCAAGCCCCACCCTAAGCTTTTTCTGTTTAACTAAGAAAAAGCAGAAATTGGTTAAATCTGTATTTATAGGGAATCTTTTCCTAGTTGTGTTAGGGCCACAGTTGTTGATCTGGTGACAGAAGAAATTCCTGACTGATTAAATGTGCTATGTCTAGATGCTCTAGCAATAAAATTGTGCCCTTGAAGTGAGAGCCTGGCCCCAGATGGGGTCCTGTGGGAAATGCCTCAATGTGGGAGCAAGACTGCTTCAGACCTGGGAGAGGTCCCATGCAGTGGAGCCCTTCATGACTCCCCCCACTCACTATCCCTGCCTCCTGGGACATATGTCCCCTCCTCAACCTGGAGGAGAGAGGCAGTTTGTAGATTGAGATGTCAAATTGCCCCAGTAAAAGGCATAAATGGGCTGGCATAACTTTATTACGTACAGCTCATAACTTAATTCACAGCCCCTCCTCCTTTTGGCTTCAACCCAAATGCCCATCAACTGATGAATAAACAAAATATGGTGTATCCATACAATGAGATATTATTTAGCCATAAAAAGGAATGGATGAAGCTGAAAACATTATGATAGATGAAAAAAGTCAGTCACAAAATGTACTTGAAAGAAATAGAAAATATGAACAGACCAATCACAAGCACTTAAATTGAAACTGTGATTAAAAATCTTCCAACAAACAAAAGCCCAGGACCAGATGGCTTCACAGGTGAATTCTATCAAACATTTAGAGAAGAGCTAACACCTATCCTTCTCAAACTCTTCCAAAATATAGCAGAGGGAGGAACACTCTCAAACTCATTCTACGAGGCCACCATCACCCTGATACCAAAACCAAACAAGGATGTCACAAAGAAATAAAACTACAGGCCAATATCACTGATGAATATAGATGCAAAAATCCTCAACAAAATACTAGCAAACAGAATCCAACAGCACATTAAAATGATCATACAGTATGATCAAGTGGGGTTTATTCCAGGAATGCAAGGATTCTTCAATATACGCAAATCATTTAATGTGATACACCATATTAACAAATTGAAGGAGAAAAACCATATGGTCATCTCAATAGATGCAGAGAAAGCTTTTGACAAAATTCAACACCCATTTATGATAAAAACCCTGCAGAAAGTAGGCATAGAGGGAACTTTCCTCAACATAATAAAGGCCATATATGACAAACCCACAGCCAACACCATCCTCAATGGTGAAAAACTGAAAGCATTTCCACTAAGATCAGGAACAAGACAAGGTTGCCCACTCTCACCACTCTTATTCAACATAGTATTGGAAGTTTTAGCCACAGCAATCAGAGAAGAAAAGGAATCCAAATTGGAAAAGAAGAAGTAAAGCTGTCAATGTTTGCAGATGACATGATACTCTACATAGAGAATCCTAAAGATGCTACCAGAAAACTACTAGAGTTAATCAATGAATTTGGTAAAGTAGCAGGATATAAAATTAATGCACAGAAATCTCTGGCATTCCTATACACTAATGATGAAAAATCTGAAAGTGAAATCAAGAAAACACTCCCATTTACCAATGCAACAAAAAGAACAAAATATCTAGGAATAAACCTACCTAAGGAGACAAAAGACCTGTATGCAGAAAATTATAAGACACTGATGAAAGAAATTAAAGATGATACAAATAGATGGAGAGATATACCATGTTCTTGGATTGGAAGAATCAACATTGTGAAAATGACTCTACTACCCAAAGCAATCTACAGATTCAATGCAATCCCTATCAAACTACCACTGGCATTTTTCACAGAACTAGAACAAAAAATTTCACAATTTGTATGGAATCACAAAAGACCCCGAATAGCCAAAGCAATCTTGAGAACGAAAAACGAAGCTGGAGGAATCAGGCTCCCTGACTTCAGACTATACTACAAAGCTACAGTAATCAAGACAGCATGGTACTGGCACATAAACATAGATCAATGGAACAGGATAGAAAGCCCAGAGATAAACCCACGCACATATGGTCACCTTATCTTTGATAAAGGAGGCAGGAATGTACAGTGGAGAAAGGACAGCCTCTTCAATAACTGATGCTGGGAAAACTGGACAGGCACATGTAAAAGTATGAGATTAGATCACTCCCTAACACCATACACAAAAATAAACTCAAAATGGATTAAAGACCTAAAGGCCAGAGGCCAGAAACTATCAAATTCTTAGAGGAAAACATAGGCAGAACACTCTATGACATAAATCACAGCAAGATCCTTTCTGACCCACCTCCTAGAGAAATGAAAATAAAAACAAAAATAAACAAATGGGACCTAATGGAACTTCAAAGCTTTTGCACAGCAAAGGAAACCAGAAACAAGACCAAAAGACAACCCTCAGAATGGGAGAAAATATTTGCAAATGAAGCAACTGAGAAAGCATTAATCTCCAAAATTTACAAGCAGCTCATGCAGCTCAATAACAAAAAAACAAACAACCCAATCCAAAAATGGGCAGAAGACCTAAATAGACATTTCTCCAAAGAAGATATACAGACTGCCAACAAACACATGAAAGAATGCTCAACATCATTAATCATTAGAGAAATGCAAATCAAAACTACAATGAGATATCATCTCACACCAGTCAGAATGGCCATCACCAAGAAATCTAGAAACAATAAATGCTGGAGAGGGTGTGGAGAAAAGGGAACACTCTTGCACTGCTGTTGGGAATGTGAATTGGTACAGCCACTATGGAGAACAGTATGGAGGTTCCTTAAAAAACTACAAATAGAACTACCATATGACCAGCAATCCCACTACTGGGCATATACCCTGAGAAATCCATAATTCAAAAAGAGTCATGTACCAAAATATTCATTGCAGCTCTATTTACAATAGCCAGGACACGGAAACAACCTAAGTGTCCATCATCGGATGAATGGATAAAGAAGATGTGGCACATATATACAATGGAATATTACTCAGCCATAAAAAGAAACCAAGTTGAGCTATTTGTAATGATGTGGATGGACCTAGAGTCTGTCATACAGAGTGAAGTAAGTCATAAAGAGAAAGACAAATACCGTATGCTAACACATATATATGGAATTTAAGAAAATAAAAAATGTCATGAAGAACCTAGGTGTAAGACAGGAATAAAGACACAGACCTACTAGAGAATGGACTTGAGGATATGGGGAGGGGAAGGGTAAGCTGTGACAAAGTGAGAGAGTGGCATGGACATATACACACTACCAAACGTGAAACAGATAGCTAGTGGGAAGCAGCCGCATAGCACAGGGAGATCAGCTCGGTGCTTTGTGACCACCTAGAGCGGTGGGATAGGGAGGGTGGGAGGGAGGGAGACGCAAGAGGGAAGAGATATGGGAACATATGTATAACTGATTCACTTTGTTATAAAGCAGAAACTAACACACCATTGTAAAGCAATTATACTCCAATAAAGATGTAAAAATAAAAAAGAAAATGTACTTGAAGGGCCCTGCAGAACCAAAGCAAGAGTGCAAATCTTCAGTGAGGGATCTGAGGAGAGAAACTCTAAAGTACAACTCAGCAATCTGGTCCTGGGCTCCAGCCTTGAAATTTACTAGCTTTATGGCCTTAGTCAAGATTCAAATTTTTCTAAACTTGAATTTTCTCATCAGTAAAATCAGGAAAACAGTGTCTTCGTTTGTGAGGTTTGAATGAGATTGTGTGTGTGTTCAGTGCTATGGTAGTTTATTACAGAAATGGGCCCCCAATTACTTCTTCCTCTACCTCCACCCTTGGTGGTCTCATTCCACACTGATTCTGGGATTAGCTACGTGACTTGCTTTGACTGATGGCACATTCGCGGACATAATTTAAGCAGAGGCTTAACATACTGTGCATTGGGACTTGCCTTCTTATACCACACAAGTCTACCATGAGAAGACACCTGAGCTAGCCTGCTGGAGACGTGTGGCTCAGCTGTCAGCCCAGCCATGAGAGTGAGGCCGTCTTAGACCATCCTATCCCAGCTGAGCTGCCAGATGACTGGAGCCATACAAGAGACTCCAGGTGCAGAAGAACCAGCCAGCTGAGCCCAGCCCCAATTGCTAACCTACCTGTCAAAGACCACTAGGAACACACTCGTAGTCAAGCAAAGTTAGCTTTATTTCGAGTGCTGCAGCAATGGAGAGTGTACACCAAAGGAACCAGGAAGGGGAAGCCAGGAGGGGCTTATTATAGGATTTGGGTGTCTGTTGGGTGATTCCATAAGGCATTTAGGGAAGTGGGAGCCAGTTTTTGATTGGGTGCTTTCAGAAAATGGGGCCACCTTGTTGACTGGATCTCTTGATAATTTTTATCTATGAGGCAGGAGGATTAAAGTGGGACTACATTTGTCAGCGGTAACTCGTATCAGCTGGAAGGAGGAGCTGTTTAGTTATTTTTGAGTTGCAGAATGTCCTTGTCTCTGTATAGTTTCAGGCATGATCACAAAATAGTCTTGTTCTGTCTTATTCCATCATGGTCAAAGAATGGCCTTGTCTGAGTATTGTTTATATGCTGTGAAAACTGTTTATATACATTCAGGAACACTACAGCTGCCAGGTGTTGGGGCCACTTTTTACTTTCTTACACAGAATCATAAGCAAATAATTGTCTTAATGCTCTAGGTTTTGGGGTGGTTTTTAATTCAGAAATATATAACTAATATGAGCTCTTTGTAATGCCTAAAGTGCTGTGCAGGCTTTCTGATCCCTTCTGGGGTTATATATGTAGAAAGCCCTGACTTCATGGGCTCAAAGTAGAAGAAGTAGCAGAATGTGAGGAAGTTAACCAGGACCAGCTGAGGACAAGGAGCAGGTGGGGACTTCAGAGGCCCGAGGTGGCCACATACATGCAGCAGACAGGGCTGGTTTAATCATCTCCTGCTTGAGTCTGATGCTGCCTCTTTCAGATACTGCTTCCCAGGACCAGACCATGATGTTCCATCTTTCCTAGGCCCTCCCCATCCAGGATCCACTCCTGGCTTGAGGGGTAGCAGGGCAAGGGCAGGTTCCCCAGGACCTTTTCTCAGCTAACATCTCTCACAGGCACATGAAAGCCTCTGGTGGTCTGTGCATGAACAATCTATTCTGTTCACAGACCCTTCTGTGGGTTCAGCCATCATAAACAATATTGGAGCCTATTTTATATTTGGTAGAAAGATATACCTGCCCTTGCTCTGGGTACCAGAGGTATTGACCCATTTCAAGGAGGTGTGACAGAGGAGTCATAATTCTTGGTTATTGTTTCACCTCTTGAATGACCAATAGCCCAAGAGTGAACTCTTCTGCTTTTTGACCAGGTACTTTTAGCTTAAATCACTGCCAGTCAGGCTCTGGTCATAAATCTCCTAAGGACAGGTCACGCTTCTTGCAGTTACTTCTTCTCTAGCCAAAACCTTCAGTGAAGTTCAGGGAAGAAAGAAGGACAGTAAATCTTATTTTCCTCTTACAAATACTCTATAGGCTAGTCCCCACTGACAGCTTAAAAACTGACTCAAACTTGATCAACTTCTGGGAGGTACTCTTTCACTCAGCTACAAGAGTGTGTTTTTCCATTCACCCTCAAAGCCAGAGGCAGCCACTTTATCTGTCAGAGTCTACCACAGTTGGGTACAGAAAGATCCAGATGACTGAAAAGTAACCATTCATACTGGCTTCACAGAAAGGAAGAAAGTAAATCCCCAGGGGGAACACTGGGACATTTGTCTTGGTTCAGTAGGTCCTTGAAAGAACATGAGAAGCCCTTTCTTCATTTGAGGGTGTTGAATTGCATTTTACATGAAAATTTACCATTCCAATCACAGGGGACTTTTGAATTTCAGTGAATCCTCCCTTCCTTCCTTCTTGCTCTGTCGAACCAGCGAAGAGCCAAACATTGGCTAATTGCAGAGCCAGTGTCAACTCAACCACAGAAACCTGGATCATCCACTCTTGGCTATGCAGTTTGCCAGACAATGTCAATGTTAAGATAGGAAAGGATTCCATACTTTGAAGTCACAATCACTCAGCAATGATTCCACCCACTTCTACCCATGATGAAGGGCCATTGGCCAGATTCCTGGCTCTGTACCCTTCTGGCTGTCACATAACAGTTTTGTATCTCAGTGCCTTTGTTTGTGTCAATAGAATGTGTTTCTACCCATCTCACAGGATTGTTAGGAGGAAAGTACAAAATTTCTTTGAGGCGTATAAAATGATAAACTTATGCTCTGTGAAATTTTATACATTTATTTAATGTGTTATTCCACGACATCTCACCATAATTCTATCACAGTAGGATAAATGGCAGCAGCCAAAACACATCCTCCCCACAAATAACAAGAATAGTTTGTGAGCTCCCCAAGGCTAAGAGCCATGTCCACTCATCCGTATATCCACTGTGACACACATCACCCAAGGAAATATCCCTAGGATAGGTGTGTTGAATAGATAGATGGAACACTGAATGAATGAATGGATGGATGGATGGGTGGGTGGGCGGGTGGTAGATGAATAGATATGGTGGATGATCGAATGGATGGATGCAGGACCAAGATGGTATGCAACAGCATGGGCATTCGGGTTGTCGAAACATTAAAATACTTCCACATTGGTTGGTAAATATGTCACTCCCTGAGCTCTTCAAGTGCTTCCTGTTGTCCTGACTACCTTGATCCTCCTCCTCCCACAAAGCCCCCAGTCCTTTCCACAATGGCAATTGTACGGTTATCATCTGGCACAGAATTCCGTGCTGATAGGAAATCTAAGTGGTTGATTCCAGTGGCCCCACTTAATTGTGAAATATTTTGAACATCCCTCTTGCTTGGATGGGTGACCATTTCATTACTGGGCTAGTTTTAGGCCACCGGCCCTAGGACGAGGCTCTTAATAAATCCTATGAATGAGATTTAAATCTGTTGTCAGTATTTCCTAGCTCATAGGATTCAACTCCATCATAACTTGAGGTCCTCTAAGGTTTTAATCTTTGTTGTTGACTTTCCTTTCTTCACCACACTCCAAAATTTCCAAATAGTGATTTGCCACATGTGGTGCTGGGACTTTTCCCTCAAGTAATTCCTTATTACATTAACTCACTTTCTTAATAGCATGGGTTTGGAGCATTTCTTATTAATTAACTTCCCCAGCTTTATTGAGATATGACTGACATACAACTTTGTATAAGTTTAAGGTATACAATATGATGATTTGATACGTGTATTTATTGCAAAATGATTACCACAATAAGGTCAGTTAGCACCTCCACCTCTCACATGATTACCTTTTGTGTGTGTTGTGAGAACATTTAAGATCTATCAGCAACTTTCAAGTAGGTAATACAGTACTGTTACTGTATTACTGTATAACCACACTGTTACTATGGTTACCATGTCGGTACATTAGATCCCCAGGACTTACTCATCTTAAAACTGGAAGTTTGTACCCTTTGACCATCTCCCATTCTCCCCCATCCCCACCCCTGGCAACCATCATTCTACTCTCCGTTTCTGTGTAAATTACCTTCTTAGTAGCATGAGTATGGATGATTTCTATTCCAAATAGTTACTTATTATATTAACTCAGTTTCTTAATAGCATAGGTTTTGGGGAGAAGTGCTGGCTAAGTGTCATGACCAATGGCTTCATCTAGAATACTCCTTCATTAAACCCTGGAAGAACTTGTGACAGCTGTATATTTACCTCTCCAGGCAGAGCTCACGTCACGTTTTGAAAGAGATGTTGGTCTCACACAGGCCATGATCCAGCCATGTTGCTGATGCCTCGTTATGTGTCTCTCAGCGCCTCCACTGGGGACTACCACTTGGAATTTAGGGACTGCTGCCCTCCACCTACACTATGGCCACCATGCATGGCTTTGGTGGGATGGAGCCCCCCTCCCCCCACTCCACTCAGTTCCCTGCAACAATCTTTGGGCAGTAATGCTCACCACTCCCAACACACACACACTTCCCAATAATGAATAATAATCTCCAGAAGGAAACAGTGTAGCAATAGGAAGGCAGAAAGTGGGGCTTCCCAGGTGGCGCAGTGGTTAAGAATCCACCTGCCGATGCAGGGGACACGGGTTTGGGCCCTGGTCCGGGAAGATCCCACATGCTGTGGAGCAACTAAGCCCGTGCGCCACAATTACTGAGCCTGTGCTCTAGAGCCCACGAGCCACAACTACTGAGCCTACGCAGCACAACTACTGAAGCCCACGTGCCTAGAGCCCGTGCTCTGCAACAAGAGAAGCCACCGCAATGAGAAGCCCGTCCACCGTGCTCGCCTCAACTAGAGAAAGCCCACGTGCAGCAATGAAGAACTAATGCAGCCAAAACTAAATAAATAAAATAAATTAATTAAAAAATAATAAAAAGAAAGGCAGAAAGTGTTTCCCATGGACCTCTTCATTAACGTGCTGAGCATCAGCTGAGCCATTTGGTCCACTCTCTTCTGTCCAGACCATGCCCAGAGTACAAAGGAAGGGGCTCTTTCTCACCGCTTATCAAACAGCTGAGAGATTTAGTTTTCAAACTCTGGGGCAGGGCCTTGAAATATAAGTTCTTTCCCTTGGGCCAGAGTGGAGTTCTTAGGTGGCCCCTCTCATCCCTCCCCTCCTCAAGGAGGCAGAAGTGTTAACCTTCTCAGAGTATTGGCCTCAGGGTTAGGGGGCAGGAAAAGGACTCTTCCAGCCCCAGTTTTTCTCTGTCTGCTGCACGTCACTTCCTTAGAAGAAAAGGATGCATTATGTACTATTTGGAAAAGTTTTATCAAAGGGAAGTTGTTCTAAGAAACATAATAGTTAGCATCTAGAATGTGCACTTCACAGCTGGGCCAGGCGATGAAATGGATCAGTGGCTTCTGCATTTTGAAAAGAGAAAAACATAGTGGCTGTCATCCTTCAACAGCGAGTATATCGAATGATATTTTGTAATTAACTCCTACTCCTCTGAGACAAAGAATAAAAGATCTGGAATAGCTCAGTTCCCTCCATCCGAGCATAAGGAAAGAAGCATTGCAGTAATATCAGGACTGCCACCTTCAACAGCACCTGCCAGATTTTGAGAGGAGATTTTCTTCTGCCAACATCATTCTCCTTTCCCCCACTGCTAGAGAACTGGCTGAATTTCCCCTTCTCATGTAGCATCTTTTTTTGATAAACTATAACAACTATAGTAACACATTAGAAGAAATAAATATCACACAGAGGAAAGGCTTCAGTGTTTGCTGAAGGTACCAACTGCACCGGTCTCCAGGGTTACTGGGTTGATTTGCATCAGACTCCTGTTCTCTTCTCCACCACCCCATCCCTTCCCTGCTTCCTGGAGACCCTGTGAGACAAAGTCCCCATCCTAGCAAATGGCATTTGCACATTTCTACACAGGACTCACCCCCCCCACCCCACCCCCACACCAACTCACAGCTCTTGCTGCCGGCGCCTGGTTTGACGCATCCACGTGTTTCCAGGCAGCTCATGCCCAGTGAACTGAAGCTTTGAGCCATGACCTCAGCAGGAAGGACTTGCAGCCTAGCTCCCAGCCAGGTTGCAGTCATCCGGGAATAAGAACTGTGTTGCTGCAGATGTTCATCTGACCCTCTTGTGCAGGAGCTGAGGGTCTGGGGAAAAAGAGGGGGACAGTCCCACAGTCTGAGTGGAGGGTCGCATCACTGATGCTCAGAGCTTTCCTCGCTAACAGGTAACTTCTATAATCATAACAAATCTAGACTTTAAAAAGAAAGAAATGAGCTCTGCCCTCCTCACTTCCAAGCTGGGCAGGGAGGAACAGAGGAACAAGAGCCTCTTCCTTTGTCTAGGCAGTATGGTTCATAAAGCACTTGGTGAAAGCTGGGTCTGCCCAGGAAAACAGAAATCCCTCTAGGTCTTTGAAAAGAGGAACTTAATACAGGGGATCAGTTGATGAAGCTACAGGAGCGCAGAGGAATTCAACAGGAAACAGTGGAAAAGCAGAGATTAGCCACAGCAGGAAGCCACAAACACACCAGGGCCCGTGAAGACAGTGGGAGCAGAGGGTGGGACCAGGGGCCAAAACCAGGTCTCCTGCAGATACTGAAACTGTGAGATGGCCCCATGGGAGCTGGGACCATAAGGCAGGGGCTGCGTGGCAGAAGCTGGAGCCTTGAAGGGAACACAGCCACTGCTGAGATGCAAGAGCAGAGGGAGAGAGTAAAGCCGTAGGGAATTTCCTCCCCTCCCTCCAGTTTTCCACCAGGCCTCCCGTGGCATGCCTCCCAAGGTCAGTGGTAAAGAAGCCCGTGAAATGTAGCTCCTTACAATCAAAAGAGGTGCACATGAAGGGCTGGGGTGGATCTGAGGCACACCGGGCACCCAGTCTTTCCTTTCACCCTGGTTACAGACCAGGAGGACTGAGATGAAAATCAAAAGGTTAGATGGCCATCCCTCAGTAAACACCAGCTTAGCCCCTCTGCACCATCACACCCTTGGAAGTGAGACAGGAGATAGCTGGGCCGCTGAGCAGCTGGAGCTTGTCTCCTGCAGACATTTCAAGGGAAAGATAAAGGCAGGAACAGAGAGGAGCTGAGCTCTGCCTGAGTAAAAAGATAAGACGACCACATTTTTCATTCTTGAGGTCAAGGAGACCTCCCCGACTACACATGCGCAAAAAAAGGTTCCTCAGGAGTCAAAAAAGGGAGGGGGCGTTAGCCCATAGTACGTCCTGACAGCCTCCCAGAGCCCTCGCGCTGGAATCCATCTTGGCTAAAAGACGTGCGCCCACGTCGGGGAGTGCCCTGAGTCAGCCCAGATATGGGCACAAAGCCAGATGAAGCAAGACGATTGGCTAGAGGAAGCCCAGAAAACTGCCCCCATATAAACCGTTTAAGCCACCCCCAAAGCACGTGACTCTCCGAGCCCCCTCGTGTGTCTTTCCACACGTACTTGTTTTCTAATAAACACTTTACCTGCTTCACTACCTTCTGTTTCCTTGTTGAATTCTTTCTTCAGAGAAGACAAGGACCAAGGTCCTGTTTCAAGCCCGCTGGCCCTTGTGGTCTAGGCGTTAAGATTCCTGGTTTTCACCGAGGCGGCCCGGATTCAATTGGCAGTCAGGAAACTAAGATCCTGCTTCAAGTGGCCGCACCTGTGGCCCCCACCCCCGCGCCGCCCCGCCCCGCCCCGCCCCGCCCGAGCTCAGAAGCGGGAGCAAGAATATGCTCTGAGGTGGGGATGAAAGAAGATCCCACAAAGACTTTGGGAGACCCCAGGGCAAGGGCTGAGAGGTCCACAGTGCGAGTTCGCTCAGGCTGGACTCCTAGGATGGGTGGGTTCTGGGGTCTAAGAGTTAGGGTGTCTTGGACAGCAGCAGAAATTTAAACCCTCAAGTTCCATTAGAGGACCTGGGCTAGAGGTGGTCCATGTTACAGCGGAGGGAAAGAAATTAGACCGGGGCTTCCAGCTGTGTAAAGGTGCTTTTTTTTTTAACCATGTCATGGGCTTGCACTGGACAACCTATTTGTTATTTGAATCCCTAATGCTTTGCACTCTAACGAAATTGTCCCCCCACTTTGTAAGGCTGGTGGCGGGTGTGCTGCTGTGAGCTGAGCTAGCTTACTGCTTATGAGTCCAGGTGGGCCGGGGCCAGAGTCCAACACCACCGTCTGCAGTCCTGGCCGTGGACACCTTATTGAACATTTCAGGTTCCTCTCCTGGAAGATGGGGGTGCTGACACCTACCTTGCAGAGAGCTGTTATGAGGACTACGTGAGACAGCGAACTTGGCAACAAAGCACTTAGCACAGACCTTGACTCCCGGAAAGGGCTCAGAAAATGGCAGCACTGGTCTGCGGGTGAGACAAGGCTCTCACAGCCTTACCAGGATCACCCACCCACCAGGACCCCTGGATGCTCTGATCCTGGGCTGGGCCAGTGAGAACACACAGCAAAGAACAGTCTCCTTGTCACCTGCCTTCACAGCCGGGCAGTAAAGGGTTGAAGGCAGCAAATCGCCTTCCCAACCTGTGGCTCCTTAGTCACAAAAAACAAACAGATCACAGCCTGTCAAGTCCCAGAAGCGAGCGAGATCGGAAGAATGCATATTGCCTGGCAAAATGTACCACCTTCAGCTGCCCATGGAAGTCCTGTTATGTTGAGAAAGAAAGTCAAAGGCCCTTGCGGAGACGGGAAACCTGACGCCCCTTCCCACTGTCGAGGGGTCCGGGCTGGGTACTGTGGGGGACGGGTGGGGTGAAGGAGCAGTCAGGGTGCCAGTGGTAATGGACAGACGCCTCTGAAAGTCACGGGTCGCTGTCTGTCCTCTGTGGGCGGCGCAGGAGCCGGGAGGGCCTCCCTGGACCCGGCAACCACAGGGAGGGCAGAGGCTAACGGAGGAGGGTAACTACTGGTTATCTCAGGGCCTGGGGAACCAGCACACAGGGGTGGCTGAGGCAGGGGAGGGGGAACGGGGCGAGAGGGTCCTGAGCTCTGTGGCAAGACCCAGGGGGTGAGTCGGACAAACAGCAGTGAAGGTCACAGGTACGGGTCAGCCCTTCACTCACCCGAGTGGGTGCCCAAGGCGGCCTGTAAAGATACACAGCTTCCTCTAAGCCTCCTGCAAACGCGAGTGGCTCCTGGAGGGACCTGCTCAGCGTCTTCTGGGCTTTTCAGCCATGACTTCAGGACGGGGTTTTCTTTCCTTCGAGTGGATTCACACAACGCCCCATTCCACTCCCCACCGCTGTCAGGGTGCAGTCACAGTAGCTCTGCAGTTCTGTGTATTGTCAAGATAATGACCTTTCAAGAAAAGAAGAAAGAAACTACCGTTCTTGGAGGGATGGAGAAAGAGGACAGAGGAGAGAAAGCTCTAGAAACTCCAAGGAGGGCCACGGTCTCTGGCCAGGGTGAGACAGAGCTTCAGCAAAGGGCAGAGGCAGGACCACAGAGCATACTCTGGAGACAGTAAGTCCTTCTATGTGTCTGGAATGGTGCGCCGGGGAGGTATCTTCTGTCCACGGGTATATATTGGGTTAATGATAACACGTAACACACGTAATCCAGGCTTTACCGATATTTGTTCCCTTGAATTTGGGGGGAAGAATCTGAGCTTCATCTGACTGAATCAACAGTCAAATGGTGACCCCCAGGCATTCTTGGTGAGGTGGGACCATGGTGGCTCAGCAGCGGGGGCCCTGGACGACAGTCCCTTGTCACAGGGTCACAGGGGTGACAGGCCTCATGGGCCAGCCTGATTCAGTGAGCGCTGACAAAGATTCTTTGCTTGACCAAACTTTAGTCAGGTTCCCAAACCTTCTCCAAGCCCATCTCTGCACTTGCTTGTAAAATACAGTTTCAGCAAGCATCAGCTCCCCTAACCTCAATATCTGATCAGTTTCCTCGTCCCCCTCGTTTCCCAGGTGGTATCTGATCACCCCTGGCCTGCCTTCAGCAAGAATCCTGTTAGTCTGGGTTAGCCAGAGTTCCCTCTTACTGCTGATGCTTCCTCGTAGGAATTTTCCACACACTGACTCCCACCCTGATCCTTGGCTACAAATTCCCACTTGCCTGTGCGGTATTCAGAGTTAAGTCCAGTCTCTCTCCCGCTGCAGAATCCCATTGCAGTGGTCTCTCTACCTAGCGCCACGGTCCTGAACGAAAGCTGCCTTACGATCTTTGGTAAACAGCATGAATCATTTTTTCTTTAACAGGCCCACCTGCCTCCCCATTCGTCCCCCACCTGTCACCACCAGCCACAAACACTGATTTCCCTCCCCCCTTGCCACACCTGTGGGTCTGATGGGAGGCCCCCAGCTTGGCGCTGCTCTTGCCGATGAAAGCACTTCTCCACCTCTGCCCCTGGCACCTGAAAGTTGCCATGGTGGTGCCTTTCCACAGGTACAATGCCGCAAATTGGGCCCTGCCCCCGAAATATATTCTATACCATACAAATACTAAAAGTGGTCACAAAAGTACATTACGATAAAATATAAACAGATGCTTTAACAAACATTTGTTAAGTGAAATTGACTATTTAATATACAAGCTGCCATGAATAGTATCTTAGGCAGAGTTTTTTGCCTAGACCAAATTGGCCGACACTGTTCCTTTTTTTTTTTAAGTTAACAGGAAATATAGAAGTTTTCCTGCACTTCTTCCTCTTCCTCATTCCCTTCCTCTCAGTTCAAGCTTAAAGCCCTCAGGTAGGGCAGAGCAAGGTGGAAGGAAGTAATGGTGGCTCAGGGCAGTATGGGAGAGCCCACTCGGGGTCTGGAGGATGTCTGGTGAGGGCACAGCACAGCACGGGATTTCTGAGCCCAGGTGACATGAGGGCATCAGAGGGAAGCCTGAGGCAAGAGAGTGGCTACATACATTCGTGGATATGTTAAGGGAAAGGGATGCCAGGTTTCTCACTGACAGAAAAGAAAGTTACAAATAAGGAAGGAAAAAATAAAATGAATCCTGCGGTGCTGAAACTGACTGTCAGTGTGAACTCGCGTTGTCATATATATAGGAATAAAGACAGAGATAAATATAGATGCAAATGTTTGTGTGTGTGTAGATAAAAGTACATATAGGGCTTCCCTGGTGGCGCAGTGGTTGAGAGTCCGCCTACCAATGCAGGGGACACGGGTTCACACCCCGGTCGTGGAAGATCCCACATGCCGCGGAGCGGCTGGGCCCGTGAGCCATGGCCGCTGAGCCTGCGCGTCCGGAGCCTGTGCTCCGCAACGGGAGAGGCCACAACAGTGCGAGACCCGCGTGCCGCAAAAAAAAAAAAAAAAAAAAGAAAAGTACATATATATATATTCCCTAACCCTGGCCACACCTGGAAGCAGTGGTACCACAAAAGCAATGAGCCCACTTAACTCCCCAATCTTGGCTTTTTAATATCATCCCCAACTGAAAGAAACCAGGGCTCCTTAGAGAAATGGCTGATTCCAGGGCTGGGGCAGGGAACCTACAAGATGAGCCTGGGATATCTTACTGTGCCAGAAAGTAGGAAAGTGCTCAAAGAACAATAGGGATATGTCAAAAGGACTTGGGCCTACAGGTCAAATCTGAGACAATTTTAGCATCAAAATAGATGATAGTGTCAATGCCTATAGCTGAACCAGTTGGGTTTACTACTCATTACAGTGAGGGCGAATGCATACCATAAGTAACCATGGGGTATCTCAGTAAGAGGATGTCAGAAACTATTACAGGATCCGGCTTCTGTTTTGGAGGGTTTGGGGAGAGTCCAAGAACATGGGGTTTGCTCTGAATCACACACTGTCAGGAAGCAGAGACATTTCTATGATTGGTGCCTCAACAAATCTTATCTATAGGGAGGGCAGACTAGAGCAGGGATCAGGCTGTAACAGTCAAGAAGAAGCAGTCACTCATATTAGCCGGGAGAGAGGGATATTTGGTATTTTGTGGGTTGCATCTTGCTTTTGTCTATGCCTAGACAAAATTATTAAGTGGCCTTGTTTTGTATCAATTTGCCATGGTCTCAAAGTGGCCTTGTCTGATGTTGGTGCTCTGTGAGATGATTTGTGTCCGACAGAAGAGGATACGTGGCCTAGTTTGAGCACCAGGCCAGCTTTGAACAGTGACGCCCAGCTGAAAGCATCACACCAGGTCCTAGATCTCAGGAATGCCTTTTTCTTTATCAATAATAATGACATAACTTATTGGACAAAATAAGACTCTATGAATCCATATAGATATAAAGTAACTGATTAACTAAATTAGGAATATGATGAGAAATTTCTTTAAATTAATAGACTTTGTTTTAGAGCAGTTTTAGGTTTATGGGAAAATTGAACAGAGAGTACAGAGTTCCCATATATTTCACACACACACACAGAGTTTCCGCTATTATTAACATCTTGTATTAGTGTGGTAAATTTGTTACAATTTATGAGGTAATATGACTCATAAACCAAAGTCTATAGTTTATGTTAGAGTTCACTCTTTGTGTTGTACATTCTGTGGGCTTTGATGAATGTGTAATGAATGTATCCACCATTACAGTATCAGCAGAATAGTTTTACTGCCCTAAAATCCCCTGTGCGCCACCTGTTCTTCCCTCATTCTGAACCCTGGCAACCACCGGTCCTTTTACTGTCTCCCTAGTTTTGCCTTTTCCAGAATGTCATATAGTTAGAATCATACAATATGTATTCTTTTCAGATTGGCTTCCTTCACTGGGCAATATGCTTTTAAGTTTCCTCATTGTCTTTTTATGACTTTATAGCTCATTTATTTTTATTGCTGAATAATACTCCATCATATGGATGTACCATTTGCTTATCCATTTACTTATTAAAGGATATCTTGGTTGCTTCCAATTTTGGGCAATTATGAATACAGCTGCTATAAGTATATGCAGGTTTCTGCATGGATATGTTTTCGACTCATTTGGGTAAATACCAAGGAGTACAATCACTGGATCGTATGGTAAGCCTATGTTCAGTTTTGTAGGAAACTTCCAGACTGTCTCCTAAAGTGGCTGTACTGCCTTGCATCCCCACTAGCAATGAATGAAACGTGATAATTACATATGTTGTGATATTCTGGATGGGATCTTGGAACAGAAAAAGAACATTAGGCAAAAACCAAGGGAATCTGAATAAAGTGTGGACTTTAGTTAATAATGTATGCATAGTTAATAATGTATGCATAATAATAAATAATACTGATGCACTGGTTGTGACAAATGTACCACAGGAGTGTAAGATGTTAAAATAGGGGAAACTCGGTACAGGGTACACTGAATTCTCACACTATCTTTGAAATTTTTTTGTAAATCTAAAACTATTCTGAAACAAGATGTTTATTTAAATATTTTGAAAAGAAATGGCAGAATATCACCATATACCCCAGGGAATGAATACAGGCATTAAGCATCAGTGACTGCTATGATCACAAAAAGAGAGACAACCAGACATTATGTGTTTCCTGCTGTCTTGCTAAAAGAATTTAACTTGAATCTGGTCCAATTTCTGGCTCCAGCTGTCAATTTGTAGGAAATGCAGAAGACAGAGGAACATGTTGCTTTGTACCATAACCAACAGAATCCATTATCACCTATCAATAGTGAAAGAAACTTCAAAATGAAAAACTAGGAAAGAGAATGTAGCAACATACGAAAAAACAATACCCCACCATCACCATCTATTTTTAAAGACTAAAAAGAAAGAAGAGGTTAAAAATAAACAAAAAAGCAGACTCAAAATTAATTTCATTTGGAGATGATATAGATATATACCTGGAAAAACCAAAATAATCAACTGAAAACTGTTAGAAATAAGAGAATTCAGCAAACTGGTTAAAAAACTTAGTAAACAAAATGATTGCTTTGCTACATGCAACAATAACTAGCTAACAAACATGACAGAACAAAAGATTCCACTTCAAAATGACATAAAACAAAGTAAACATTGCTGAGAATAAGATTATTAAAAATGTGCAGTATGCAGAAAAATTTTAAACTCTATTGACAAAACTGAGAGGACAATTAAATAAACGGAAAGACATATCCTGTTCAAGGTCAGAAAATCTACCCTATAAAAGTGTCGATTCTCCCTAATTTTATCTACAAGTTTAATGTGATCCCAATAAAAATAGCATCAGTTCAACATCCAAATAATAGGAATTTCAGAAAGGACAAAGAAAACGGCGGGAAAAAGTTAGCAAAGAAAAATACAATTTCTTGAGTAAAACATTCTAGATTGAAAAGGCCTTTTGAATTCTTAGTATAATAAATAGAGAAAAAAGACCCACACCAAAGCATATGATTAAGAAATTATAGAACAACAGTAATAAAAAGGAAGCTCTTAGACACCAACAGAAAGAGAGAAAAATAGATTATAAAAAACCCAGGATCAGGACTCAGAAAAGCATCAGACCTCTCAGAAACCAACCTTACTGTGAGTTAGAAGACTCACAGTGGAGAAACCCCTTCACAATTCTGAGGTAAAAGAATTTCTGTCTTATAATTCATATCCAGCTGAGGTATCACTTAAGTCTGGGGAAAAACCAGTGACTTTTTATTATTGTTTTCCTCATTAAAAAAAAAAACTATTTATGGTAGAAAAGTTCAAACATTTAAAAGTAGAGAGGACAATGGTATAATTAACTCCCATCTACTTAACACCCAGATTCAACAATGATCAGATTATGGCCAATCTTGCTTCATCTACACCCTGTTTCCCCCTCTGTTCTATCAATGAGTCTCTCTAGAAGATAAGGACTTCAAAATATAAGAATAATGTCATTATTACACCTAAAATAAAATTGAACAATATCATCAGGTATTCAGTGCTCAAATTTCCAGTTGCTTCATAAATATCACACACTTTTTAGAATTATAGTTTGTTTGAATCAGGATCCATATAAGGTCCGCACCTTGTAAACTGTTTGCTTTCTAAATCTTTTAATCTCTCACTTTCTCCTCTTATTTTCTGTATAAACTATTTTCTTGCAAATGCTTTTTTTCCCTCTTGAAATTTATTTATTGAAGAAACTGGGTTGTGTGACCTGTAATGTTGCCCATGTTCTAGATTATTTTGCTGACTGTATCCCTATGATATCAGTAATCTTCTCTGTCCTCTCTATTTCCTGAATTTGGAAATACTTGGACCTAGAGGAGAACAAGGACTTCCCTTGGCATGCTTCCCCAGGAAGCCAACGAAGATGTGTTCCACTAAAAACAAAGGCAGACCAAAGACCTGGGATCCAGCTCAAGAGAGAGGCAAGGATGCGCCTCCAAATAACATGGATGTGAGTCCCCGAAGATGTGGAGGTGAATCTCAGACGACAGCTATGTAACAGATACAAGGAGCAAAGTCCAGGTTAGACCAGGAGAATACTGAGAGCTCGAAGGAGAATGTCTCCAAGAAGAAAGTGAAATTGTAGTTATATTTGACGTGTTTAATCATGTTGAGAGCAGACTTTCAATTCTATAACAAAGTTTAGGACTAGTCATAAAGAAGACTAAGGAATAGAAAAGATATTATTGTACAAGAAAGGAAATATAAGCATAGCTCACTGCTGGTTTAGCCATGTATAATATTTACCCAGTCATAATAATACAACTGCTTAATATTGATTTAATTTAAAAGAGCAGTATAACTCTATTGAGAGGAGGAGAGGAGGGAAGAGGCTTCAAGAAGAGTCTGATGTTACCCTTGCCAGGAGTGCCCACTTCATAGTACTTATTACTGGAATGAGATAGAACTCAGCAAAGATTCTACTCCTATTTTTCATTTTCATTGATGTAAGTACTCTTATTCATACAAATAAGTAGACGGTAATGGGAGGAGATCTGTTACAGCAATTCACTCAATACTTTGAACTCCTTCCAACTTTATGTCAAAACTCACAAAGGAATACATCATCAGATAATTGAAATTTAAAATTTAAAAAAGCTTCCTGTGACAGTTAACACTCCAAGTATTTAAATACTTCTTACATTTAAAAATTTCTGGATTGGATTAAGATTACAATGACTAGTAGTATGTATTTTATCAAAATGATATATCATTCTATGCATTATGAATTTTGATAAGCAATTATTAACATAGAAGAATTAAGAAATGCACTTCCAAAATGTTATTTTTAATTATTTGCTTTCAAAAAAATTGAAGCAGGAACTATGGTCACAGGAAAAATTTTTTAAGTTTTTCATTGCAATTATGATACATGTTCTTTATTACAAAGAAGTGTGTTTGGCGATGAATGAAGCTTAAGTATTTTATAATAGAATAAAGTTTTTGAGAAAATAGAAAGGAATGGGGCCACTGACTGCTGGGGGTTAGGGGCTGGGGCTTGGGGCTGGAGACCCAGGATCTAGGAACTGGGGATTCTGGGGGCTAAAGGCAGAGGATTCAATGCTGGGGACCGGGGTCCTGGAGTAACCCCTCTCTGCACTGACCTTACCTACCCAGGATCTCAGGTCTCAGTTCCTTCTCAATATACTATTTTTTTTTTAACAGTTCTGGAAAAAAGACATTGTTCTGTTTTTCCATTATTTCATGTCATTTTTTCAGTATGTTCCTATTCTTCCATTATCCCTTCTAAATGCTGAGAGCATTTAACCATCACAAGAACCCTCCTGCTCTCCCAATGGGACTTGGGGCAGCCATGCCCTGTGAGGGGACTTTTACACCTGCCTGCCTAAGACCAAAACATAGAGAAGCAAGTATTTTATGAGTCCAGGGCCATGTGCCTCCTGGCAGGCCTCCTCCATTCTCCTTAAGACAAGGGGCCTGAACAGGGACACCAAGGGCACCTGAGTACCTCACAATCCAGGGTTTCAAAACTGGGCTCTCAGAACCTCAAGGGGAACCTGGAGGTCAGCTCCCCTCTCAGAATCAGAAGTGCTTGCCTCCTTCTGGAAGATCACAATGAAATGGAAATGTTAGGACTCTGGGAAACAGAAATTGGCCCAAGGGTTTCTCCCACCATTTATTCTCTATCAAAATTCAGAACTAACTAAATAGAGAGCATTTTCTAATAATAACTCAATGTTAGCAATGTGGCTTTAGCAAAATATAATCTGTCATGAAATTATTGCTTTTAATTTGAATTTTGTTGCTTTTATATTTGAAAATTTATTTTAGTTTTATATAGCCATGGATATATGTTATATGCTTGCACTTAGTATAAAAATAATTTAAATTCACACAGGGGGGTCTGCTTTTTCTTTTCTTTGAATAGGGTCTGTTCCTTGCTCAAACTTGAAAAACACTGCTTTAGTGTAGTCATGAGAGATTGTGCAGAGCAGCTGTAAAGAGAAAAGGAAAGCCAGACCCTGCTCAGACATGCTCAGCGCCAAGGCTGCCTCAGAGAGAGGGGCCAGGAACTGGCATAGGAGGTTCTCTTGGGGTCCTGTGAGTAAAGTACGGGAGGGCAGTTTGGGGAATGTACAAGGGGATAACTGAACCATCACCCTGCAGTACTCGGGGCGCTCAGCTGTTATTGACAAAAATCCCAACTCAGACCCAAAGGGAATGTCCTGGCTTCAGGAGGGACTCAGGCCAGCTAGAGTCTCTGGGATGTCCTCAGGACCCTTCCCTCTTGTGCCCCATTGCCCTCTGCATCTCAGCTTCATTCTGGTCAACTGCAGGAGGGATTCCCCCATTGAGGGGATGGAGGCAAAGCCCCAATTTAACATCTTCCCAGCTTGGCAACCTCAACGGAAGATGTCTTCTTTCTGCCACTGTCTGGGTATCAGGCCCAGCACATGTGGACCAGCCTGTGTCCAGGGATTGGCCTAGGCCCAAATCCTGTGCCCACCTGTGGCCAAGGAGAAGGGCTGGCACTGTGCTGGCCAAAGGCAATAGCTCCATCCTCCTCCATCCCAGGGCGCCTGCTGGGCAGTGTTGCTATGAGCCCCAGAACTCAGCTATACCAAGTCCTGGCAAAAGGAGTCATGTCCCATAGAAGGGTTAAAGGAAAAATTATTCTGACGCTTGTTAAAGCAGTAAGGAAGACTTCATTCAAGACTACTGTAATAGGAGAGAGAGACAGAAATCGGGCTCAACTCTGAATCCATCAAAGACAGTGGGGATTTCTAGCCAAGGGGCAGGGTGAGGGGCCAGTGGACAGAAAATTACTGAGAGGAGATATCAGCGGGGGGTGGGGGTGGGGGTGGGGGTGGATTCTTGCTAAACTGCTAAACTAACAGGATTCTTGCTAAAGGCAGGCCAAGGACTTGGGACAGCAAAGTTTGAGGACGAAGAACTTGATCGGATAGCAAGGGTAGAGTATTCTCTCTAAACTGACTTAGTGGGGACTCCTGAAGGAGGGACTCAGAAGACCAAGGCTGAGGCCTAGTCGAGAAGAGAGCTTATAGGACCCTGAGTAACATTTGGTAAAGGGGACAGTCATTGTCAGAAGGGCTGCTATACTGGGGCTTGGGGACAAGAAGTTCCAGTGGAGAGGACCTTCTGGTCTGCATGATTTGAGGCTACATCAGCTGCAAGGACATGTTCCTGGATGAGAACATTGCCATGCAGGTCTTGGGGCTGCCCTGGGGCTGGGAATGTAGGGGAGGAAAAATCATTTTCCCTCTACCTTTCTAGGTTCTGTGAGAGACCCTCGTGTAATAAAGGACAGATTAACAGAGAAAAACAAACACAAGTTTAATAAAATGGATACCAACTGTATAATGGGGGATACCCAGGAAAACTGAGCAAAACTCACTGAAGTGGCCCAAACCACCACCCTAAATACCATCTTCAGCTACAGACAAAAGAAAGATATTGATGGGTGGCAGACAAGTTATGGGAGCTTCTTAGGGAAAACACAGTAAACATGGGTAAGGTTGTTATGCAGATTTAAGTCAGACACACTGATAAGAGCTTCTTGTAATTTAGTCATTCTCTTCCTGATACAGAGACGGGGATATCCTTCAAATGGAGATTCCCCCCATCAGTGTACATTTCCCTTACAAAAGAGTAAATTCTACTCTGTTTTTAGAGCTTCTCTTCTGTGACTGCTTTCTCTCAAAAATAATTGGTTCCAAATAATCCTTATGCCAAACAACCATATTTGGGGATAGCATATTCTGCTACCCTTCAGGGACAATCTCTAAAAGTGTGAAGTATTTAAAAGTAAGGCAAAAAAATATAAAATAGATAGCTAGTGGGAAGCAGCCGCATACCACAGGGAGATCAGCTCGGTGCTTTGTGACCACCTAGAGGGGTGGGATAGGGAGGGAGACGCAAGAGGGAAGAGATATGGGAACATATGTATATGTATAACTTATTCACTTTGTTATAAAGCAGAAACTAACACACCATTGTAAAGCAATTATACTCCAATAAAGATGTTAAAAAAAACAAAAAACCCTGGGTGGGGGGCACTGCGGGCATTTTCTGGGTCTCCATGGGTACCAGTCTCAGCAAGGACAGTGGGAGCACTCTATTTGCATAACTCACACTTCCTTGTTTTAGAAACTTATTGATTCAAATATGCAAAAAAGCCCGGGGCAGGGACTGAATAGGTATGAAGGACAGCCTGATGGCTCTGCTTAGCATTAATTAGCATTTCAAAACTGTCAAGCTGCTGGAAGACCTTATTTTAATTGCTGCTAATCGGAGGTTCTAGAGTGACCAAGGAGCTCTCCAGTGGGTACAATCCTGTGCAAGAAGAAAGGTATCCAAAGAGAAAATGAGGGGGTGGGTGGCATGGGGGGTGGGCTGGGGCTTCAGTCTTAAGCACAAAGGGGCACTTATTTCAGGGGATTTCGGAATCCTTAAAGCTCGATTCTTGAGTTTTCCATTCAGTGGAGCCTCGGTCCCAGGGTTGCCACTTTCCTTTAACATCTGCGTGGGTAATGCAGAGACAATGCCAAACATTAAGAAAAAAAGATGCTTTTCTGTTCCTCTGCTGTCATTTTATTGTGTTCTTTTAAAGGAACTACAGCCCATCACCATAACATGGCTCCCTTTCCATTACTGAGGATATCTTCCCTTTGAGCCGTCAAGGGGAGGAAGGGAGGAGCTTAAGAGCTGGACGACTTACCCGGTGTGGAAACTTCCCGAATGAGAACAGACAGAGGCTATTTATTCAGAGCTTGCTATGGCAAGGGAGCCAGCCAGCCACCACCTCTTGTGTTGGCAGAGACTCCAAGGCAGGCAGGGCAGTGGGAAAGCTTTAGAGTGGAAAAAAGGAAGGCTTCAGGTATGCTCTCATTGGAGATTGTTGGCATGGGAAAGCTAGAGGCAGGCTAACGAGAAGTGGGGCGTCCTATGGGATTGGTTTGGGGAGCTTATTTGGCTTTTTCGAGTTGGTCCTGAATTGGAGGGCGGGGCGGGTGATTTAAAAAAAAAAAAAATAGGAAGCTGCAGTCACTGCCCAAGTGCTGACCTTTCTGCGGCAGAGGTTCTGGATCAGAGTTCCATTGTCATATATGGTCTGGCCATTGTCTGCGTGTATGTCCAGTCTCTCACCACGGTTGTATTTATCATAAAAAGTAAGATTAAGCAGAGGAAGTGATTATTCTTGGTTCAAGGTAACAGCTCCTGCAAATCTGGAGCACAGATGGCAACCAGTTCAGGAGCACCTATTATTACACCTGAAACAGCATTCGGGGAACGCTGGGCTCCCGTCCTGTTGTCACCAGGAAAATGTGCTCCTCAGCTTTGCTGCCAGCAGCAGTTAGACAGGCTGAGTTGCTGTGCTGTGAGCCCGAGGATCTGAGGATACACAGCTGCCGCAGAGCCTCGCCAGGGCTTCTAGCTCAACAGGCTTCCGAATACTTCATTCTAGGGGCCTCTTGATCAAACAGCACATCTGGTAGGAACGCCCTGCTGTGGTCAGAGCCAGGAATGTGTAAGACGTCTCCGTGGTGAGTCAGGGACAAGGGGTGGGCAACCATGGGGACTGAAAGCTGATCTGCTCTGGACGGTGTACTGACCTGGCCACGAGGGAGGAAGAGCTGGAGGAAGGTCCCACAATGAAAGACAGATGAATCAGCAGAAGATATGAACCAAGGAGAGCTAGAAAACCAGAATAACTGCTGTCACCACAGTTCACTAAGTTGGAACGGAATCTGTTTTGTACTCAGAGCAACATGATGGCAAATGGAAGACGTACTCTCAGCAGTGGCCGGTCACAGATGTCCAGAGAGACAGACTGCCCCAAATGAACCTTGTTTCCTTTGTTATTCTTTCTCCTAGCGGAGAGACACCATTGCTTACACTGTGCTCAAAGCTGGCGTGTTTGGCAGAAACGTCTTTCTCATTTACCTCCTTCCCCAGAGCCCCTGAAGCTGGAC
The DNA here is from genome assembly GCF_949774975.1 of Lagenorhynchus albirostris. Lineage (NCBI taxonomy): Eukaryota > Metazoa > Chordata > Mammalia > Artiodactyla > Delphinidae > Lagenorhynchus > Lagenorhynchus albirostris. The sequence goes on along the minus strand of NC_083108.1, from coordinate 38,306,679 downwards.
ACCCAGGCTAGAGAGGAAATGTGAGGGCCGTGGAAGCCGTTCCTGGAAACCCTGACCTGGATAAGCTTCTGTCTGCTCTTCATCTGAAGGAAACCTGGCCCTTGAGACTAAGACTTTCTTAAGACTAAGAAAGAACTTTGGATCTAGAATCAGGAGTTGACGTCAATATTGAATGACCCTCGCTAAGGCACTTAAACTCTTGGTGTTTATTTTAGGACTTGTCAAAATTAGGGGTGTCATCCCTGTCTGAGCCAGGTCACACTCTCATTCTTTTTATCGCAATGTGATAGAAAGTCAACTCTGGGAGACAGATGGCAGACAAAAGTTATCTATCTCTGACTCCCTATGGAAGGCAAGTCCCATAAAATTCACACATTATCTGATTACAACTTCCTCTGTCTGAATGTGAGATTGTGCAGATATCCTGGATCTGGCTTGCTTTTCTTGTCTTTGGGAACAAAAAAAAACAGAGAGGGCTATGACTGAGGCTGTGTCTCTGTCACCTTTCCTGGGGGCAAGGGATCCTGTCTTATTTAAATCTCTTTCTTCGGGGCAGAAATTCTAGGTTAAAGGTGACATCTGATCACAATGCTCTTCCCTCATGTGGGACACAGTCTTGTCTTCCCCCTAGTCTTGACTACAAACCTTTTCAAACAAGCAAGCATAATTTCTAAACAAAGAGGGGAAATTAACAGGAAGTTTGCAAAATTGCGTGTACTTTTCCCTGCTGCAGGTACACAGTACATGACCTGGAAAGGAACGTATCATCCACTGCATGACCACTTAAGAAAAAGACAATTGTTCTATTCATTCTATCTGCTGTCAATGAGAAAGAAAAATCTCCAGCACCAAAAAAGAGATTTTCTCCAAGGTTTCCCAAAGTAGTGCCAGAGTTTTGCTACCAGTCAATTGTTGCACCAGCTTGGTCTGCGTTTGCATTCCAGGGATAGGGCATGACCGAAAAAATAGATCCTATGATGAAAAGAATTCTTCTTTTCCTTGCAGACAGGGGATGTGTGTTGACAGAGAAAAGACCAGGTTCTTGCTTAGGTTTGGGGGAAAGAAGGCCAGGAATAAAAGCCCAACATTTTCTTCTTACCCAAAGTGAGGCTTTTGATCTTATCAAAGGAGAAGGAGCTTGCTGAGGAAGGGAAAGTGGTCCACTGAGTTGCTGTGGAGTTGAGCCTGCAGGGGACAGAATGGTGGAGTGGGGTGTGAGCGTGCTTCTCAGTGTGCTCTCAACATCACCCCACCTCTGCCCAAGAGCTCTCATGGTCTCCTCCAAGCTGACCCCAAAGGCCACAACCAGACAATTAATGGACTTGCTCAGGGTCACTCTGACCCAGAGACTGTGGTCATGGTTCATCTTGGTTTGCATCCTACATGGTTATTGCAGGAAAGACCATTTGGGGACACACCATTAAAAGAGTTCTGGGGGTTTCCCTGGTGGCGCAGTGGTTAAGAATCCGCCTGCCAATGCAGGGGACATGGGTTCGAGCCCTGGTCCGGGAAGATCCCACATGCTGCGGAGCAACTAAGCCCATGCGCCACAACTACTGAGCCCGCGCTCTAGAGCCCGCAAGCCACAACTACTGGAGCCCGCACGCCTAGAGCCCATGCTCCCAACAAGAGAAGCCACCACAATGAGAAGCCTGCACACCGCAACAAAGAGTAGCCCCCTCTCGCAGCAACCAGAGGAAAGCCCATGTGCAGCAACAAAGACCCAACGCAGCCAAAAATAAAATAAAATAATAAAATAAATAAATTCATATTTAAAAAAAAAAACAGTTCTGGAGACCACAGTATGCACAGTTGTCCCCATGTCCCAGAAGCATTTCTAGTGGCCAAAGCAAGGCCCCTGCAGGCCAGTATGGGCTGCTGTGTGTGTGACCAGTGACTTAGAAGAAGGCCAACAGGATCTGAGCGTCAGCCTGTAGATGCTACTGCCCAGTCGGAGGGCCAGAGATGTGGCTGCTGTGGAAATACTGATTCCAGAAGCTCTTATCACCCCAACAAATCTGATAAGATGAAATTTAATAGGGGCAAATGTGAGGTTCTGTGCGTGAGCTCAATGCAATTTTCTGAGAAAGAAAATTAAAAATTTAGCTTCTCTTCTACACTTTGATTAGAGTCTTGGTGGATTTATGCAGAAACTTGGGGCTGAGAGAAACATAAGAAATCCTCTAGCCCAACCAGACGTAGTACAGATAAGGACCAAGAGAGACTGTGACCTAATTAAGACCTGAATTTCAGTGCCATCCTCAACTCGGATGGAAGTGGTACCATCGTGTGTGCATGTGTTTGGTGCCGTGTCAGGAGTCAGTATAGAGCAGTGGTTAAGAGTACAAGCTTGGGCTCCAGTTCCAACACTCACAGGCTGTGAAAAAATAGGCCCCTTCTATTTAACCTCTCTGTTTCCTCTTCTGAAAATGTGATAAAAAGTCAGTGATGGGGCTTCCCTGGTGGCGCAGTGGTTGAGAGTCCGCCTGCCGATGCAGGGGACGCGGGTTCGTGCCCCGGTCCGGGAAGATCCCACATGCCGCGGAGCGGCTGGGCTCCTGAGCCCTGAGCCATGGCCGCTGAGCCTGCGCGTCCAGAGCCTGTGCTCCGCAGCGGGAGAGGCCGCAACAGTGAGAGGCCCGTGTACCGCAAAAAAAAAAAAAAAAAAAAAAAAGTCAGTGATGGCTCATAGAAATTTTTCAATGAATGTTAGATATTATTTGCATGCTGTGTTTAGCACTTTCTGGAACTCTTCACATAATAAATATAGATGTACATTTAGAAATAGATATACTTGCACCAACTATTTAACCTCTCTGCTTTCTCATCTGAAAAATAGGATAAAAAGTCAGTGTATATATACATGTGTGTGTGTGCGTGCAACTGTAGGTTGAAGAGGACCAAGGACCTGACCCTGAAAAAAGTCCATTTGAAAAATTTAACAGGTTTCAAATAAATGCAAATTCAACAGGAACAAAGGATATGACTAGGCTGCTAAACAAGCTAATGACACTCAAGGCTCCATTAGAATTACCAAGAGAGGAAACAGCCTCAACGTTTTTTGGGTTAATCAGACCATGTTTAGACCAATGGTCTCAGCTACAAATCACAGGGGCTATCACCAAGCTGACATCCAGGATGGTGGGGAATCTGGAAACCTTGTCCTATAAGGAAAAATAGAGGTAATGGGGAGTACTTAGCCAAGAGAATACTTGGTGCTGGTGTGGGATATGTTGTAGTATCTAAAGTCTATCACGAGGATGACAATGATTCAAACAATAAAAGCAGGATAATAGATGGAAGTTAAAGGGATGAATATTTCACCTCAATATAAGGATGGAATTTTTAGCAATCACAGATATTCACAAAGACACGGTTTTTCATGCTGCAGAGGGCGTGTGTTTGAGCAGTAATTAGCTGTTGTAAGTGGTTCCTGCATTTAGTAGTTAGAAATGATAACAGCTACTGCTATTATCTCTAATTCTTACAACTCTGTAAGGTAAAGCATATTGTCTTCATTTTACAGTTGAGGAAACTGAGGCTCAGAGAGGTTACTGAGCAGGCTCAAAGTCATACATCTAGTAATGGTGAAATGAGATGAACCAAGATTCAAATCCAGATCTGATTCTGAATTGCACATTCATTTCATTATGCCATGATGTTGACCTTCCAGCTCATTTTTTCCCATTTCCACCTGTCCACCCTATTTCCACCTACTTGGTCAGAATTAAATGCAGAGTAACAAATTCCCTCATTGCTTTATCTGTCTCTGATCAAAGTAGCTTACAATTTTTTGAAAGAACTCATAGGACCCCTAGAAAGGAAAATGCAAATAAGGAAAAATTCTTAAGAGTTAAATTTCTTGAACGTAAATACAAAGACAGTGCCTTAAATAGAAGACAAAATATATCCCTTCAAAACCGAAATGAACACAGGTCCAGATTGGCAGTGGCCTCTACGGAGTGAAATGAACATACTATCTTGTCTTTTCTTTTTGCACAGTTACCATACAGGTGCCTGCTGCTGGCTGCACGGGACTCTAACTTCTGCTGGGAGGAGAAGCCAGGGCTTATACAAGTGTCACAGAGATGACCAGGAACAGCACATCAAGGGAAACTTCCAGGTCTTCATGGGATGTGAGAACAGAAGTTTCTTAGTGATTGCAAGGAAAATCTCTTTCACTAAGATCACTAAGGAAGGTCTCTTTCCTTCTCACTTTACAGGTGAAAAAACTGAGGCCCAGAGGGGTAGAGTGATTCTCCTCAGGGCCCAGAGTAAATTGGAATCAGAATCTGGGACTAGAACCATGGCCTTTGAACTACAGCAGTGGGAGCTATATTGAAGCTGCAGAGGCCAGGTCCCACTCCAGCATCAGTGAACATATATGGACATATTTAATGCTCTACCGAATTTACTGTGTATGCATGATTAAACATTTGTACAATTGCTTTTTTATCTGTATTTTTGTCAATTTTTCTTTATATTTATCTTTTTGCATTTGTTTTTATAAGAAGTTTATTCAACTATAAATCACATACCACACAATTCTGTCATTTAAAGTGTACACTTCAATGGTTTTTAGTATAATTCAGAATTGTGCAACCATGACCACAGTAAATTCTGAGCATTTTCATCGTCCCAAACCCCATATTCTGTATTTCCCTTCAACCCCTCCAGCCTTAGGCAACTACTAATCTACCTTTTTACCTACAGATTTTCCTGTTCTGGATATTTCATATAAATGGAATCATACAATAAATATGTGGTCTTCTGTCACTGGCTTCTTTCACTTAGCATAATGTTTTCCAGTTTCATCTATGTTGTAGCATGGATCAGTATTCCATTCCTCTTTATTGCCAAATAATATTCAATTATATGGATACACTACCTCTTCTTTATCTTTTCATTAGCTAATGGACATTTGGGTTGTTTCCATTTTGGGGCTATTATGAATAATGCTGCTATGAACACGCATGTGCAAATTTTTGTATAAACATATGTTTTCATTTCCCTTGTATATATAACCAGGAGTGAAAGTGCTAGGTCATATGGTAACCCTATATTTAACTTTTTAAGGAACTGCCAGACTGTTTTCCAAAGCACCTTCACCATTTTACATTCCCACCAAACAGTGTATGAGGGTTCCAACTTCTCTAAATCCTCACCAGCACCTGTAATTGTCTTTTCGATTATAGCTATCCCACTGTGTATGAAGTGGTATTGCATTGTGGTTTTGATTTTCATTTTCCTAATCTATCATTTTTTTATTTTATATTTTAAAACTATATCTTTAGACATATAATACTGTAGGATTATTGCATTTTCTTATTAGAATGTAACTTTTATCAATATGAAAAAACTCCTTTATACCAGAAAATGCTTTTTGCTTTATATTCTATTTTGTCTGATATTAATATTGCTATGTGTATTTTCCTGGCATATATTTTTCTATGTCATTTTGTTTTAAAGAGCCTCATACATAGCACAGAGCCTATTTATTTATTTATTACTTATTTATTTATTTATTGTAACCACTCTGAATTTTAATAGAATATAGTCCATTCATACTTATTGTGATTACTTAAAGGTTCTACTTTATTCTTTCAAATTTACTATAATATTTTAGTATTTTTTTCTTCCCTGCCTTTTATAAGATTGATTGAATTTTCCTTATTCCATTTTGTTCTTTTAGTGGTTTTCCTTTAAAATGTAAAGCACATATTTATACATATATTTCTGGTAATTAGTGTCTTTAACTTCTCCCCTGAAAAGGAAAAGAAACTTAAAAAGCTTCTCTTTCCCTCTTACTCATCCCTGCCACCACACATGTCACAATTATCTGGGACTTCAGTTCCAATAATAAGAATACTGTTAGTAATAACAGGCAAAACTAACATTTATAGAACAACTTACTCTATTCCACAATGTATAAGCATAAATTCTTCTAATCTTACCAACATGTTTATGAGGTATACATATGGTATGTTACTTTCCAAAGATATACAAGTAATGATAGAGGTTATATTAATGTTATTTCTCAACATTTATGTAAACTTAACTTAATAAGTTTCATTGGTTGTTAAAATGGTCACACTACCCAAAGCAATCTACAGATTTAATGCAATGTTTATCAAATTACCCATGACATTTTTCACAGAATGAGAACAAATACTCCTAAAATTTATATGGAACCATAAAAGACCCAGAATTGCCAAAGCGATCCTGAGGAAAAAGACCAAACCAGGAGGCATAACCCTCCCAGACTTCAGACAATACTACAAAGCTACAGTAATCAAAACAGCATGGTACTGGCAAAAACAGACATGTGGATCAATGAAACAGAATAGAGAGATCAGAAATAAACCCACACACCTATGGACAAGTAATCTTTGACAAAGGAGGCAAGAATATACAATGGGGAAAAGAGAGTCTCTTCAGCAAGTGGTGTTGCAAAAGTTGGACAGTTGCATGTAAATCAATGAAGTTAGAACACACCCTCACACCATACACAAAAATAAACTCAAAATGGCTTAAAGACTTAAATATAAGACATGACACCATAAAACTCCTAAAAGAGAACATAGGCAAAACGTTCTCTGATATAAATTGTACCAATGTTTTCTTAGGTCAGTCTTTCAAGGCAATAGAAATAAAAGCAAAAATAAACAAATGGGACCTAATCCAACTTAAAAGCTCCTGTAAAGCAAAGGAAACCATAAACAAAACAAAAAGACAGCCTATGGACTGGGAGAAAACATTTGTAAATGATGCGACTGACAAGGGCTTAATTTCCAAAATACACAAACAGCTCATACAATTCAGTAACAGAAAAACAAAACAACCCAATCAAAATATGGGCAGAAGACCTAAATAGATATTTCTCCAACGAAGACATACAGATGGCCAATAGGCACATGAAAAGATGCTCATCATCACTAATTATTAGAGAAATGCAAATCAAAACTACAATGAGGTATCACCTCACACCAATCAGAATGGCCATCATTAAAAAGTCTACAGATAACAAATGCTGGAGAGGGTGTAGAGAAAAGGGAACCTTCCTACACTGTTGGTGGGAATGTAAATTGGCACAGCCACTATGGAAAACAGTATGGACGTTCCTCAAAAAAAAACTAAAGTTAGGTTCCATATGATCCAGCAATCCTACTCCTGAGCATATATCCGGACAAAACTATAACTCGAAAAGGTACATGTACCCACTATGTTCATAGCAGCAGTATTCACAATAGCAAGACATGGAAACAACCTAAACGTCCATCAACAGATGACTGGATAAAGAAGATGTGGTACATATATACAATGGAATACTACTCAGCCATAAAAAAGAATGAAATAATGCCATTTGCAACAACATGGATGTAACTAGAGATTATCATACTAAGCGAAGTAAGCTAGAAAGGGAAAGACAAATACCATATGATATCACTTACATGTGGAATCTAAAATACGATGCAAATGAACGTGTCTATGAAACAGAAACAGACTCACAGACATAAAGAACAGACTTGTGGTTGCCAAGGGGAAGGAGGGGTGGGGAGGGAAGGGTTGGCAGCTTGGGATTAGCAGATGCAAACTAGTATACACAGGATGGATAAACAACAAGGTCCTACTATATAGCACAGGGGACTATATTCAATATCCTCTGATAAAGCAGGATGAAAAAGAATATATATGTATGTATGTATAACTGAATCATGTTGCTGTATAGTAAAAATTAACACATACTCATACTCAACCATACTCAATAAAGTTTTTTTAAAATGAAAAATAAATAAGTTTCATTGGTTCCTTTCCTTGTATTTACTGGCTCTTTTGGATTTTTTTAACTTATTTGTTCTACTGAAAAAATAACGAGTATTTCTTTTTGAGATAGTTTAAGGGTATTTCTTACATGTTTAACTATGTCTCTATCTTTGCTCTCACACTTGTAATACTAGGTTGGCTAGATATAAAATTATGTCTAATATAATTTTCTTCCAGAATTTGATTTTATTGAGTTAAGCATCCAAGTTGTCTTTGGAAATCCTGAGGCAAATCAGATTCTCATTTCTTTGTAGATATTCTGTTTCTCTCTCTCTCTCTCTCTCAGCGGCACATTATTCCATTGTATGGGTATACCATAGTTTATTCATCCAGTCTTCTATATGTGGATATGTAAGTTGTTTCCAATATTTTATAATCACAAACAATGCTAGAGTATATAACATTTCACATATGCATTTTCAAATTATTGAAGGTGTATCTTTAGGGTAAATTTATACAAGTGGGACTTCTGGATACAAAGTAAACTCGTGTAGTTTTGTGAGATATGGCAAAATTCCCCTTCATAAGGGAATTGCATGCTTTTGCACTCACACCAGCAATGTATAAGAGTGCCTGTTTGTCCACACCTTTACAAGCAGTGTTTTTTTTTTTTAATTTTTGCCAATCTGATACATGAGAAATAGTAACTCAATAGTTTTGACTTGCATTTCTATAATTATGAGTGATTTTAAATATCTTTGTGTGTGTGTGAACTATATGTTCATATTTTTAATCCATTTTTCTATTGAGTTCTTTGATCGCTTTCCTTTAACTCTTTACCCGTAATATATGTTGCAAATATTTTCTCCCACTTTGTCTTTCATTATTTAACTTAATGGGTTTTTTGTTTGTTTACACCATGCAAAGTTTGTTTTTTCTTTTTAAATGCAGTTAATCAATCTTATCTTCTATTGTACCTATATTTTAAGTGACAGAAAGCTTTTCCCTATATCCAGGTTATAGATACCCATGCTTTCTTCTAATAAATGTATGATTTTGTTTTTATCTTTATATATTTGATCCCTTTGTAGCTTATTCTTATTCAAGAAGGGTTCATTGAATACGGAGTTCTCTGAGTTCTTGAATGTTTTAAACTCTTCTTCTACAGCCTTGATCCTTGAAGGACAGCTTGGCAAGATACAGAATTTCTGGTTCTCACATTTCTTTCCTTGAATTTCTTATAAGTGCTATCCTCTTTTGCTTTGCTTTGTATGTTGCTCTTGAGAAGTCTGATGCTAGCCTAATTCTCTTGCCCTTGCAAAGTCATTTAGTCTTTCTGCCTGGAGGCCTGAGGATTTTTTTTTTTTTAATCTTTGAAGTCTAATAGTTTCACTAAGCTATTTCTTAGAGTCAACCATTCTGGGGGAATTTTCCAAAGTACCCAGTTGGATTTATCAATATGTAGACTCAGGCCTTTTTTTTTTCCAACATATTTTCTTGGATTATAGTTTAAACATTAGTTCTATTATATTGTTTGTTTTTCTGCTTCAGGGACTCTAATTATGTTGGATTTGCTTTGTCTTTCTTCTATTGCAACCACTTTCCCCATGATCCCTTTTACATCCTCTGTATCTCATTTTCTTGGTTGTTTTTCTGCCTTTCTTCAATGACCCGTTATTAAATATTCTCCCAAATCACTCTCCACAGAGGATTGCAGTGTCAGCTAGAGAGAGAACTCTGGTGGAATTTAGTGTTTATTTTTCTACTGACAGATTATTTGAAGTTTGTCATGTTTTTCTGACTCCTAGTTATCCTAAAGGTATCTGTTTCATGTGGTTTTATTTGTTCCTCTTCTTGATCTGTATACTTTTTAGAGAATATATGGAGTGATTTGGATTTATGCACTGCCATTTTTCTTGGGTTACCTAGAATTCTCAATATCATCTTTTAAATCCTTGAAGAGTTATTTTAAATCCCAGACTGATGATATATTAATTATCTGAATCTCCTGTGGACCTGTTTCTACTGTCCATTGCTTCTCTTATTTTTGGTCATATGGTCTTGGTTTCTTGTATCCTGTAATTTTTTTAAAGCACTAGACATCGTAGTTTTAAAAAATCAGGACTTCCTTGGTGGCACAGTGGTTAAGAATCCGCCTGCCAATGCAGGGAACATGGGTTCGATCCCTGTTCCAGGAAGATTCCACATGCTACAGAGCAATAAGCCCATGTGCCACAACTACTGAGCCTGCACTCTAGAGCCTATGAGACACAACTACTGAGCCCACGTGCCACAACTACTGAAGCCCACGTGCCTAGAGCCTATGGTCTGCAACAAGAGAAGGCACCACAATGAGAAGCCCACGCACCGCAACGAAGAGTAGCCCCTGCTCGCTGCAATTAGAGAAAGCCCGCACGCAGCAATGAAGACCCAATGCAGCCAAAAAAAACCCCAAATAAATAAATGTATAAAAGAAGAAAAGAAAAGATCCATGAATCTTAAAAAAAAAAAATCAGATATAACTTGAGGCCTGGATATTGGTATCTTTCTCCAGAGAGGATTTACTTTTGCTTCTGGTAGGGAGTTAGAGGCACTCCCAATTCCAGACCATCTTAATCCAATAAGGGATTAATAGAATTTGAAATGGTTTCAATTCATATGCTGACTGATCTATTTCTAGTTCATTTTTACTCCCAGGACATAGCTCGAGACAAAGTCTTAGAGTTTAGCAGAATCTCTTTCTGGTAGAACCTGAACTCCCATTTTCATTCCTTCTAGTCAGTGAGTCTGCTGAACTCCAAGTTTCTCCTTCAAATATATATCTTTTCAGGGACTTCTCTGGTGGTTCAGTGGTAAAGAATCCACCTTCCAATGCAGGGAACGTGGGTTCGATCCCTGGTTACGGAACTAGGATCCCACATGCCGTGGGGCAACTAAGCTCGCACACCACAACTACTGAGCTCACATGCCACAAACTACAGAGCCCATGTGCTCTAGAGCCTGTGCACCACAACTAGACAGAGAAAACCTGCATGCCACAACTAGAGAAAAGCCCGCACAATCCCACATGCCTCAACAAAGGTCCCATGTGCAGCAACTAAGACCCGACACAGCCAAAAGATATATATACATATATGTGTGTGTGTGTGTATATATTTATATATGTATATGTGTATATATATATCTTTTCTATTCTGTCCAGTTCTTCTAGTTTGGCCTCAGTGAAAGGGTTGGCAATTTCCTTGTTTCTTCAAGAATCAAAGTAAGAGAAACCTCAAATTACATGATAAATAAGTACCATGGATGTAACGTACAGCATGATGACATGGTTAACACTGTTGTGATATATATGAAAGTTGTCAAGAGGGTAAATCCTAAGAGTTCTCAACACAAGGAAAAAAATATTTTTTGCTTTCTCTTTTTATTGTTATCTTTATGAGATGATGGATGCTAACTAAATTTATTGAGGTAGTCATTTCACAATACATTTAAGTCAAACCATTATTCTGTATACTATAAACTTATACAATGATGTGCGTCAATTGTATCTCAATAAAACTGGAAAATATATTAACAATTAAAGAATCAAAGTAAGACCAGTTTGTGAATTTATCTATGCTGCCTGTCACCCCTCTCGTAAATGAACAAAGGACAGCAAGAAATCAAGACACTGCTACCAGCTGCCTCTGAACACTACCCTCATCCTTCCTCTGTCAGTGTAGACATGGCTCCCCTTTAAAATAGCAAAAGAAAATATATTGATTGCATTAGTTTCCTAAGGCTGCTGTAAGAAATTGCCACAAACCAGGTGGCTTAAAACAATAGAAATTTATTTTCTCACAGTTGTGGAGGTAAGAAGTCCAAAATCAAGGTGCTGGCAGGGCTCTAGGGGGAGAATCCTTCCTTGTCTCTTCCAGCTTTTGATGGCCCCTGGCAGACCCTGGCTTGTGGCCACATCAGTTCAATCTCTGCCTTCTTCTCATGACCTTCTTCCCTCTGTCTCTGTTTTTTTTGTTGTTGGTGGTGATTTTTTTCTCACATCTCCCTCTCCTGTCTCTTGGGAAAACACTGGTTATTGGACTTGGAGTCCACTCTAAATTCAGGATGGTAGCATCTCAAGATTCTTAGTAACGTTTGCAAAGACCCTATTTCCATATAAGGTCACACTCACAGGTACTGGGGGGTGGGACTTAGATATATCTTTTGGGGGCCACAATTCAACCTACTACACTGATCACACACTATATGTCAGTCGTGGTGCTGTACCATTTACATGGATTAGTCCGTTTTGCATTCATAACAACACTATGAATAGATACTATTCTTTTGCCCATTTACAAATGAGGAAACTGAGGTTATGTTAGAACCTAAGTAACTTGCTCAAGATATCACATCCAGTAGTTTAAAGATTTGGAATTCAGACCCAGGCAGGCATTACTCTAGATGATGACATTACACCACATCCTTTAGGCACCAGACTTTGTGGAACTGCTACACTCAAGGGGAAAGGTCAGAGGACAGCCAGTTCTCATTTTGGAAACCATCGACAAAAGCCTGTAAAAGGGGTCGGACCCGGGGAACCTCTTCCCCATTCCTCCTCCACTTCCTCCATTCTGTTGCCAAACATTTTATGGCTGCTATTGGCCTCCAGGTTCCATACAAGGTGTGCTGTCACCTTTAGGGGCCCACATATACCTTAGTTAGGCTTGTTTTTATTGTGAAGATCTGATAGCTATACAATATTGATCTGTTAAAGCACCTGTTACTTAGGGTACATTTGGCACATAAGACAATGATCATGTGGGAACTTAAGAGCAAATGTGAGGCACAGCTGGGCATCATGGGGATCAGGAAGGAGCCGTCAGGTCCTGAGGCAGCTGAGGACCTGGTTGTTCCCTGCATCTCCCTTGTGGGCCTCAGTCTCTCCTCTTTGCTCCACTCATCACTAACCAACCCTCCTGCTCCCTCATGATTTTAGCTCCCTGTTTGGCTTACACAGTGAAGCTTGCCATGGCCTCACCTCCCTCTGCAGCCCACTACCCTATCCCCTCGTCTTTCTTTGTCCAGGTTGTTGGGAAAGAGAGTCTATGTGACCCAGTTCCTCTCCCTATGTCATATCATACCAGAGTCAGTATGCAAATTGGCGGCCCTAAGCTATGTGCCCACCCTACCTGGGCAGCCATAGCTAGGAGGACGGACATACAGAGGGTGACATATCACATATGGCCAGTGAAGCAGGTGTCCTTACAGGTGCTATGGGTGTAGGAGTCGTTCTAAGGAAGAGCACTCTGAGTATAGCATATCCACCCCTTACGTTCACCCACACCCCATGCACAACCATGACCACATTTCACCCATCATGATGCTCCTCTCAGGATGAAGCAAATTTGGGTGAGGGATTTCAACTCCTGCCCTGTGAGTGTCTAAGGACCCCCCCAGCCTGTCACCCATTGGATTTCTGGCCAAAACCCTAGGCTGACCTGAGTCCCATTGCTGCACACATTACAGCCCAGCCTAACTCAAGTCCACCACTGACTCCTTTTGGTCCTTGTTCTAATGCTAGCTCCTGTCCTGTGTATAGTTCTGCATGGAGCTTGTATTATTTTTCTATTGCTGCTATAACAAATTATCACAAACTTAGCAGCTTAAAACAATACAAATGTATTATCTTACAATTCTGCAGATTTTGCCTAATACAGTTCTCAGTGGGTCAAAATCAAGGTGTCAGCAGGACTGCATTCCTTTCCGGAGGCTCTAGGGGAGAATCCATTTCCTTGCCCTTTCCAGCTTCTAGAGGGCACCCTTATTCATTGGCTTGTGCCCCCTTCCTCCATCTTCAAAGTCAGTGAAAGAGGCTGAATCCTTCTTACATCACATCACTCTGATCTTCTGCCACTCTCTCCCACTTTTAAGCACCCCTGTGATTATATTAGGCCCACTAGGATAATTCATAATACTCTTCCAATTTTAAGATCAGCAAATTAGCAACCTTAATTCCATCAACCTTAATTCTCCTTGGCCATATAATGTAACATATCCACAGCTTCCTGGGATGGGAAAGTGCACATCTTTGGGGGGCCATTATTCTGCCTAACACAGAGTTCAACTAACATTTCATTAGGTCCTACTATATATAAGGAACTGCACTGGGGACTTATTGTGCCCCAAAGTAAGTAAAGATTGAGCAGAGAGACCATGGACCATTAGAGGATATATAAATGCATACATCTTTACTTACACAACACACACACACACACACACACACACACACACACACACATACACACACACACACTAGTAGGCCAGGATATCAATACACAACTTATCCAGAGCACAGGGAGGGAGAGTAAGACCAGCTTTAAGGAGACTGTGTTACCTGGACTTTGTGACCTGGAACTTGGTGACTTTTAAAAAAGCAGCTTCAGTAAAGCAATTTTGATGGTAGTAAAATGGAACAGAGATAGGGATTGAAAAGGAGGCAAGAAAACCAAGGCCTGGTGGGCTCCACTTACAGTCCAGAAATTTACCAAAGGAAAGAAAGAAACAGGGCTGTAGCAAGAGCCTCTTTACCCCGATGGTTTGTTCCTTTTCCACCTTTCCAAGTTCATGGTCCCACAGCATATTTAACCTGGAACTTGGGAAGGAGCTCTCCTGGAGGAGAGCTTCGCTGGAATCTAAGCATGGCACCTGCCACCTGGCTGCACAGGTGACAAACGACTCTCCCACACACTAACGGTACCTGATGCTCGCCTTCATCGCTTCTGCTGAAAGGCCCTAAGTTGCTGTATGTATCAGCTAGGGTCCCATCAGCTGACAGATGACTACTCAAAATGAAGAGAATTAAAGAAGGGACTATTTACAGAGAGGAGGGTTAAGGAAACTGAGAAGCATGGAGAAGAAACAAGGGACATAGAGGGAACTCATTAAACCCCTAAGCCTCAAAGGTCAAGGGGAGGGAGCTGTTACTGGAACCCAATGAAGGCTATAGCCACGGAAGAGGGTGGGCTGGATGGGAGCCAGCGGCGGCTCGGCCAGGGGCGGAGAATAGATATCTCCACCTCTTTCCCTTATCCTTCGGTCTGCAGCTGGTGCTTTCCCCGCCCCCGTCCCGCCCACTCCCCGCCCAGCCCCGCCCACTCCCCCGCCCCCGCCCCGCCCCTCCCCCCCCCCCCGGCTGATCTAATCAGAAGCCAGAGGATACCACTCAGCCGATGCAGCCTATAGAAGTCAGTCTTTGAGGGCACAGAATGGGAGGGAAGGGTGGAGCCAACCAAATATCCAGCCCCTACCCACCCCTGGGTTACTCCAAGTTCCAGTAGTTCTAGAAATAACTGGATTTGGCCAAGCTCTCTGAGGAGACAGCAGACGCAGAAGTTTCTGTCACTATCACTAGAATCCAGGGCCCCAGGACAGCAGTGGAAGGAAGCTCTGAGAGAAAAGGCAAAGAAAGGCAACAGGAAGGGAGAAAAGGCAGCTTGGAGGTAAGAGAGGAGCAGCGTGGAGGAAGCTCCCGGCTGTCAAACTATCCTCGGCTAAGCTCTGAGCCTTTGCTTAAAAATCAGTGCGCAGAGCTGTTTACCCACCTTGAGCGCTATCCCACATCTGTCGTTATTTTCGATGAGCTCATGGAGCCATCCGAGCTGCTCCTGGGCCCATTCTTAGTGATATTAAAGCACTTTTTAATTGCCACATTCTCTGCGGCAGAGAAAGCCTCATCTGAATGTAGCTTTAAAACCAACAGCAATCAGCAAAGATCCATCAATTAGCATTCGGCATTAAGTGAGGCGGAACATTTGCCAAGGCTCCAAGGGCCACTCCACCCTGAACGCTCTACAAGGTTCATTCTCTTCTGTTTGAATAATATTCGGAGCTCTTGACTCACAGTCTTGACTGACAGTTTTTCTCAGCTGCCAAAAGAATAACCGATTTTCTACCGTAACTCTTTTCGGACTCAAATGGTACAGCTCCAACAGAGCTCTTTACCCTGGTACACACTTTTTTTTAAGGGAAAAGTATCTGCTTCAAACCACTAATTATAATTTATTATAACAACACATCCCAGGAAGCAGGGTTCTTACTGTAATTAACTGCTGAGGAGTTGGACGGAGCAACTGTTTACTGAGTTTCAATTGACTTGTTCAGAATCTGTCACCCTCTTGCAACTGAACCCACAATGAGATCTGAATTCAAAATGTTATGGAAGCACTGTCAACTTTATGCTGAATATTTCATAGTAGTTTGCTCTCTTCAGAATTTTCTTTGGGTTATGCCATTTTTCTGTCTTTGAGAGGGAAAGGTTTTATCCTAAAATATATATGTACTTCTTTCCTTTCTGTGACGGTTAAACATGACAGTGGACATCAGAGGTAGTTTCCCAATAGTGGCTACTCCCGCTGGGTTGTAAGAATTTTGAAATGTGTAGATTTGCTGGCATTACTTCAATCGAATATCATACTGAAGAGACCTCTTTTTCGTTTTATCCCGTTGTCACTGTCCTGAGGCTTGTACTGATCCTCAGTTTCCTTCTCTGTAAAGTGGGGATGATAATATATAGCCTACAAAACTGTTCTGAAGGTTGAGTGTAATCTAAGTGTTCGACACAGAATTTAGCCTACAGTAAACAGCTCTTTTATTCTTTGCCGGCCAGGAAAACATGGCAACGACTGAAAAGGGTGAGAGACTATTTTTGCTCGTGCTGATCTCTGAGTCCATGATCAGAATTGCCAGCAAATGAACAGTCTCTAAGCCAGCCAGGCTTCTGAAATCCTCAATCCTTAATTCACAACACAGTCACCAGAACTAAACGGTTCTAAATTATTTGAGTTTCAAGTGGCTAGGGTGACAACAATTCTTTCAGCCACCTTCCTATGTAGCTGTTTCTGACTTTCCGAGCATGTGGCACCGGGGACTAAGGTTTTCTTCTTCTAAATGAAGACAGTTGGCTCCTGGCCTTCTCTGGTATAAATTCATAAGACTGTTTATAAAATTCAGATCATTCCTGGCAAGAAAGTTATTTCAAGGGTTTCTCTGGTGGCGCAGTGGTTGAGAGTCCGCCTGCCAATGCAGGGGACACGGGTTCATGCCCCGGTCTGGGAAGATCCCACATGCCGCGGAGCGGCTGGGCCTGTGAGCCATGGCTGCTGAGCCTGCGTGTCCGGAGCCTGTGCTCCGCAATGGGAGAGGCCACAACAGTGAGAGGCCCGGGTACCACAAAAAAAAAAAAAAAAAAAGTTATTTCAAAATGATATGTTTCACCTATAGTTATTGAGATGTCACTTTTGGCAACTCAGAAAGTTGTTACATAGAGTCTGAATTTGGTGACATCAAACAATATTAGAAGGACAGCACACAAACATTTCTGATGCATTTCCTTTTTTGCAGAATGGAGTTAGTTTAATTACTTTGTGATGATAAAAGCAATATGTGGTTATTGCAAAGCACTAAAAACAAGAAAAGCATTGTGCAATAAAGAGTTAACTCAGCAGGCTTGCGGCTTGCGCTGTTCAAACCCATACCTTCCCAAGATCTTCAGGACTTGACTTTGGCCTAGTTCTTGAAGATGGACCTTTGAGCCTTTGGAATATCCTGCCTGTGAGAGTGTTTTTGTCTGCCTGAAGCCTTGGGCCGCACCAGATAGTTTATGCTAACAATGTGATTATGGTGAAAACTGTTTCTGTAGGCCTGAGGCTTTGGGCCACACTGTTATCAGTCTGACCTCTGGAATGTGGGGTCTGCATGCCTATGTGACTGACCCCTGGACACCAAGGCTCAGTGATATTCCCCAGTTATGAGATTCCCTTGTTGGTAACACGGTATATGTGTTGTCACATCTTGTTGCTGGCAGAATTAAGCACTTTCTGTGGGACTCCACTGTGTGAGAACAATTGGAAGCTTGTCCTAGTTTTTCCTGGACTCCATCCTATGTGCCTTTCCCTTTGCTGATTTCAGCATGTATTGTTTTACTGTAACAAACTCTAACTGTGAGTATAACAGCTTTTCTGAGTCCTGTGAGTCCTACTAGTGAATCATCAAACATAATGTATGGTCTTGGGGATCCTCAATGCAAATATTAAAAAATTAAAGTTAAAATAATCCGTTGTCTTACTTCTAAAGATAATATTTTCTTTAAAATACATATATAGGGCTTCCCTGGTGGCGCAGTGGTTAAGAATCCTCCTGCCAATGCAGGGGACACGGGTTTGAACCCTGGTCCGGGAAGATCCCACATGCTGCAGAGCTACTTAGCCCGTGCTTCATAACTACTGAGCCTGCGCTCTAGAGCCCGCGAGCCACAACTCCTGAAGCCCCGGTGCCTAGAGCCCATGCTCTGCAACAAGAGAAGCCACCGTAATGAGAAGCCCATGCACTGCAATGAAGAGTAGCCCCCGCTCACTGCAACTAGAGAAAGCCTGCACACAGCAACAAAGACCCAACGCAGCCAAAAAAAAAAAAAAATATATATATATATATACACACACACACATACTTAGAGACTTTTTTTCCTATATACTCCAATATTTTGTTAATGGACAATGGGTCATATTATATACTATGCTTATTAACCTTTTCTCATTTAACATAGAATGAACACATTTTCCTTTGCCCTTAAATATAGATATATTATTTGTACAGCATTCTGTTATATAGAATTTATGGCTCATTTATTTAATTGATCATTTATTGATAGTCATTTGGGCTGTTTCCCCTTTTTTTGGTATTATAAACAATGGTGCAATAAACATCTTTGTAGATAACCTACTTGCAAGCTTGTCTCCTTATTTTTGATACAAGGACCTGTGATACAAAGATTTAAGAATTGTGGTGAGAATCACTTGAAGTGACTAATGAGATGTGGCAAAACAGGTTAAGTTTTCAGACCTCTAACCAGAATATTCTTGATATCTAAAATGACTGGAGTGAGGCTAGATTCTGAAGAGATCCTCATTCAATAAATTCATGGAAACCTGTGTCTCCACCATTTTTCAACTATATCCATATGAGCTCTTAGACCTTAAAATAGGCATTCTTCATTGGTCCTAAGGAGTTAGCTTACTGTTTTCTACGGAGATTTATTATAATCCATTTCCCCCAAAATGAGAATAGATATATATTCTCCTAGCACCAAGCAGCTACAAGATCAAGAATATCTGACTCTGCTAGTAATTTAACTGCTTGACAGAATAAAACTTAACAATCTTTAGATAAAGACAATATAGCCCAGAGCCTTTACAATACATCATTTACAATGTTCAGCATTCAGAAAGAAATTACTAGAAAATGTGATCCATAATCAAGAGGGAAAACAGTAAGTTAAGCAGACAAATGAATGACTCAGATATTTGTATTACCAAGTAAGGATCTTAAAAGTAACTACTATAAATATGTTAACAAATTTAGAGAAAAATATGTAACATAAGTGAACAGATGGGAAATTCCAAAAGAGAAACTCTTAAAAAGAACCAAATAATTCTGTATAGAAACTGAAAATGCAATATCTTAATAAAGAATTCATTGGAGGGCTTAGCGGAAGACTGGACACAGAAGAAGAACTAATCAGTGAAATCAAAGATAGGTCAATAGAAAGGATTCAAAATGAACTACACAGAGAAAATAATAATAATAATAAAAAGCAAGAGCATCTGGGGACATTATCAGTCCAATACATATGTATGGAGTCCCAGAAGAAGACAAGATGTGGAGAAAATATATTCAGAGATAATAAATGAAATTTTTCAAAAGCTGATGAAATACATCAGTCTACATACAAGAATCTAAGTGAATCCCAAGCAGGATGAATACAAAGGCACATTATAGTCAAACTTCAGAAAACCAAAGAGAAAGAGAAAAATCTTAAAACAGCCAATGTGGGGAGGGGGACACATTACATTCAGGGGAACGATATCAATAATGACTAACTTCTCATCAGAAGCTATGGAAACCACCAGACAGTAGAACAACATTTTCAAAGTGCTAAAAGAAAATATTAGTCAATTTAGAATACTATACCCAGTGAAAATATCCTTCAGAAATGAAGACAAAGTAGAGACATTTTTAGACAAATAAAAATAGAATTTATCACTAACAGAACTACATTGCAAAAAAATGCTAAAGGGAAATGATCCTATAAAGACTAGACCTGTAAGAAGAGTCCTGGAAATGGTGAAGATGTGGGTAAACATAAAAGACTATTTTCAATGTTTCTCTTTTAACAAACAATGGAAGACAAGCTTATTCTAAAATGTATATGGAAAAGCAAAGGGCCTAGAAGAGCCAGAACAGCTTTGACAAGAAGACTAAAGTGGGAGGAATTTTTAGACTTACTATATACCTACAGTAACCAAGACAGTGTGGTACTGCTGGAGGAATGAACACATAGATCAATGACCCAGAATAGAGAACCCAGAAATAGATCCATACAAATATGCCCAACATTTTTTGACAAAGGTACAAAACGCAGTTCAATGGAGGAAGGATAGTCTAGTCAGTAAATGGTGCTGGAGCAACTGGCAAAAACAAAACAAAACAAAAACAAAAACCTTGATCTAAACCTCAGATCTCATAAAAAAATTATTCATAATGAACCATAGACTTAAATGTAAAACTGTAAGACTTTCGGAAGAAAACACAGGAGAAAATCTTTGGAACCTAGTGCTGAATTCAACATCACTAGTGATTAGCCATGACACCAAAAGTATAATTCCTAACAGAACACATTGATAAATTAAACTTCATCAATTTGCTCTATGAAAGATCATAAAAGAATGACAAGGCAAGCCCCAGACTGGAAGGAAATATTTGCAAACTATGTATCTGACAAAGGACTTGTATCTAGAACATATAGAGAACTCACACACTCAACAGTAATAAAGCAAGCGATTCAATGAGAAAATGAGCAAAAAACATTAACAGACATTTCACCGAAAAGGATTTATGGATGGCCAATAAACATAAAAAAAGTTGTTTAACATCATTAGCCATTAGAGGACGAAAATTAAAACCACAATGAAATATCATGACAAATCTATTAGGACGTAAAATAAAAATAATAAGTGCCGGTGAGGCTGTGGAGCAACTGCATCTCTCATACATTGCTATTGGGAATGTAAAATGGGACAATCAATCTGGAAAACAGTTTGGCAATTCCTTATAAAACGAAATATATACTTATTATTTAACCCAGCACTCACACACTTGGACATTTATCTCAGAGAAATGAAAATTTATGCTCACACAAGAACCTGTATATGAATGTTCATAGCAGCTTTATTCATAATAGCTAAAATATGGAAATAGCCCAAATATCCTTCAATGTGTAAATGGATAAACAAACTATGCTACAGTGGAATACTACTCAGCAATAAAAAAGGAGCAAGCTACTGATATACAGTACATATTACATGGATCTCAGAGGCATTCCTTTTTTTTTTTTTTTTTTCCACACTACTGCCTCTTTATTCTCCTGCTCTGTTGTCTTGATGCAATTGTAGGAGGAAAATACACATCAGTATTTACTCTGTATACTGATTTCTTTACAGGTGTAATGCACCTGTAAAGAAAGTTGCTTTCAATAGTGTTCGATAGTGTTTTTCTTCAGAGGCGTTCTCCTGAGTGAAAAAAGCCAATCTAAAAAGATTACATACTGTATGACTCCATTTATACAGCATCCTCAAAATGTCAGTATCATAGAGATGGAGAGCAAATTAATGGTTGCCAGAGGATAGAGATTTGGGGAGGGAGGGTGGGGTGCTATAAAGGGGTAGCACAAGGGAGTTCCTTGGTATTGATGGGACAGTTTTATATCTCGATTATGTAGTAAAACAAATCCATACATGTGGAAAAAATGAATAGAACTATACATACACACACATATAAACTCATCAGTGAAAACTGGTGAAATCTGAATAAGGCACAGTTAACAGTATTGTACCAATATCAATTTCCTGGATTCGATATTATTTGGGTTAGATATTACCACTGGGGGAATATGGGCAAAGGATACACAAGATTCTCTGTACTACTTTTGCAACTTCCTGTGAGTCCATAACTATTTCAAAAGCGAAAGATTTTGGAAAACTATTGACTGTTTAAAGTAAAAGCAGTAAAAACAACGTATGGAGTATTTATAACAAATATAGAAGTAAAATATACAACAAAAAAATAGCACAAAGCAAGAAATGGAGTTAAATACAGTTGTAAGATTCTTATATTGTTTGTATAGTGGTATGATTGAATTCAGGGTCACTTGTGATAACTTAAGGCTGCATACTATAATCCCTTGAACAGTCACTAAATTAACAATCTATCTATTTATCAAGCAGTATAGCCAAAAAGCAAATAAAAGAGACAAAATGGAATACCAAAAAGTGATTGGTTAATTCAAGAGAAAGCATGAAACAAGGAACAAAGAACAGATGGGACAAATAGAAAATAGGAACAAAATGGTTTAACCCAACCATATCAGCAATTATAGTAACCGTAAATGAACTAGACGTTCCAGTAAAAAATCATTTGGATTTTTAAAAAAAGATTCAACTATGTTATTTATTAGAGGTACACATTAAATATAAGGACACAGGTTGAAAGACACATGCTACACAAATGCTAATCAGAACAAAGCTGGTGCAGTTATGTTAATAAGACAGAAAGTAGACTTCAGGACAAGGATTATCACCAGTGAGAGGAATATTTCATAATGATAAAAGGCTCAGTTTTACAGGACATGACAATCTTAAATATATGCACCCAACAAGCTTTCACATAGAAATAGCTAAAGCAAAAAATGATAGAACCAAGCAAATCCTTCATCTTACCTGAATATTTCAACACTCTTCTCTCAATAATCTTTTTTTTTCCATCTTTATCAGAGTATAATTGTTTTACAATGTTGTGTTAGTTTCTGCTGTACAACAAAGTGAATCAGCTATATGTATACATATATCCCCTCCCTCCCACCCTCCGTACCCCACCACTCTAGATCGTCACAAAGCATCGAGCTGATCTCCCTGTCAGTAATCTTTAGAATAAGCAGATAGAAATATTAGTAAAGATACAAAAAAATATGAACAATACTATTCACCGATGTCCTAATTGACATTTACAGAACATCCCACCCAACCACAGCAGAACACACATACCTTTCAAGTGCACATATTCACCAACAGAGACTATTTATTGGGCCATTAAACAAGTCAATAAATTTCAAGCATTGTAATCATAAGGATATGTTCTCTGACCACAGTGGAATTAAACTAGAGACCAATTTTTTAAAAAAATAAATAAGTCTTCACCTATATGTCAGCGGAGTCTCCCTGCCTCAAATAATCTAGGTAAGGTTTTCGCTGACCCTCATCTTCTATCTATGGAAATCTGATATCCTCTCCTGTATTAGTCAGGGTTCTCCAGAGAAAGAAAACCATAGGAGGTGTATACATACATATATAGAGAGAGGGAGATATTTTTTTAAACCGGCTTATGTGATTGCAGAGGCTTAATAAATCCAAAACCTACAGGGTAGGCTGGCAAACTGAAGACTCAGGTAAGAGCTGCCATTCAAGACCGTCCAAAGACGGTCTGCTGGCAGAATTCCTTCTTCCTCAAGAGAAGTCAGTCTTTGTTCTAGCTACGATTCAAGGAATGGATGAGGCCCATTCACCCTATGGAAGGTAACTGGTTCACTTGAAGTCCACGCATTTAAATGTTAATCTCAGCCAACAAAACATCCAACAAAAACACTTTCACAGAAACATCCAGAATAATGTTTGACCAAATACCTGGTCACTGCCGCCCAGCCAAGTTGACACATAAATTAACCATCATGCCTCCCCACCATGATTTCTTAAATTTCTTGAAAGATGAGCCTGGCTATGGTCTCCAAACTAATATCTTTCCTAAATTAATTCAGTTTACAAATCATCAGGCCATCTCACATGGGCCATTAATGTGAAACTCAGGCCCTTCCACCAAGTTCCAACAAAACCAAGAAACTAACAGAACCCCATTCACACAAGGCCTTTGTGAATGTAACAGACTTTAGTGAACGTCAGGGGACACGGGATGGGTTCTTCTTTAGCAACACAAACAACTTAAAAGTGTACAATAACGCCCCATACCATTTGACCCACTCTCTTTGCTCCCCCTTCCTTTTCTGTCCTCCCCACCTCCAAATTATTGTTCATTTCTACAAAAGGCAATCTAAATGTTTCTGTTGATTCCTTGATGTCTGCCAAACCGCTTTCTATCTCAACTTGCTTTCCTAAATAAGGGCATTGCCTGAGAAGAATTCCAGGACCAGCTGTGAATCATCACTTCATCTCACCCGTCTCCGCAACCTGGTTTCCCCAGAAGTTTCATTTAAATATAGCCTCTCATTTTATTCCACTGCCCTCTAAATCATTCAAGAGAAGGAAAAACACTGAACCTATTACATTTAAAACCTAGTAAGTTCCTGCTAAAAGAGGAGGCTCTACGAACACCACGAGGCCAGAGAAAAGTGAAGGAATAAATGGATGATTTATACTGAGGACTGGGCAGGTGTGGGAGAAACATACGCAGATGGTCGTCAGACCAGAGTTTGATCTGGAGCTGGCTGAAAGATGCTACCCTAGAGCAGGCGCTTTGCAGAAATGTGACCCACAGACCCCAGCTGTGAAGGTAGGGGTCACTCCCTGGACCCTGTGTCCCCAGCTCCCACCCCAGTGCTGTGATGGTGAAGGTAGCTTGCCTCTGATGCCTCCCACCTCCAGCCTGAGGGTCCTCTGTTGGAGCTTCTTCCCTATTGAAATTCACCATCTGGGGAGGGGGAAGGGTAAGTTGGGATGAAGTGAGAGAGTGGCATGGACATATATACACTACCAAATGTAAAACAGATAGCTAGCGGGAAGCAGCCGCATAGCACAGGGAGATCAGCTCGGTGCTTTGTGACCACCTAGAGGGGTGGGATAGGGAGGGTGGGAGGGAGGGAGACGCAAGAGGGAGGGGATATGGGGATATATGTATACGTATAGCTGATTCACTTTGTTATACAGCAGAAACTAACACACCATTGTAAAGCAGTTATACTCCAATAAAGATGTTAAAAAAAAAGAAATTCACCATCTGATTTCATTTACCTCTCAAGTCCCTGTCATGTAGGAGAGTAACGTAATCAATGAAACCCAGCTGATGCCTGCAGTGGTTTAATCTACCACTTTGCAGGAAATACTCACATTTAATAGACAACTCGTAAAAATGCAATGTTTGTTGTCCCGATGGGAACGCAGGTTTAGCGGTGGGCTTTCCCACCAATGGGAGAGATGTTTGGGGAGCAGCTGCCTTCCTTGCTGTCCTTCAAGCCTCACTGTGGAGCCTCGGTCACCTGAGCTGGACTGGGGACCGGGGGTAAGGAGCAGAAAGTGGCCTCAAAGCCCAGGTCGAAGCGGGCCGCGCCCCAGGCAGCTGGCACAAGGTACCGGACGCGGACTAGGGGTGAGCGAAGCCCTGCACCGAGGCTGATCGCGGACCAAGAAGGGGCCAGGCGGGGGCTGCCCCCAGGCCACTCTTCTGGGAGCTACACCCACCTTCCTTCCCGCCGTCTCCGTGCTGCTGCCACGTCGGGTCCCTGGCGGGAAGCAGGCTCTGCTGCGGACCTGCGTCCCTCCGGCTGCAACACAAGACACGAGGGGTCGGAGCAGCGCCCGGGTCCCATGTTGTAGCCGGAGGTCTCACACCGTGTCATGGTGAGCCCTGCCTGCGGGCACCTGCCCCGCTTCCTCTTCCAGGTGGGCCGCCCGGCTTAGGCTTGAGGAGTCTGTCTTGCTGTGCATCTGGACGAGCACGCTGTAAAACAACAGAGGCCACGTAGGGATGCGCCGCTGCGACAGGGGCTGTCCTCGCGGCAGCAGAGGAAAAAACAGTGGCTTCGGTGGACGGCAGCGGGGAGCCGAGCCGAGGAGTCTGACTGCCTCCGCCCAAGCCCTGCGGGGGGCGGCGTCGGTGCTCTGCGCTCCAGGTGCACCGCAGCCTGATGGAAATGCTCAGAGAGCAGGTACGCTCACAATATTTAGCTGTCCACATGCCTTTTCCTTCCAAAAATGAATTACCGCTGTTTACAAGACACTAATTACAGTTTATTACAACAATGCTTCCTAGGAAATAGGGTCTTACTCTAATACTATGATGAGAATTTTGTAAATGCCAGACTAGTACAATGAATTGCCCTGAATTATAATAAATGTCTGTGCTTTGGAAGTAAGGCAGTAAACACAGCATTATTGCTATCCATTTTCAATGGGCCTATCTAGGATTTATTACTTATTTATGGCTTATTTTTATTCAAAAACTCCTACATATCATTTTTATGTGAATTCGTTTTGGTGAGCCATTTCTGGGTTTTCTCACAAAATAAAATGAGGAAGGTCCGGAATCAGAAAAGCACCCGTTCAATTTCCCCAGAGGTGACCTACTGAAATTTCTCCGCCACATTCCCTGTCAGCTAAACTCTTTGCGGAAACCGTGGACTGACAGAGGAATCAACTGAGGCATTGCTCACTCTACTTTTGCTCCAATAACGCAGACCGTCAGCCTTGTTTAAGAAGGCAATAGGCTTTGAGCACAGATTAGACATTAAATAAAAGTGTCGAAATTCAATATGACATGGTTTTCTCCCAATAAAAGAAGACAAGAATTCCACAGACCCACCATGTAGGAGGAAGAGGAATAACAATATCATGCCCACATTTTACACAGAAACTTAAAATTGAACAGTCTGAAAGCAAAAAAAAAACCAAAAACCCTTTTCCTGCCTAAATAATCTAAAAGATTTACAAGGGTTCTTCCCAGATGACCTGAATTCTCACCATTGTCTCTGAGTGTGTGTGCAGTGCCTTGGAGACACACATTCCCCAGACACACATTTCCCCATTTGGAAAAAAGTTACTTTTTTCCAAAGCTCCTTTCACTTTTCTGTCCTGTATCTCCTGGAATCATTCACTTTTAAAGACTTTGTTGTGTTCTCGGGGCCCAGGGCAGGACCTCTGAGAAAGGAGACCTGTCAGACAGCCACCAGCCAGTGGCCCGCTGCTGGCTGCTGGGAGAGACTCCCCACTCCCCAGGACCTCTGCTTAGAAAGTCCAGACTCCTGATGTTAGCTCTGTCTCCAAGCAGCCAGGCCCTAACTAAACTCAGAAGAAACAAATTCTGCACATGATGACCTTGCCTTTGCAAAACAGCAGAAATTTGTTTTGTGTTAGAGTTCTAAGAAAATGAAGGTTTCCCAGTGCTTATCAGCACGTCTGACTGTGAGCATGTGTGGCACCCTGTGATGTATTTTGAGAAACAAAGGGACACAGAGGCAGACCGGACCCTGAGGAGAAAGCCCTGTGGCGATACAACGGGGAGTCGGGGGAGGGGGGGGCCGTGGGGGGAAGGAGGTGGCCTAAAACTCCAGCCCTGCCACACAGCAGCAGGGGGTGAGGCCACTATGTGCCACCCCTAGAAAAAAACCCAAGGCTGCAGGCCTGCCCTGCCTATTTGCACGACGCTAGGAGAGCTGGTCCCCAGGAACCAGGAAGCGAAGTGCGGGCCAGGCAGAGGCAGAGCTTCAGCCCACGGGAGCCCCTGCGCCTCGCCCAAGGCACATCCTCCGGGTGCTGTGAGGCGGGCCTTCCACCCCTAGTCAGAAGCCTGGCTCACGTTGGGGCTCGGCTGGAACAGCAGAGGGGCAGGGCCCCCCACCCCGGGCGGAGGGGAGCAGGGAGCCCAACAGGAGGTGGGCCAGTCAGAAGCTCCGGGCCAGGGTGGAAGGTGAGTCCAAGCAGGAGGTGAGTTCAGAAAAGTCCTGAACAGGGGAGAGGGGCGGTGTTGCAGGAAGATGGGGACAAGACAAGCCTCCTGTCCCCGCTCACTGCCTGGGCCCTTCCGCCCCCCTATTTCACCCCCACTACCCTGGAGGAACCAGTCGTCTCCTGCACGCCCGTGATGAGGCGGGGCTGCCTGGCTTGTCTGCACCAACGAGAGGTCAGAATGAAGAGAGAATGGGAATCAGAAAAGCTGAGAGCAAGACTCAGAGCCCCCAGAGCCCCCCTGCGGGATGGGGGACACTGAAACCAGCACGCTGCGGGTGCAGCAGGCCGAGGACAAAGGAGAAGAGGTGCTTCCGTTAAATCAAAGAGCACCTGTAGCAGGTGCAGACTGTTGCAGGCGGAAGATCAGCGGCCTCCTCCACAACAGTGAAGTCTGGGGTGGGGCGGGACTCAGGGAAACGAGCAGAGTTTACCTACTGCGTGGCCTTGGTGAAGTGCAGCTGGAGTTCGGGGCCGACATGGCTGCACTGAACGTCCTGGCCGCTTCCCCACTGGGCAGGGCTGGGATGTGCAAGCAGGGCAGGCTGCGGCCTGCAGTAAGAGGGCAGTGGGCCAAGCATCTGGGGTACAGGCCCCTGAGTGTCCTCCGGCAGGGGAAGAGCTCCTGACGACCCGCCCTGGAGTGGGGGAGGGAAAAGGGCGGTGCCAGAGACCAGGGCAGGTGAAGTGAGTGTCTGCAAAGGCCTGACTTCCCTGGGAGATGGGCTTCTGGCCCCTCACCACCCCTCCTGCGGGCTGCCCACAGAGTGCCCCCAGCTGTTCACAGATGTCCTAGCAGGGCAGATTCAGTGGCCAGAGCACTAGGAGGGAGCACAGTGCCCATCCCTCCTTGCCTGGCCCAGGGTCTGACTTTAGGGAAGAACCACAGAGCCTTAAGGGAGGTGGTGAAGGAAGGAAAGACGAGGCCAAAGGCACTCCTGGAGCTTTAGAAACCTCTTGAAGACTGGCAAACAAGCAAGAGATTTTAGAGCTACTCGAAAAATGACAAAGTCAGAAATGTTAAAAATGGCCATCATTATGCAGGAAGGTGGGTTGCAGCGGGAGCACCAGTGAAACAGGCCCATTTGCCTTCCATTTGCTGCAGGTTCTATTGGCACTCTATTTTCTTCTATTTATTTTTATACCCTAAAAAAAAAAAGCCTCTACATTAAATAGTCACCTTTCATCCATTTGTAATTATCTTCCTCTGGGGCACCATAAATTTCTTTGGTATTATTATCATATTAGAGAACCTAATACATTTTTTCCCCTTGCCTCCAGAGCACGAGACTCACAGATGCTTCCAAAGCAGGACGGAAGACCACACAAGTCTGCTTTATGGCACTTAATAGGATGGGCCCACTGGTAAAATCTCTGCCCCTGTTTCGGAAAGAATGCTAATGAGAAAAGAAAGACTCTGCACCTTGGCTTCTACCACAGTATTTAGAGGAAGAGGCGCAGTGATGGAGAAGGCGTATTGAGCAAAAGTAAAAAATATAAATAAATAAATAAAGCTTTTGAATTCTGCACTGTGATGTCCTTACTCTGGGACTTCAGGAAAGTCACTTTAAACTTTCTAAGCCTCAGTTTCCTTCTCTGCAAAATGGGGATATAAAACCTGTCCTGGCCTTTGTATGGGGTTGTTTTTACAGGTAGAGCAGGATAGGATCTTCTTTGTTATCCCTGAAATGGGAGTGAACACTAACAATAAAATGTTATGTTGATGCAAGATATTAGTAGAATTATTATTCAAGGAAATTATGCACTCTTATATTCATTTAACAAACATTTATTGAGCTTTTAGTGTGTGCCTGACCCTATGCTAAGCACTAGAAGTTAAGATGGTGAACCCCACAGCTGTTCCGACCATGGTGGTCACATTCTGTTACCTGCAACCAAGTGTGGTCCTATTTCATATTTAAAGGGACAATAAAGGGGTTAAGTCTGTGGGCTAAGCCAGGGCCTAAGCTTTGGAGCCAGAATGCTGTGGGTTCAAATCCAGCTTATGAGCTGTGTAACCTGGAGAACATTACATAGTGCCTGTGAAAACAAGTTTCTCCATCTTTAAAACGGGGGTGACAGTGCCACATTCACCAGATGGCCATGAGGAGGATGAGGTGTAACGTGGTAAAGAACTTGTACCTGCCACAGACAGCCCCCCATCCCCCTCTTCCCCATGCAGTACCTGATGTTGCTGTCATATGCACCAGCGATGCTGTTTCATTCACGGTGACACATTTAGACACAAAGTCTTATTCCCCAGGCTCCCCACAGAGGTGACCCTCAATCCGCTCCTTGCTGGTGATCAGTCCAGATCCCACCCAGCAGGGGAACCTCTAATCTTTCCACCTCCGGAAGGAAGAACTTGCCAGTGAGGAAAACCAGGGGTGCACCACATGCTCCCCAGAGGAGTTCAGAGAAGGGGAAGGTCATCGAGGCTGACAGCCACAGACATGGCCTGGCTTCTGCACATAGTAGGGCTCAGTACACTCGGCACGTGAACAGACCGATAAATGAAGGTCTGACCTGAGCTAGGCCTTTCATAGGAACCACGGTTATAGACTTCTGCATTTTCTGTGTTCATACTGGGTGCCAGGCACACTCTTAGGGTCCTGACCAACTCCAGCGATAGGCTTGGGACTCACCACCAGGTGTGGGTTACCTTCTGGGGAGATTCGAGGCACATCTCATGAAACCATATGGGATCAGTTTAAAATTGCAAAATGTCAGCCTGCAGATAAGATAGACTTAGTATAGTAGTTTCCAAGTGTAATAGGGAAGAAGCTTTTGTATCCTATTACAAGTTAATCACTAAAGGGATGTTGCCTATAAGCTTAAATTATACATAATGGCCCATCTCTGGGAACCCTACCTCCCCAGGTAATGAGCATTAAGCTAAAATACCTTTGTTTAGATCATAGGAAACATGCTGACTAGGCCCACCTGTGAATGACCACAGGAAGAAATGAACACATCCCCTCAGGAGACTGATTAGAGCCATGAAATATTTGACATTACTCCCTCCCCTTTAGTATAAAAGAAGCCTGAATTCTAACTAACTCAGGCAAGATGGTTCTTCGGGGCATGAGTCCATCATCTTCTCAGTTTGCTGGCTTTCCGAATAAAGTCCCTATTTCTTGCCCCAGCACCTCGTCATTTATTGGCCTGTTGTGCAGCGAGCAGTACAAGCTTGGACTCGGTAACAAAAACACTGAGGTTGGGGAAGCCCTTTGGAGCAGGAATGCCTTGGAGGCTGTGTTCCCCTCCCTGCCGAAACCCGTACAGCCTTATCAGACATCAGCTCTCTCTATCCTGCTGCCTCTGACCAAAAGTGAGGCTCACCCCGCTCCAGACTTACTTGAGATAGTCATGCCAGACTCGCTGAAACTATTTAAAAATTTCCACTTCCTCTTTCCAGGCCTTCTACCTGGACCCCTGTGGTGGCCTCCTAGCTGGATGGAGATCATTCTAATCCATTCTAATCGTCTCCCCACTAATACTACCTCTATTAGTCACTCCACTTCCCAAAGAATAAAGCTTAACTTCTTAGCCTGGCATTTTAAAACTGCTTTACAACCTGGTCTCTCCCCATCTCCAGCTACTCCTCCATCAGTATTTCATAGTCCCGAGAAACTCACTGCTTCCTTGCCCCCCACCCTCACAACTGTGCCCACACCATCCCCTCCACAGGGCATGCCTGTCCCCGTTCCTGTCCATCATTGCACTGCCCATCCTTTCAGGGCAGCTCAGGGGTCCCTTCTCATTAGACAGCCCCACTTCTCACCTCCTCAAGAGCTAAGATTGAACTTCATTTTTGACACTTCTTTATATGGTAGGACATTTAAACAATAATCTCCCAAGTTATAAACTCCATTAGATCAGGAACTGAATCATGTATGGCTTTGTGTACCCTTTGGTCGCTAATAAGATATCTCAAACATTGAAGGTATGTAATAGATATTTGTTGGATAAATTAATATTTAGTTACTTCATAAAAGTTCCCCTATTTGTCATGGAAATGGTTTTCTTTCTTCCACGGTCACAAAACAATTCAATATCTCCGAAGCTCTTGCTGGTATCATTTTCTCGAGCAAAATTATTAATAATTTGTCTTAAAATGTTGGTTGAAGTGCCTAACGTGAAGATAAGAGGTCTGCCTTCCTGTTGATGCTCAACCTCAGGCATAATTACAGGTCATAAGAGGCATGAAGAGGTATGAAGATGAAAGCTCAAAGGGTCGAATGTGCAACTTCGAAATCCTGAAATGGGGAGCGATTATTAGCAGCCTTGAGGGCCCGGGGAGCAGGGGGCACAATTAATCGCGTGTGAGACCATTCGTTCTGCATGTCGTGGAGTTCCGTCACCCTCCTGCATCCCATCCCAACACACAAACACAAGCACACAGAGCCGGCCTTCTCCCTGCTGGGAAAGAGTTGCCCAGGTCTGCAGATAACTGACGTATGCTCGTTCCAGGACCAGAACTCAAAACACGTGAGGGTCCAGATGGGACCACCCAGTCTTCCCAAGCATGACCTTCTCAGCCTAATTCGACCTTCCATTGATCACTCAGTGTCATTATCATGAGCATTATTTAGTGTGCTGGGCAGACTGTGATTTTCTTGGAAGCTCTGTGCCTTTTCCTCTCGATTGCTAAAATATTTAGTTTCTGTACCTGCTTTTCATAATTTTCCAATCTCCCCATGACTGTCAGATTCTCTGTGGTCATTTCACGAGGGGAAAGCCTGCAGCAGCAATCCTATTTGCAAAGGCCAGAAAACTAGCTAACCAAGCTGGTCAAGTCTATGTCTGAGCAAGAAGCGTGTTGTTAAAAGGTTAAGAACTAGTGGTCCTTGTAACATTTATTCCAGAAGGTCTGAGGCCTTTTTCTATGTTCTTCCTGGTTCCCTAGGAAGTTCAAGTTGTAAGCGAAGACATCCCACTTCTGAATAAAGATGGTAGGCAAGCCCTGTGGCAGTGTGTGTATAATCTCCACTTTGTGACCAGCAAATTAGTTTCAACACAACAGCATCATTCATTGCATTAAATTAATGGCACTAATTTGAATTTTACTGGTTTTCTAGTTTTTATTATATTCAGTTAGAGATTTGCATATGAGCTTGCATGTGTTTAAATAGCATTATAATAATACAGTCAACCCAATGAGAATTTCTCTCAGTTCTGCCTTGCAAAATCTTTCTCTGACGCTTGGCCTGCTCACTGGGGAGGCTTGTCATTGATTCTGTTCGTGTCAAGATGTTACTGGTGCAAAGTGACTGGCAATAAACATTCATTCCAAAGAAAGCACTGATGACCCATTGGGGAACTAGCTCATAAGGCTGTAAAGGGGTCACTCAGGTCATCCAGAATGTACTGACACTTGTCTTTTTATGACCTCGAAATAGTCACATAACTTTTAATTAAACTTCTTTTTTGAGATGATTGTAGATACCATGAAGTTATAAGAAATAATACTGAGAGATCCCACACATCCCTCACCCAGTTTCCCCAGGGGTAACATCTTATAAAACCATAGTAAGATCACAGTCAGGACATTGACAGTGTCCTTGACAAAGCACAATCTTCATCAGATTTCCCCAGTTTAACATGCACTTACTCATTTGTGTTTATTTTCTGTGTGTTTAGCTCCATGCAGTTTTACCTCATGTGCAGTTTCCACCACCACAGTCAAGACATAAACCAGTTCCGTCACCACAATGATCCCTAGAGCTACCCTTCTATAACCACATGCATCTCCCCTCTGTACCCACCCCACCCTGCAAGCCCCTGGCAACCACTAATCTGTTCTCCATCTCTACAGTTTTGGTCATTTCGAGAATCTTATATAAATGGAACCATACAGTATGCAACCTTTTAGGATTGGCTTTTGTACTCAGTATTTTAAGATCCAGCCAAAGTGTAGTGTGTATCAAGAGTTTGTTCTTTTTCATTGCTGGCTAGGATTCCATGACCTGGATGCACCACAGTTTGTTTAACCGTTCACCTGTTGAAGGACATGTGGTGTGTTTCAAGTTTGGGGGCTATTTCAAATAAAACTTCCATGAACATTCACGTACAAGTTTTTGTGTGAACGTAAATTTTCATTTCTTTGGGATGAAAGCCTGCAAGTCAGAGTGATGTGTTGTATGGTAATTATATGTTTAGTTTTATAAGGAAGTGTCACACTTTTCCAGAGTTTTTAGCATTTCACCCAACAAAGCATTTTAAAATTCTCATCAAGGACTTGTGGACTCCAGTTTGCAAAACACTAATTTAGTGACTGACACCAGATAACTAAGATATAAGCAAGGTGTTCTTGAAGATATAAAAAGGGAAGTGACTAGTACTGGATGAAAAAAAAAATTAATTCTTAATGAATAGGTACTGGAAAAAACTTTAAAGTTTCAAGTAGTTTTCTGCCTCCCAAATGGTAGAGGCCCGAGTTTTGAGGCAGTGCTCCTTGTTGTAGGAAAAACATGCTAAATGGCCTTCCGGCTATTCAAATGTAAAACAAGCCCCCTTTCTCAGGTCTGGAGGACAGTGTGTACAGTACAGGGACAGTGACTTCAGCCAACCACACCTCCGAAGCTCCAGCTTCAGGGCCCCTCTCTCGCCAGGCTGTTTCGCAGACCCTGGAAACATGGTTATGTGTTTAAGCAAATTTTTTTTTTTTTTTTTTTTGGTTGCGCTGGGTCTTAGTTGCAGCAGGCATGCTCCTTAGTTGCAACTCCAGGGTTCCTTAGTGGCGGCTCACCGGCTGCTTAGTTGTGGCGAGCATGTAGGATCTAGTTCCCTGACCAGGGATCGAACCCAGGCCCCCTGCATTGGGAGCACAGAGTCTTATCCACTGCACCACTAGGGAAGTCCCTTCTGTAAATTTTTTAAAGATATTTTACCATCGTTGAGTAAGACCACTGCCCATGTCCATTCCAAAGTTCCCTATGTCACACTCTCCTTCAGGCCAGGTGGCAGTGGAATGGCCATGGCATCTGGGGGATCCAGCAAGGGAAATAAGGTTAGGGATACATTTAATTTGGGTGACAGGATCCATTTATGCAGTCTCCAGTCACTTCCACGCATAGGTAAGTTATTGCTGACTGCCCAATTACAAGAATGTCCCCCATGAAATGTTCTGCCACCCTCTGGGCAGACTCCCTGGTCTGGCCATGAAGGTTGAGGGCCCAGGGCCGTATTATAACATGAACATGTCTCAGGGGACCCAGCAGCAGAAGAATCTGGTGAGGAGGATAAGCAAGGTTTAAAATGTACCCAGTCAGAAGCTGCTCTACAGAAAATTCCTTGCAGCACCAGATGCGTAGAATTGTAAGCAGAAGATTCAGCTCTCATCAACGCCAATCAGAATGGCCATTCTCTCCTGTCAGGAACAGTCCTGAGAATGAAGTTTATACAATTATAAACATATCATGCTGTTTTCTCTCTTTTGATAAACTTTTATCAGAATCTCTGTGTTCATGGGACATAAACCTGTAAAATACTACCAACACTGAGTTCGTCTCTGTGGAAGTCACATGCTTTATGTATCCCAACGTGTCAGATCCCATTTTAAAATATCTGACACACCTTGTCCTGATGAAGTCTGTCATTCCAGATGCAGTAAATTTTGATGAATCAGGCTCAAGGAAATTATGCTAATTTGAAATTATGCCAAATAGAACGTATTACCTTTTGATTCTCTGCACTGAGTATGATAGGTGATCAAAGAGCATGCAGCCAAAAAAAAAAAAAAATAGGGAAAAACAGAGATGTGTCAGGCTGTTAATTAACTAAAATATTAGGTCATTTTCTTGGATTTGGTGCTATTTAAGGCATCTTTCAGCATGTTATTTTTTAAAATAAATTTATTTATTTATTTATTTTTGGCTGCTCTGGGTCTTCATTGCTGTGTGCAGGCTTTCTCTAGTTGTGGTGAGTGGGGGCTACTCCGTTGTGGTGCACAGGCTTCTCATTGTGGTGGCTTCTCTTGTTGCGGAGCACAGGCTCTAGGCACGTGGGCTTCAGTAGCTGCAGCATGCGAGTTCAGTAGTTGCAGCATGTGGGCCCTAGAGCGCACGGGCTTCAGTAGCTGTGGCTCGCGGGCTCTAGAGTGCAGGCTCAGTAGTTGTGGCGCACGGGCTTAGTTGCTCCGTGGCATGTGGGATCTTCCCAGACCAGGGATCGAACCCACGTCCCCTGCATTGGCAGGCGGATTCTTAACCACTGGGCCACCAGGGAAGCCCCAGGAGATGGGCGTTTTAATGCTGACTTTACCACAGGATTAATTTCCTACTGTTTTAACAAAATACCACCAATCGAATAACTTAAAACAACACTGGTTTACTATCTTTCAGTTCTGGAAGTCAGAAGTTTGATATGAGTCTCACGGGGCTATAATCAAGGTGTCGGCAGAGCTGCGATTCCTCTGGAGGTGACAGGGATGAATTTGTTTCCTTGACTTTTTCAGTTTCTAGAAGTCATGGCTGCATCACTCTGACCTCTGTTTCCATGGTCACATCTCTCTCTTTTACCCTTGCCTCCTGCCTCCCACTTATAAGAACCCTTGTGATTATACCTGGATACTCCAGGATAATCTCTGCATCTCAAAATCCTTAATCATATCTGAAAAGTCCCGTTTGCCATGAAAGGGAACATAGTCACAGGTTCTGGGGATAAGGGTGTGACATCTTCGGAGCCATTATTCTGCTTACCACAACCCCCAACTTGCTGTGTGATCCTGACCAAACCATCCACCTCTCTGAGCCTGCTTCATCTTGTGTATCATAAAGAATTGAAATAATTCATGCCTCTTAGCTCTAAGAGTCTATGATTCCATGATCCAGGGCTGACCAGCATACTTTGGTGAGATGGGAGCTCAGGTCAAGTGCAGTATCCCTGGTTATGGGTAAAATGTCCCTGTGGAAGCCAAACAGCACGGGGCTGAGACCAGGGCCTGTGGCTTCTCAACATGTTTCTGTGCACAAATTCACCTAGTGAGTTGAATTTTGTTTGAAGAAACCTGGAGCAACATGTGAAAAAGTTTTAGGAAATTAAGTTCTGCTTATTTATCTCACTTTACCTTAAAGTAAAGCTATCTCATGAAGCAAAGGTAATTCTTGGCTGTTTTTCATGGATATAGAGCTGCAAATTCAGTCTTCAAAACATTGTTTCTTTTCCCTTAGACGCTTTACTTAGCTAACATAACGCATCGTTATCTCCCATAGCCACTGCCTTCAGTCACACTCAGTGGAATGGCTCTTTTCCCTCCCTCAGTGATATTCTGGTAGGTCTCATACCTTACCCTTAGCTTAGTCCACTTCGCAGCTTCCAGCAAGGCTCCCTCCCTTCCCTCCTCCCCCGTCTGGCCAGGCTCGCTGGAGGCAGCAGGAATGGGGAGGAGTTTGCTTGGAGCACCTGCTTCCCCTCCCTCCCTGTGCTGGGTCTCCACTGGGCAGAGGGGTGTGTAGAAGAATGGGCCGGACAGAGCTGGACAAGTGGCCTCCCATGTCCGGTCAACCCTGCTAGCTGCTGATGCCCTCTGTGGGGGTTATCCAAATGCTGGTTGTCTTGAAGCGGGGGACAGGCTTCCTCAGAGGCCTGCAGGGCCTCCTCACTATACTCCTCTTTCACCTGGGACCATGGCAGACCTGCCCCACTCAGCCTCTTCCAACCCTACCCCAGCTCCAGCCTCCAAGAGTTCCCTCATCACCACATGCCCAGCTCAGTCACCAGTCGCATGTGAGCAACTCAGTGACCACTTGACCCAGAGGAACCTCCATCATTTTAGCTACAATGAAGGCCACGCCTGCAGGCTACTCCACTGTAGGCGGCCCATCTCTTTACCATGCCAGCTCTCATAGGTTCTTCTCCTCCTGCCCAAGAAGCATGATGCTCATGTGGATACCCAACCAGAGAAGGACATACCAGTCACCCCTTTTTCCAATCATTCATTCACTCAGCAAACATTTATCAGTAACCAGCTATGAGGCAGGCACAGCTCAAGGCACTAGGAATATAGCAAAGACATAAACCCCTATCCTCACGGAACTTACAAATAAGCAAATTATATGTTGGATTGTGTAAGGTAATGGGGATAAAAAGTGCCAGTGGCAAGGGAGAGTGTAAATGGGTTTGTCAGTGAAGGTCTCATGAAGAAGGTGACATTTGATAGAATTACCTACCATATGGTCCAGCAATACCACTCTTGGGCATATATCCAGAGAAAACTCTAATTCAAAAAGACACATGAACCCCTATGTTCGTAGCAGCACAACTCACAATAGCCAAGACATGGAAGCAACGTAAATGTCCATCAACAGAAGAATGGATAAAGAAGATGTGGTACATATATACAATGGAATATTACTCAGCCATAAAAAAGAATGAAATAATGCCATTTGCAGCAACATGGATGGACGTAGAGATTATCATACTAAGTGAAGTAAGTCAGAAAGAGAAAGATGAATACCTTATGGTATCACTTATATGTGGAATCTAAAATACGACATGAACTTATGTACGAAACAGACTCACAGAGAACAGACTTGTGGTTGCCAGGAGGTGAGGGATGGATTGGGAGTTTGGGTTAGCAAAGAGGCAAACTACTATATATATATATATATATATATGTATATATATATATATATATATATATATATATATATATATATAACTGAATCACTTTGCTGTACACCAGAAACTAACACAACATTGTAAATCAACTATACTTCAATAAAATAAATTTTTTTAAAAAAGGTGACATTTGAGAAAAGCCTTGAAGGAGGTGAGGAAGTAGGCCCTGTGGATCTCTTGGGGAAGAACGTGCCGGGCAGAGGGACTGGTGCCAAGGCCCTGAGGCGGGAGCCTGTGTAGGATGTTCAAAGAACAGGAAGCAGGCCAGGGTGGCTGGAGCAGAGTGAGCCAGGAGGAGCAGTGGGTGGTGAATGGGTAGTACAAGTGATAAAGGACCATATGGGCTACT
The DNA here is from genome assembly GCF_949774975.1 of Lagenorhynchus albirostris. Lineage (NCBI taxonomy): Eukaryota > Metazoa > Chordata > Mammalia > Artiodactyla > Delphinidae > Lagenorhynchus > Lagenorhynchus albirostris. The sequence goes on along the minus strand of NC_083108.1, from coordinate 38,268,126 downwards.
ATGAGGTCTTTGGAATTTACTCTGAATTCAAAGGAAAGACACTGGACGGACCCAGGCAAAAGAGTGACATGATCTGACTTTAACAGCTTCCTTCTAGCTGCTCTGTGGATAATAGACTATCAAGAAGCAAGGGAATAAGCAGGGAGACCAGTCAGGAGGCTGTTGCAGTGACCCTGGAAAGGGATGATGGTGGCTTGCACCAGCATGGTAGCAGGGTAGATGGTAAGAAATGGTTGGTTTCTTGATGTATTTTGAAGTAGAAGCAACAGAATTTCCTGACCTATTTGATGAGAAGTATGAGAGAGTGAAGAGAAGTCAAGATTTTTGACCGGAACAACAGGAAAGATGGAGTTGCCACGGAGATGGGAGGAGAAGCAGATGGGGTAGCGGGGAAGGAGATCATGTTACGTTTGGACGTGGTCAGTTTGAGATGTCTGTTAGACATTTGAGTGGAGATACAGGACGGCAGTGGATATATGTGTCTGAACTTCAGGGGAGAAGTCCAGGCTAGACATAAAAATTCAAGAGCCTCATCAGTGATACTTAAAGTTATGAAATATGGAACAGAATAGAGAGTTCAGAAGTAGGCCCATACAAGTATAGTCAAATGATCTTTGACAAGGAAGCAAAGTCAATTAAGTAGAGAAAGGATAGTCTTTTCAACAAATTGTGCTAGAACAATTGGATGTCCATATACAAAAAATAAACCTAGACACAGACTTCCTTACACCTTTCACAAAAATTAACTCAAAATGGATTATAGACTGAAAAGTAAAATGTAAAACCATAAAATTGCTAGAAGAAAATATAGGAAAAAATCTATAATGACCTTGGGTTTAGTGATGAGTTTTTAGATGCAACCCCAAAAGCATGATCCATGAAAGAAAAAAATGATACGCTGGACTTCATTAAAATAAATCTATAAGACTGGATAGGACCGCCAAGTGAAGGAGTGCAAAGAAGAGAAGAGGTCCAAGGACAGGGCCCACTGAGCCCTCTCACATTTCTAGCATCCCCATGAACAATTCTCCTGAACTCCCATAGTTTTAGGATGGGAGGGTTGGAGATACAAATTTGGAAGTCAGGAGCAATATAATATTTACAGTACCCACCATCCTACATGAGATCACCTGAAGGGGGTCCCAGACCGAGGAGAGAAGAGGTGAAGAAACAAGACTTGGGACTCTCCAACACTTAGATATGCTGGAGATATGAAGAGCAGTAGCCTTCAGCAGACTGAATAGGAAGGACCAGCAAGGCACATGAAAAGCCAAGTGACAGAGCTGTACCAGGGGCCAGGAGAAGAAAGTGCTTCAGGAACGTGAGGACGATCAACGTGTCAATGCAACTGATAAGCTGCATTGAGAGGCTGAGGGTCAACTATGGGATCAGTCATGTGGGGTCACTGGCAACGACACCGTGGGCCATTTTGGTGGAGTGGCAGATACAAAGCCCCGCCCAAACTGAGTTCAAGAGGGAACTGAAGAAGAGGTAGGGAAAGTTACCTTAGACAATTCCGTCCCAGAATTCTCTGGAAAGGGAATCAGAGATGATGGGCAGTATCTGAAGGGGAAGCCAGGCAAAGAGAGGGTTTTTGTAGACAGAAAAAAATTGCTGCAGGTGTGCATCCTGTTACAAATGGTCCAGTAAAGGGAAAACTCAACAGTACAGGAGAGAAAGGAGAAAACTGCAGGAGGAGAGGGTCTATCAGAGAGAGGAGAGGGAGGGGCCCACACTCAGCCATCTAATCCTACAGGACACATGGCGAGATTCAAATGCAGCTGTGACGTTCTGGATTCCCAGTTCTGAGGAGTTCAAACATTGGGCCAACTTCCTCATGAAATCTGCTTTGTCATAGCAGTTCATACTCTGAGAAGCACCCAAGAATACAAGTTAAATTAACGACATGAATTTCAGAGAAAAAGAAAATGGTAACAAAAAATCAAATCTAGGCTTGTACCCTACTATCTCTATGGAGTTCTACAATCATCTAGCTATATGAAAGTTTGGACCTTCAAGTCAGCCGACAATTCATAACTGACCTTTCACAGAATATATTCAAAGATGATAAGCAATAGGTTATTGCATCTTTTAACACATTAAATTGTAACACATTAAAGTTACTGAATTTTTTATTTTTATGAGACTATGCAAAAATTGTCAACTTGTCTGTGTTTTGCTTCATCCCAGGTGCAGGGCAGATGCTGTGTTTGCAAAACATCCCCAGTTTCATCCGCATATAAAACTGTTCAGACAGAAAGCAGATAAGTGGTTGCCTAGGCCTGGAGGTAAAAACTGGGTGTGAATACAAATGGAGGTTTCTTTTTGGGGATGATGGAAATGTTCTAAAATTAGATCGTCATATATGTACAACTCTTTAAAGGTACTAAATACCATTGGGTTGTACACTTAAAACAGGTGAATTGGGCTTCCCTGGTGGTGCAGTGGTTGAGAGTCCGCCTGCTGATGCAGGGGACACGGGTTCGTGCCCCAGTCCGGGAAGATCCCACATGCCACGGAGCGGCTGGGACCGTGAGCCATGGCTGCTGAGCCTGCACGTCCGGAGCCTGTACTCCGCAACAGGAGAGGCCACAACAGTGAGAGGCCCGCGTACCACAAAACAAACAAACAAACAAAAACAGGTGAATTTTATGGTAGGTAAATTATATCTTATAAAACTTTTTTTTAAAGAGAGAGAAAACTGTATGTTAAAGACTTGGGTCCTGTGGGAGGAGCTTGGGAGAGGATGCTTCAACCCTCAGGCTCTGGTTCTTGGGAGCCAGAATTTGCCTTCAGTGCTGTTGGATCTGGAAACACCAAAGTCACCTAGCGAAAGTCCGGGTTCTGTCCAATGAGCAGCCAAGAGCTCCTCAAACAAACATGGTCTAGCCTCTGGTGTGTTTGTGTGGTGCTTTAATGTATAGCTACTTGACCAGCGATCTGCAAAGATTTCTATCAGCTGGTAAATAGCACCGTGTCTGGGACACTTTGGTAAGAAGTAATGGTCCTCAGGGCAAATAGGTGGAGTTCACAAGGAAGAAGCATGGCTGTGCTCATCTAAACAAATTTTTGGCGCTCACTCTGTTCCAATGACATAAAGATTCCCATTTTCTCCCTTAAGGTTTAGATCAGTGTTTTTATGGGTTTGCTCCTACCTTAGGATCTTTGAGTCTCTGTCCCAGTAGCCTGCTCAATAAAGTCCTCTATATGATGATAATCCACCCTCCAGACATGCAGCTCAGCATGCATGGTCCCCTCTAGAAACTGCCCTACACCAGTGTAACCCCTCAAATCCCACACCCATGGCCGCCTTCAACAGTACAGAGGCTCAGCAACAGCTTGATATGTGGTGCTATTTGGCCAGTAGAAAGCAGATTGTCTAGGTTTTCTAGGTGGTTTCCTCCTCCTGTAGTTGAAGGCTGTAGGTCTCCTGAGCTGGGAACTGGGCCCTGTCCGGTCCCCACCCCTCAGTGGTCTCTCTTTTTTACTGTTCTTGCGGCAGGAGATGGATGGGCCACAAGCTAGGCATTTACAACTGGCCTCCTGTTTACATGTCATGGGGCAGGAAGAAGTGGGCTTCAGGCCAGACACTTACAACTAGTCTCCTGTTTGCATTTCCTGAGACAGGAGATAGATGGGCTCCAGGTTAGACATTTAAAATCAGCCTCCTGTTTGCTCTCCAAAATGGAAGTAACAACAGAAACAAGGTAAACAGCCAGGCTTTGTCTCCTGTGGACACCTTAAGATAACAGTCATGGCAGGAACAGAGAGGGGCTAAACATTGTTTGGGTAAAGGACCAAGAGGTCACATGTTTCCCATCCTTGGGGCAAGGGAAACATTGCACATGTGCATAAAAGCTCCTTGGGGGTCAAAAAGGAGGGGGCACCGCCCCATAATATGTGATGCTAAGGCCATCCCATAGGCCTCTGGGCTGAAATCCATCTTGGAAAAAAGTTGCGCACGCCTGTTGGGGAGGGCCCTAGGGCAGGTCAGGTGTGGAAAAAGAAACCAGGTAATTGGCCAAAGGTAAACAAAGACCCGGAAGAACTGCCCTATATAGATCACTTAACCGCCTCTTTGCTGTGTTCCTCCTCATTAGGGAGGACGCCCACATCCTTTCTCTCCCGGTGTGCCTCTCTGCCTTGCTTCTATCTTAACTAAACAAACTGTGTGCTCTCCCACTGTTGTGCTGTGCCTCTAATAATAAACTTTGTACCTGTTTTTACAGTTTTTGCCTCCGTGAGAAATGCATTTTTCACTGGAGGCAAGAGCCAGGGCTTCTGGTAGCTAGGATTCCTGGTTTTCATCCAGGCTACCCAGGTTCAATTCCTGGGCAGGGAATGAAGATCTTGCTTCAGGCCACCACTCACTGCTGCCTCTCTGAGATCATTCTCATGCTGCTTACATCGTCCCTCTTCACTTACCTGCTCCCTGTGCCCCCATCACCGCATTTCAGATCATCACCATCCACGCAAACCTTTTCTTTCTGTTTGATCTGAGCAGTTGAGAGCAGAGGCACAAATCCTGGCTCCTTCTCTTAATCACTGAGCACCTGGGGCAAGTAACTTCCAGCCATCTATGTATCAGTTTCTTAGTCTGTTTGGAGAATTAAACGGGCTACAAGGAAAGTGTTTTCTAGCACACTCCTGTGCATGGGAGTCAGCACACAGACATTGTTAGCTCTTCCGCGGTCAATGAATGGTTCTGTTGCAGTGCCTTTGGGGGAATCTTCAGGTTTGGGGGACTTTCCAGCTGTCTTCAGTATCATTGTTTGTGGCCCAGGAATTGCCGTTTTACTGTCAGAGATCTTCTCTTCCCTCTTCATGCTGTTGCCGAAGTTTGCAATTGCTGGGCTGCCAACTCTGGGTACCAAACATGCTTCCTGCAGCTATTCACACTCATTCCAAGGCAAGCCGAGACCAGAGGAGCCTGCCAGGAGCCATGCAGCTCTCCTCATCCTTGCTCTGTCCCCACTCCTCCTTGGCTCTCAGTTCCTGGACTGAGCAAACGTTCACATTTGTCACTGCAAAACCCTTGTCCTCTGTAGGGAGTCATTTTCCCTTCCCAGCCCTAATTCTTTGCCCTTTTAAACCAGAGCTATTATCACTTCTAATTTGCATTGAATGGTCTCTTAACAACAATCCCACATTGAATGGGATATCAACTTACTTCTAATACTGCTAGATTTACCAAAATCTTAGCTCTACCAGAGTACAACTTAAAATGAAATAAACAGAAATGTAAACAGCTGTCACCACGTCCCCATACATAAATATTCTCCTTTACAGAACAGCTGCACAACAGCCAAGTTGACTAGAAGGCACGTTTGGATGAATCCCATTTTTCCTTTGCCATCAATAAAAAATAATCTCATAAATTTATGTACCCTGGAAACATTTTTGGACCCAAAACAGTGCCAATGTTCTTTAGATTTAAAATTATAGGCAATATTTAAATAAGATAGATAATTTCATAGTACTTGTAAAAAACACAATAAAAAACTTTTTTTAAGTTGAAGTAGAGTTGATTTACAAAATTGTGTTAGTTTCTGGTGTATAGCAAAGTGATTCAGTTATATGTATATATTCTTTTTCAGATTCTTTTCCATTATAGTTTACTACAAGATATTGAATTTAGTTCCCTGTGCTATACAGTAGGTCTTTGTTGTTTGTCTATTTTATATAGACTACTGTAGTATGTATCTGCTAATCCCAAACTCCTAATTTATCCCTCCCCACCTTTCCCCTTTGGTAACCATAAGTTTGTTTTCTGTGTCTGTGAGTCTGTTTCTGTTCTGTAAATAAATTCATTTGTATCATTTTTTTAGATTCCACATACAAGTGATATGATATTTGTCTTTCTCTGTCTGACTTACTCCACTTAGTATGATAATCTCTAGGTCCTAAAAAAAAAACATCTATTAAGACTTCACCTTTTCTAGATAAGATATAAACAGTAGTATGCTGGTAAACTAGTTCCCTGGTGGTGGGGGGGAAGGCCTATTTTGTAGTGCCTGCCTATGTCTGTGGTGTAAATATTCCCACTATGGCTGATTTCAAGCTATCAACTGTTTAACGGGGGGCTCATAAAATGCCTGAATATTTAACAACTGCAAAGGTTCTAGAACACCACTGGAAGACAACCTAAAAGGGTACATAAAATGCATCAAGGTAACATAAGCAAAAAGTAGGTGAAAAGGAAGGAATGAAACAAGCATAAAGGAGTAAAATGGAGCCAGGAATTAGTAAACATGAAAATGTACAAAGCCCTATACACAGGTTGAAAACTCACATTTGGCTTTAAGAAACTTCCAACACTGTGAGAAGCTTACCTGATTCACAGTGTCCTTAAGATAAAAATAAGTCTCATGCTGAGAAGTACCAGTTTCTTGTTCTTCAAGTAGGTCACATTTCTCCGGAGGGTGCCCATGAACCAAAGACTGTGTCACATAGTGAAGTCCCTCATCCACATCAGGGTGGTAGGCTGACCTTGAGACTCCAGTTAGGTGAAAGCAACTCTGCAGGATGCTGAGCACAGTCGGGGTCCGGGACCGGCATTCCCGCATTCCCAGTTTAATCCCTGGCAGGTGGAGCTGTGGCTGCATTCCGCAGCCTTTGAGTAATCTTCTGGGCTTTTGCTAAAGACAGAGTGTGCTAAGTTTGAAACTGCTCTCCCAGGCAGATCTCCCTAACCAAGGGTCTTTCTAGAAATTCCAATGTTCACAATATTCATATGATGGGGCTTCTGCCTCAGGGGCCTGATCAACAAGGCCCTGATCTTGGACTGGGTCCCAAGAACCAGAGCTTCAACAGAGTCAGGTCATGTCCCAGCCTGATCAATCCAGAGCTATCTGCAACCCTTGGCACTGTAGTTTGCATGGTTGACCACTCCCTTTGAGGGTGAGCCCTCTATGTGGTCTGGTCTCCAGCCCCGACCTGCCCTTCCCAGTCCTCCCCTTGTCCTCCCTGGCACTCCTTGGCTAAGCTCAAGCAAGCGCCCGCACAAACCTCCACCAACTGGCTCCACTTTGGGGGGAATTTGCCTTTGTTAACATGGGCCCGCAGCAATGTTTCTCAGGGCAAGAAACAGTCCTGTTCACTCGGTTGTCTTGTGCCATCACCCAAAACACACTGGATTCAACAAATGGCCTTTCCAAGTTCCTCATTTCTGCTTTTTTAGGTAGAAGTGAAGATGGGTGGGGCGAGGTGTTAAGCAGCTGACAGTAATTACTGAAGGGATGACGACAACACCTAGAACACACGCAGCGACCCTGTTATATAGAGAGCCCTGGGCCACCTTGGCCTTGTTTTCCTCACTGAGGACAAAGCCACCAAGATTCATCCTTCACTACAAGCCCCAGTGAGACTCAAGTACCCTGGCCTCACCCAGCAGCGAACAGGCTCTCAGGACAGCTGGGTACAGAAATGGCACAGCTTGTCTGCTGGGGCAGGTTCCATCCTCCCCCAGCCAACATGCCCATCCTGCTACCCTGGGTCATTTTACTCTCGAAACCAAAAGTATGTACGCCTGTGCTGCAGCATACGGCCAAGCCACAGCTCTGCAAGGGAACTTGAAAGCCACAGTGCCTATCCAAGAAGAGGCCTTTGGCAGAGGCCATTGTCCTACCCTTAGTCCAGCAATGAAAAAGACGCTGGCGTAAAGGAAACAGTCATCTGTGAGTCAGGGTGTATGTGTACCTGCGTGTGCACACATGGGGTTTCTTCTTTTCCATAAATTCTGATGGTCCTCTATGAAATGCTTACTTCAGACATAAATTATAATCAGGTACAGCAAAATATAGGAACTGGGAAAGAAAACAGTTACTTCTAAAAAGAAGTGAAATATTCCTTGGTTAATTAAGAGGAAAAGAATCCAGAACCCTTTTGAGCCCTCTTTGCAGAAGTGTATTAATTCCTCTAGGGATTTTTCTCCCATAAAGCAATTGGTGGACACGTTGAGCCAGGCACCAGGCTGCTCCCTGGGCACATGGAACCCGCCTCTCCTTCTCTGATGCACTAAACTCACGTCTCAAATCCGCTATCAACTGGTTGATGGACCCTACAAAACTGCAAATGTCTGGTAGAGAAACGTTACCTATAAGGAGTATAATTGCAGGAAGCTTTCCACCTGCCCCAATCTAGAGGCATCACAAGACAAATTCTTTCTGGAGGCCAACAAAAGAGTGAGAGAGTTTTGATAGAATTTACAAGACCTGCCAAGGCACAATCTGGCATTGTTCATCCCAAAGAAATGCATATGCACACAGTTTTATAGTAGCGCTCCTCACAGTAGGTCCAAGTCCTTCTCTTGTTCTCTTTTCATTGGCCCTGTCAGATGGAGTGAGCAATAAACCTCCCTTTCTCTCTTCCACTCCACCCCACCCTACCATGCAGCGCCCAGGGACTTTGTGTGGGGTCGCGGCTGCAGGTAGGACCTGACTAGTCCAGCCCAATCAGAGCACCCCTATTCCTCTGCTGCAGTGTTTGGTTCAGGAATAGTCTCGCACAGAGTGTGGCCCAATCAGAGTAAAGCACAGAGGCAGCTGGCAGCCCCTACCCCTATGAATGAAGTCAGCCTCAAGAAAAAGCCAACACAGAGGTGAGCAATCTAGGAGAAACTAAGAGAAATAGATCCATAGGCAGAACCCTGATCAAACCATGCCTGAAACCCATCAAGCACTTGGGTCAGAAGACTCAGTGAATCTCCTCTAATGTTCAAGGCCTGTGAATTAGATGGGATTTTCAGTAACCTGCAACCCAAAATGTGTCTTCTGAATTATTAAACGATTAATAGAATGGAAACTACCACATCGTGCGTAACAGGCTTCAGAAATTCTGGCTTTGAAAGGTGCTATACTCAGGAAGAGCAAACAACCAACAGTGACTGTATTTTAATGGGGGCAATTCTAATAATTCACACATCACTTTCTACTTATGCACTGCCTCTAGCAGGATTTGAGTCAGCTTACAATACAAAGACCTATATATTAGGACAATTAAAATAAGAATTAAATATCCAGTGGAAAAGATAGATATATCAGAAAACAACAGTGAAGTATAATTTTTATACTGGAACATACAATTTAACTCAGAGCATCCTAGCAACCAAAGTAAAAAAAAAAAAAAGTAGCTTAATTTTTACATAACTCTTATTATCTGAAAAAGAAAAACATTCCTGTTTGCCAGAAGATATCACAGTTTTTCCTAGCAGAAAGTAAGATCTAGAATGGTTGTAGTCAATTTGGAAAGATTAGGCCCCTGAAAGCTGACATTAGCCGAACCACTTCACCTTATCTGTCTTTAGAAGGTCAACAAAAGTGTCGACACTAATCTAAGTCCTGGAAGTATTAGAATGTTACCAGATTCTGGCAGAGAAACATTTACATCAGCACTTGCAAGAAAGTACAGCGAGTTGCAGTGAATTTTTGAAGAAATTACAATGTGACACCAGCCCCACAGGGGTGCAGCCAGCAGCACCAGGAGGGCATGTTGAGAGCTTGAGCTTTGCAGCCCCTCTGTATCCAGACAACGAAGATGGCAGAAAAGTAGAGAAGTGGAGGGATGGAAAAGGAGAAGGGGGACCACGTGGGAGTCCTTGGAGAGGCAGCTAAGCTGCAAGACCCTGAGGTATGCGACAGGAGACATAAGGCGTGCTTCATCAGCGTGTGCTGACACAGGTCTCCACGTTTCCCCGAGAGAAATATGGAAGCACAGAGAAGTTGGCTCACCTTGAAAGAGAAAAGGGAACTCTGGACACAATTTAGACTAGGAGACTGTTGTTGGGTAACGATAGCTAATCTTTATTGAGCACAATACTCCATGAGGTACCGTAATAGGGAAGAACAAATCTGACTCCATATTAGATCCGTTTCTTTTAGTTTAACCTTTGTATTCTTATAGCGTTTGCTTTGAGTTAAGAATGTTGCCTATAGCCTGAAATATACAGGATAGCCCATTCTCAAGGCTCTGACCTTTAAGGGTATAATAATACTTTTCCATTCATGTAGAGATAAAAATTTGCAAAACAGAGAATAACATCTGTCTTGTGGGAGGTTTACAGGAACATCATGACCTGACCTACGTGGACAGCTGCAAGAAAAAGGATTCCTACACAAAGGAGGTAGCAACCAACCATGCCCCTCCCTCACCTTGCCTTTAAAAATGCTTTGCTGAAACACTTGGAGGAGTTCAGGGTTTTCTGGGGCATGAGCCACCCGTTCTCCTTGCACGGCCCTGCAATAAACGTTTCTTTGCTCCAAACTCCTATGTTTCAGTTTGTTGGGCCTCAGTGTGTGTCGGGCACATGAACTTGCCTTCGGTAATGGTACTATTATTATCCCCAAGAGGATAATAATATCCAACGATGAAAGTGATGTTTGGTTTTTTGACCAAGATCTCACAGTTAATCATCGTTGGAGCCAGGGATCTGATCTGAGGTGGTCTGGCTGCAAAGTGAGCTGCTCACCTCTGGTTATGATGTCCATCACATTCATCCCCCCTAATAGGAGGTGCAGCTGCAGGGGACAGTTCCACGTGAGCTGTGACAGGCCCTCCAGCTTATGCCGCACCTTTCCGCTTTCCCACACCATCCCACTCTACCTGCAGCCTAGAGATGCAAGGCAGGGAAGAGGCCCAGGGAGTCTTCAACCAATGGGCAACAGGAGCCAGTGGAGAAATGCTCTGGGCTCTGGCCCTCAGCAGACAACTCTGAGAGGTGTTCTGACAGAACTGAGCCCTCTACCCAGAGAGAGAGCCCCCGCTCCTCTCTGACTCACCCTCTCCTCTCCCAGAATCACCTCCCAAATGAACTGTCTGCAGCAAAGCCCTTGTCTCAGGCTCTGCTAGAAAGCAGCCTTAACCAGGAGAAGGCATTAGCATCTAGGACATCAGAGATTGGAAAAGACAAAGCATCATATTCTTAGCAGGTTCAGCCTCTCACTGTGAAAGCCACTGGCCACTGCCCTACTCTGGAGAGAGAGGTTTTCAAGGAAAGATCAGCTCAGTGCTCAGCCACAGGCAAAGATTTCAGTGGACAAGTATGTCTGACCGCACTATGTATTTTCTGAAGATTGACTTGTCCGTTTCAAAGTGAGTCATGACAGGAATCATCAGACCATGGAGCTGGTGGACAATGTGAGGCGTTCTCAGATAGATGCATTTCAAAGTACTCTTTCTCTAGGGCAGTTGTACAAGGCTGATGAAATGGGTCTTTGTAGTGTCACTTGTCAGTTTCCTCGTAAGTGGAGCATGTGCCCCTGATTTGAAACAGAGTAAAAAAGGACACATTGACTTTTTTGCATATTCTTATGCTACAGGCACCCATTTAAAAAAAAAAAAGAAGAAGAAACTTTGGTGCCTGGGAAGAAATCTAATTTTCTCCAGGTTCTCAAAGGTGCCACGTTTTTGCCAGCCGTTTGCAAAGCGTGAACAAATGCACTGAGAAAGTGACCTTTCATGACTGCATTCAATTTATTCGACTGTATCCAATGGTTACTGCAGAACCAGGGGTTTGCCTGAAGACAGTAAATGAGTCTACTGCTAGACAAGACATGGGGCCCCCCCTGAGCAAGGAAAAAGTCTAAGCTTTTTTTTTTTCTATCCATCACTCTTACCTCAGTGATTCAACTTATGGTCCAAGCCATTATTCAGAATATCATTTCATGAGACATTTCATGCCAAAGTTCTCCAGCAAGGGAAGGCAAGTTTCCTCAGACACAAGAGGGCAAGAGATGCTTCCACTGATGCTGGTGTTTCTGAGCTGTTCAGAGAAGAATGAGATCCAGACCTGGGACCCAAAACTCTGAGAAAGGGGCGCTGACCAGTTGGTGCTGGTGTCTCTGAGCTTGGATGGAGGTCCCAGTGCGCCTGGAGCCCAGATCTCTAGGAGGAGACACTGGGTCTCATGGAGGAGCATAATGAGTGTAGCTTTGCAAGTGTTGGAAAAACTACAAACAGGATCCATCAGGATCCAGCTGCCTCTGTGGGAGGAACTGCCGCCTCCAGGGTGACCAGCCATTGTTGGAATAATGTTCACAGGAGCCACAAGCCAAGAGAAGAGGGGAGCATGTCCCTTCCTCCTGCAGTTTGCCCTTTCCATCTAGCACCCCCTACTGGCACAGCCTAACTGAGTGTCAGCAGGAAAAGCAAAAATGAGGTTTGCAGAGCCCCTGTACCAGCATCCAACCCAGGATGGGTTTGCAGCTAAGAGGCAGCTTAATGACTGGCACAGCACTCTATAAGACTTTCAGCCTTAGAATACTAAAGCCCTAGTTTTCAAATATTTCCTGTGCTTGGAATTCAGTGAAAAAAATAAAATATCGAGGAAGCTGTGGAGGAACTGTAGTCCTGTGTTTTGTCGGCAAAAGTGCGCTCAGCTGGGAAGGTGAGCTCTGGATAAAACCTGAAGATGGTGAGGGATGTCTCTCCTGCATGTTTTAGCCACTTCAATATGAGTGAGGTAAGCTAAAGAGTTGTGTTGTGTTAGAGGCAAAAACAAGAGACAACGTTTGGGATACCAGTGGAAAATCAAAGGATGTGGATAATGGCAGAGAAAAAGGAAAAGGTAGAGTTTTCTGGCATTTAAGAAAGTGTTGGGCTTCCCTGGTGGCCCAGTGGTTAAGAATCCACCTGCCAATGCAGGGGACATGGGTTCGAGCCCTGGTCCAGGAAGATCCCACATGCCGTGGATCAACTAAGCCCGTGCGCCACAACTGATCCTGCGCTCTAGAACTTGCAAGCCACAACTGCTGAGCCCACCTGCCACAATTACTGAAGCCCACGAACCTAGAGCCCGTGCTCCGCAACAAGAGAAGCCACCACAGTGAGAAGCCCGTCCACCGCAATGAAGAGTAGCCCCCACTCACCGCAACTAGAGAAAGCCCGTGTGCAGCAACAAAGACCAAACACAGCCATTAATTAACTAATTAAAAGTGTTGCTGGGAATTCCCTGGCTGTCCAGTGGTTAGGACTCCATGCTCTCATTGCCGGGGTCCCAGGTTCAATCCCTGGTCGGGGAACTAGGATCCCACAAGCCACGCAGCGCAGGCAAAAAAAACCAAGTGTTGTGCATTGTGGGGAAAGACTGCTTCTGCTTGTAACACATTACTTTTTGAAGGAAGCAGCCTCATTAAATTGCCTCCAGGTCTGCAGCCCCACGCTTGCCTTTGCACTTCTGTGAGGAGGCAGAGTGGAAAGCAGGCCAGCGCTTGGAGCTCTTCTGAGCCCACCTGTGCTCCTTCCCAGGGAACTAACCCACAGCAGTTGCTGGGGTCACTCCCCATCCCCTCAAAACAAAGCAGTCCATTCAGCTGAGTAAGGACAAAATGTGTGCTATGTTTCTGGAATGATTTATGTTCAAAGGCACAGAATATGTGGATGTAAAGGATTGACATTTGTTAATCCAGGAAAGTCATGTTCAAAGACCCTGGATAGTCAAGGTGTTACTGACAGTTGAGAAGAGAATGCCGGCAAACCCTAGAGGAATGTGCTCAGTGACAAAAGTCATGCTCACAGCCAATGCCTGAGAGGGTGAGGACTTTTTGAAAACCGCAGGATGGAAATCAAGGCCCCTCCATGGAGAGAAGGACCCTCCCCCCACCTCCCAGCTTCCTTTCCCGGCCTTGTGGCTGTACCAGACCCAGACTCACTCACGGTCATAAGAGGGGTTCCTGGCCTCTGGTGCAGGTGCCCTGCAAGGCCTTTTCCTATCAAATGATGATAAAGAGGATGTTTAGGTTTAGGACAGGAAAACATGACAAAAGTACGGAATAAATGTACAAGAATGCCCTGAGGGTAAATGCATTATGCACCTTCTAAGAAGGACCCACAGCTCTAAATGCCTATGATGATAGTTCTGCATTCTGTTTGTTTTTCTCAGGTTTAACTCCGGCCACTTACTTCTGTGCAGCGTGGATGTTTTTCAAGTTCAAAGTGAAAACTCTGCCTTTTATCTTTCTTATAAGGTTTTTCTAATCTTCACCTGGCATTCATGTGCTCTGGCAACAGACACTTCTATCCCCTGCCTCCTTATGGTTCCACTGTGACTCAAGTCAACTAAGTAAATTTCAATGCTTTGTGGGAGCTTTAATTAGCTTTGGGGAGGGGGAAGTAATTATTAATAGCTCGTCATGATCTTTCTGACCTCTGTTTCGGGGTTCAGCCAGTTCCTTTCAAACGACACATAAGCCAACGGTTGGTCTGCAGACCCACGTTCCCTGGGAGAAATATTCTGGGGAATAATTGGCTTCATCTAACACAACCCTTGACCTCTTATACAAAATCCCCTTGAGCTGTGGGTGGGAAGGAGTTCTCAGGAAAGGACAGTGACTCCTACATAAAGTCAGAAAGACAGGGAACAACAGAAAGGGGTCTTAGGGGCGACTGTCTTAGATGGAAGTGGGTAAAAAAGGGGGGTAGGGTCTCTGACCTGTTGGGTACCTCTCATCCATGTGCAGACTGAGCTTCCTGGCAGCAATCCCTACGCTAAGGCCAGCCCCAATACCTGATATTTATATAAAGACACACACACACAAACCACCACCACCTTCGCCTACTACCTTCTGAGGCCTGCCAGCTCTTGCAGACACTTTTATTCATTCCATCAGCCAACACTTTCCAACAGCCCTGGTTATGTGCCAGGCACTATACTAGGCTTTGGGGATCAAAGTTAAGTAAGCACGAGTCTGAAGAGATGGCAAACAGACAGTCACGTGGAGGTCATGGTGCAGCCCTGCAAGTGCTATCACCAAAGCAAGACTAGGGTCCTGGCAATGCACAGCTCCAGCGGCACAATCGTGGGAGCCTCTGGGAATCTCACTCCTCCCCCCCATTGTCCATTCACCAGGTGAACGTGGCCCCTGGAGTTGTGCTACCCAGTGGCCCTGGATGTGACCCAGGGACACAGAGATAGGTGGAGGAGGTGCTAATGGTAGGCATCACCATCCTACTGTGATAATGGCAGCTGCCCAGAGGATGGGAATCTACCCTCTGTCCACCTGGTGCCTGCACTGCCTGCTCTGTCCTACTTCAGCCTTTGGGCCACCACATTTAAACTTATTAACCACACGGGCAAAGGATATGAACAACGAACCCACATGCCTATAATGAGCTACCCAGGGCCACTAGCTGTAAAAACAATGCAAATTAAAGCAATACCAGCAGATGGGAAAATGTTTTAAAGGCTGCTAACATCCAGCACTGATGAGGATGTGGGGAAATGCATTTCTCATACATTGCTGGTGAGGGAATGAATTTTTACAATCTTTTGGAAGATACTCTGGCAATATCCAATAAAATTAGAAATTCATGCCACCTTTGACCCAAGAGTCCCACTTCAGGGAATTTATCCTATAAGAATAAAAGCACCAGCATTGTTTATAATGGAAAAGGAAAATAAAACTGGACACATCCTAAATATCCACCCTAAAACTAGAGGAATGGCTAAATTATAATATCCATACCAAGGAATATTGCACAGCCATGAAGAAAAACGTCACATTTATACATATTTGGCTAGACGTATACCAGTGGTGAATTGTTTAGAGGGAGGGGATAAAATAAAATTATGGAGAAATGTACACAGAAACTTATTCTTGAACAAAAATATAAGGAAGAAGCCCACGTACATTTCCATAAACACACACACACACACACACACACACACACACACACAAACACATTTGAGCAGAAAGATGCAGAAGGTTACAAATCAAGCTCTTTAGATCAGTTACCTCAAAGGATACAATCAGAGGCAAAGAGATGATTATTGAGTTTTTCTTAATACCTCTGCTTTGTAACACTTGCTACAATGGATATGATTTTTTCAGTAATTAAAAAAATTCTAGTCAAGAAAATGAGACGACAAGCCACAGACTGGGAGAAAATATTTGCCAAAGCTATATCTGATATAGAACTGTTAGAGAACACTTAAAACTCAACAATAAGAAAACAAACAACCTGGTTTAAAAATAAGCAAAGCATGTGGACGGATAACGCACCAAAAAGTTATTGAGATGGCAATTAAGCTTATGAAAAGATGCTCAACTTCATCTGTTGTTAGGGAATTGCAAATGAAAACAACAATAAGACACCACTACATACTCATTAGAATGGCCAAAATTCAAAACACTGACAACAGCAAATATTGGCAAGGGAGTGGAGCAACAGGAACTCTCATTCATTGCTTGTGGGAATGCAAAACGGTACAGCCACTTTGGAAGACACTTTGGCAGTTTTTTACAAAACTAAACATACCCTTACCAAATGATGTAGGACTCCTTGGTATTTTACCCAAATGAATTGAAGATTTAAATTGTGTGCTGTTCTGAGTAGCATGATGAAATCTTGTGCCTTCCTGCTCTGTCCCTCCAGGGACATGAATCATCCCTTGGACCAGTGTATCCATGCTGCATATGCTACCCGTCCATCAGTATTGGAGAAAATTTAGTATATATAGGGTTTGATACTATTCAAGATTTCAGGTATTCACTGGGGATCTTGGAACGTAACTCTTACAGATAAGGGGAACTGGTGTTGCCTGCAGATAAGGGGAACTGCTGTATATGACATTCTGGAAAAGGCAAAAACTAAGAAGACAGTAAAAAGATCAGTGGTGGCCAGGGATTGGAGGGTGGGGGGAATGACTAGGTCGAGCACAGAGCATTTTTAGGGCAGTGAAACTATTCTGTATGTACTATAGTGGTGGATACATGTCATTATACATTTGTCAAAACCCACAGAATGTACAACACCAAGAATGAACCTTAGTGTGAACTACAAACTTCGGGTGTGTATGCACAGAAAATTGCTAATTGGAGAATGAGAGACTCTTAGTGGTTGTCTAGCTATGGGGGATGGGAGGGAGGTCTTATACCCTACTAAGCTGTCTGAAATTTATGAGTAGATTAGCTTATAAATAAGTTAGAAACTAATTGTTTTAGGAAAAGCAGTTTTTCTTCCTTGCCTCATATCAATATAGTGCACTAAGATGTAAGTGTATACTCTACCCTGTTACAGAGCCCTTGTCAGTCTCAAGCTCACAAAATCAATCATCAGTTTCTACGTGTGATACTACCTGACCCTCAGGTATTATAAAAAGACATGTCATAACCAAGTACAGGTGTGTCCAGCTTAAAGAGTTATAGTGACACTTACATTTATATAGTGCTTCACAATCTAGGAAAGGCAAAAAGTCCTCCGTGAGGAATTTGTCTTTATGGAAGTAATATATAATGCAAGCAGGAAGTTTAAAGGTCTATCACAAGCAGAATGGCAAGCCTGTCCTCACTGTAAACAGCCACAAAAAATATCAAAAAACACATCAACAACCTGTAACATCCCTGCCTATAGCCATTACATAAGCAATTATGAGAAAATTCACTTTACAATATTTTTAAAACCCTCCCCACATGGAAGATCACACTTAACCTTTGGTTAAGGCACAGCCTAAAACAAATTCAAAGTATGTCTTCAAGAGCACCCAGACGTGACTGGTTTTTCTCTCAAGTTGCCTTTGTCCCAAAGGAGCAGTCTAAGTCCCACCCAAAAGCAGCATTGGGGGATCATGTAACACAGAGGAACAAACACCCCATACTTCCAACCTCCTCACTTACCCCCGACAGAGCAAAAACAGGTACATATGTTATAGAGAAACTTTGGGTTACCTTTGGTATATAATTAGATACTGTTCCTCTCAATTCCTGATTTTGAAAAAAGTTTTGCAGTATTTTAAAAGAAGCTTTTAAATGTAGTAATGGCGTTGAAAATAAACTTTTCAGTGGGAAAGGATTCTTGTTTTATGACAGACATCTATGGGAAGATATCATTTGATGAATAGCTAACTTTTCAAGATCATCGATTCCACAAAGGGAGCACACAGTTGCTTATGTAAGTTAAAATAAAATAACAGTAATGGCTGCCATCTATTGAGCACACACTAGTATTCACATGCACTCTCTCTAATTTTCACAACAACCCTATAAAGTGGGTACCATTGACCCCATTTCACAGATGGGAAAACTGAGGCAGAACAATAAAGCCTGCTCAAGATCACACAGCCAGAAAAGGGGTGTAGCCAGGACTTGATCCAGTTCTTCCAGAGCTCAAGGGCCACAGCCCTCTCCTGACAGGGCTGGCTGGATAAGGGATAGAGGGATCAGGGGAAGGGATGTGCAGCCAATCCAGAGCACGGCACTGACTGTGCAGTGGCCTGGCTGGATGGAGATCTGATTCGATCAGACCTCCTCTCTGAGAACAGGAGCCAGGCAGCCTGACAGCAGTGAGGAGCTGTCAGCTCACAATGCACACAGAGAGGGGGTTGAGGCAGCCTGAGGTCACGCAGGACAGAAGCTTTGGAACAGAGGAAGAGGGTCGAGGCCAAACACAGGAGCACGGCCCACGTGCCAAAGTCTGAGAGTAATGATCCCATAGGACCTTGCTCCTGAGGTCCCATATGTGCCTTTTCTGTTTCAAGCTGCCACCAGGTAACTGGCGGCTGTGTACAACTGTTTACCCCTCCCCAACCCCACCTGGGATAGCCGTCCCCTTCCTCTATAATAACAGACTTCTACCACTTCCAATGCAGCCAAGGACCCAAATAATGAACCTCACTTCTTGGCCATCCTGGCATTTGGAGGCAGGGGGCCAACTGATTGTGTTTCAACACAATTCAGCAATGATTATCATTTTTGACAATTCTGTAGGTTGGCAAGGCTTAGCTGGGTGGTTCTTGTGTATGATGTGGTATCTGCTGGAGCTCAGCTGGTGCTGGTACAACCAAGATGACTTAATGTACATGATTGATACCTCAGCTGGGGTAGCTGGAATAGCTGGGGACTGGCTGAGCCTCCCTTCAGATGGTTGCTCATTATTAAGTAGTCTAGTCCAAGTCTGTTTACATGGTAGCTAGATCCCAAGAGGGTAAAAACAGAAACAACAAGGCCTAGTAAGGCCTTCCAATGCATTCTATTGGTCAAAGCAAGTCACAGGGCCAGCCCCCACACAATGAGAAAAGAAAGAGACTCCACTCCTTGATGGGAAAAGTGACATGAGCATACAAGAATGATTGGCAGCCATCTATGTGGCCAATATACCACAAAATATATCGAGGCAAGGTACTCGTCACTAAATAGTGGAAGTTGTTAAATCTTACTCAGCTACCAGGTGCCCTCTGCCCTTCTCCCTTTCTTCTTTGCTCCCACCTAGAATGTGGGTATGATGACTGGAACTTCAGCAGTCACCTTGCAACCATGAGGCAACCTGGAAGATGGACGCTACACACTGAGGATAACAGAAAGGAAGAAGGTTCCTGGTGAGATACAGGAGCTGCTACACCAGCCAAGGACTGCCTACTTCCAGAGTATTTACACATTTAAAAAAGACAGACCTCTGGGACTTCCCTGGTGGTCCAGTGGTAAAGAATCCACCTTCAGATTCAGGGGATGAGAGTTCGATCCCTGGTGGGGGAACTAAGATCCCACATGCTGTGGGGCAACTAAGCCCCTCACACCACAACTAAGACACAATGCAGCCAAAAATAAATCAATAAAAAAGATAGACCTCTATCTTACCTAAGTTATGATTATTTGGATTTTCCAGTGGGCAGCAGCTCAAATGTGAACAGCCAACAGAAGGAATCACATAGCCCACAACACAACATTTCTTATTAAAAAAAAAATATATATATGTACATATATATATATAACTAATAGCACATATCCTGATTAATCATTAAGTTCTGTTAGAGCCATATAAAATATACTAAAGCAAAGGTAAATGTTTAGTGGCAAGTAACTTGTGCCTCTAAGGTACTAGGCATCAGTCCCTGGGGGCTTATGAGAAAATGTAAAGAGGTTCCTTAATACTTCCATGTAAACCGTGCCTGAGAAAAGTATTTTTAATGTCTTTCAGCCAAAACGAAGCTTGAGTGCCTATTCTAAACTCCTCCCCATTTAGGAAGAAATAGTATGTAAAGCTCAAATGGGGTCACCATATCCTACCCCAAACCCCTAATTTCTCATTTTCCACGCAGTCAGATGATCCCTTCTCCAACAATTGAGGCTGATTTATGAGCCTTTCCTCCCCATTCCAAATTTTCTTAAATGTCAAGCAAACAGGCAAGTTTTAAAACACAAGAATGGGATTTTTTTTTTTTTTAACAGATGTGCATAGGAGGACCCTAGGACCGGTAAATTGAGAAGTGGGAAGGACAGTCAAGTATTACAGGCCTAACTGGGGCACACAGACCAAATCTGCAGTAACAAATAGCCCCCAGCGCTCAAATACAAAGACAGGGGAAATGGCTGCATTGTAGCCTAATACATCTCTTCTGAATAGTAGCTGAAGTTGGCTATGTTATCATTTCACTCATTTTCGTGTAGGGTTTGGCAAATGTTTTATTTGATGTTTTGCATATATTTCAAATGATTGGAATATTTTAGATTCCTGTCTATTTAAAACTAGTAATTAGCTATCTTAAAAAAGGACACATTGTTGAAATAGTTTTTAAACATAATTAGAGTACTACTGCTGCTACATGCAGTATTATTAAGACCTTAGAGTAATTAAAAAATTTGTTGTGCTGTTTTGCAACCCTTTAATCCTAAAGTCTAATTATTTACACGAAAGGCTTTTCCAGAGATTCCTCTTTGAATGTTCATCAGGGTGCAGAAAAACAAAGCATCTGGCAATTTATCTCCTAATCCAATTAAATGTGTACATCTTATCACTTGACCATTTGTCAGAAGAAAACTTGCTGACATGGTGCACACGTTTCTATCCCTACCATGATAACCTTAAAATACCAGCGATAACCAGTGGGTTCTGAAACAATGACCTCCTTCCTCTGACTCCAACAATCTGCTTAGGGTCTGGCTCTCGACAGACAGACGTCAACCCGGACGTACTCCTGCTGCTAACCTGCGCGCCTCACCGAGCTGCGGGGTCCACCCGGCTGTTTCCACGCGGTTCCCTTCCTTGACTTCCCATATCTTTGCTTCTTATCTTTCTGTTCTTTGCTTTCCGTCTCCAATCTCTCTCGCTGCTTCAGCACCCACTGACTTTCCATGTTAAAGATCTCGAAAGTGGTGGCTGTTTCTTTCCAGCCGCAGCTCATCATTTGCCCACGCATTTACTCTGGGGCACAGACCCAGGCTCTACGACTGGTCACCAGATACAGAGTTTAGCCAAGATCCTGGAGGGAATAGTTAACATTCAGCGCTAATAAAATAACCACTCTCCTTCCCCTTCCACACACAGCATCTCAGGAGCATGGTTTATTTTTAAGGCTAATACTGTGAACACACTTGGCAGGAGAATGTCCTTTCCAATCTCCTGATCCCCGCCCTGGAAGACACAACTGTGCAGGCCGGTATCTTGAATCACCAGCCGGCTTCGCTGTCCGCTCAAACCATTTTGCCCTCTGACTGCTTGAGTCCTATGACCCGACTCTGACCGGGACCCTAGAGTCGCTGGACGCGGGCTCACCTGGTCACCGGCGGACACGGGCGTACGCTCACCTGGCTCCCACTCGGACTCTGCCGTGGGCTTACCTGGTCACCCGCGGAGCGGCGCGCGGCCCCACCTGGGTCCCCCTCCTGCCCGCGCCTCTGCGGCCGCTCTGGAGCAGGCTTTGCGCTGCTGCAGCCCTGCATGCAGGGCTGAGCGGTCAGCAGGGAGTTCCAGCCAACTTATCCTGTGTGCCTGGAAAGACAGGGCTGCTGGGACTATGTATATCCTGTTTCGCGGGTCCTTGCGTTCCGAGTGACCGCTCTAGGCCACTTACCTCTGTACACTGACCGAGATCTCCCCGGCGCTCTTCCCTTCTTTCCCTTTGGTTAGGGAATTAGCTGCGAGGCGCCGGGATCCATCGGAAACAGAAAACTACCTTTTCCCCCTTCTGGTGACTGTAAGGAACTGCATGTGGTGGATTAAACCCGCAAACAAGGCTTCCTAACCTCCTAGCAGTTAAGATTAGGGTTCGTGCCCACCCCCACGCCTGCCATATCAAACTTTTGAAAATTTTCCTTTTTATTCATTTTACTGTATTTTAAGTGCCATATTAAGGGAAGGCAACTCATTTTTAGCCTTCGAATTAGAAAATTTAAGACAATTAAGACCCAAAAAATTAAGACAAAATCCTGTGCAATCCATTTTTATTTCTTTTTGTAATTATAGAAAATTGGTGGGCTTCCCTGGTGGCCCAGTGGTTAAGAATCTGCCTGCCAATTCAGGGGACACAGGTTCGAGCCCTGGGGAGAGAAGATCCCACATGCCCAACGAAGGCCCTGCGCCAAAACTACTGAACCCTGCACACCTAGAGCCTGTGCTCTGCAACAAGAGAAGCCACCGCAATGAGAAGCCCATGCACCTCAACAGAGAGTAGCCCCCACTCGCCATAACTAGACCCAACGCAGCCAAAAATAAATAAATTAAATAAAGACCCAGCAGCAACAAAGACCCAACGCAGCCAAAAATAAATAAATTAAATAAATTTATTTTTTAAAAAAAGAAAATTGCAGAATAAAAGTATGCAGAAGAGTATAATAGATTCTAGCTTTTGGTGATGGTGGACTAATCTTCATGCAGATAAGATTTCTAAAACCTGAGCAAAACATTTAAAAAAAATATTTGAAGTCCTTGGAGGTTGACCAAAAGAAGGTAGGAGCTGGAGAGGAAACCATCCTTGAAAGATGAATGGAAATTGTTGAAATTTGTGAGGTTGTGGATTTTTATCTGAGGGCAACCCCCAATCCATGAGCAGCTCCAGCTGAAGAGAGCCACAGCCTGACTGGCTTGAAGGAGACACAAGGCCAGTAGAAGAATGGGAAAGTTAGCGGGAAAATGCACGGAGGAATCTATGGAGAGAATGAACTCCAAAATATGTGTTGTATTAGTTTTCTATTGCTGCCACAACAAATTACCACAAGCTTAGTGACTTAAAAACAACACAGATTTGTTATCTTACAGTCCCGGAGGTCAGAAGTCCTGTGCAGGTCTCACTTGACCAAAATCAATGTGTTGACAGGCTACACTACTTTCTAGAGGATGTAGGGGAGAATCCGTTTCTGGATCATTCAGGTTTTTGACAGAATTCAGTTCCTTGCAGTTGTAGGACTGAGTTTCCTGCCTTGTTGCTGGCTGTCAGCTGAGGGTCATTCCCAGTTCCTACAGGCCTCTGCCACATTCCTTGACTTGAGGCCTCCTTCCTCCATCTTCAAAGCCTACAACTGTAGGTTCAATCCCTTTCACACTCTTCACTGTCTCATCTCTCTGACCCAGCCCAGAAAGTTTCTCTGCTTCTAAAAGAATAATGTAATTAGATTGGGCACACCCAGATTATGCAGGATAATCTTCCCATTTCAAGGTCAGTAAACTTAATCCCATCAGTGAAATCCCTCTTGCCATGTAAAGTAACATATGGACATGTTCTGGGGATTAGGGCATGGACATCTTCAAGGGGCCATTACGCTGTCTATGACAGTCTGCCCTCTGATCCCTCAAAGATGTCACATCTTAATATCAATAATTACATTAAATATAAATACACTAGGCATGCCAATTAAATCACAGAGATTGTAAGACTGGATTAAAAACTAAAGAAGACAAGACCCAATTGTATACTATCTACCAAAAAAAAGGACTTTAACTACAAAGACACAAATAGATTGAAAGTAAAAGGATGGAAAGAGATACATCATGTAAACAGAAAGAATAAGATCTGAAGTGGAAAGTAAAAGGATGGAAAGAGATATGCCATGCGAACAGAAAGAATAAGAAATCTGAAATGGCCAACGAGCACATGCATAAAATGATGCTCAATATCACTAATAATAAGAGAAATGAAAGTCAAAACTGCAATGAGATATCATCATATCCATTAAGATGGTCACTATTAAAAAA
Source organism: Lagenorhynchus albirostris (assembly GCF_949774975.1). Taxonomy (NCBI): domain Eukaryota; kingdom Metazoa; phylum Chordata; class Mammalia; order Artiodactyla; family Delphinidae; genus Lagenorhynchus; species Lagenorhynchus albirostris. The sequence goes on along the minus strand of NC_083108.1, from coordinate 38,244,231 downwards.
CAAACAAACAAACAAAAACAGACAATGACAAGTGTTGGTAAAGATGTGGAGAAATTGGAACCCTTGCGTACTGTTTGTAGGACTATAAAATGGTGCAACTGTATGGAAAACAGTGTGGAGGTAGAGCAAAACATTAAAAAAATTAAAAGTAGAATTACCATATGATCCAGCAATCTCAGAAAACTAAAAGTAGAATTACCATATGATCCAGCAATCTCACTTCTTGGTATATATGCAAAAGAATTCAAAGCAAGATCTCAAAGAGATATTTGCACACCCATGTTCACTGCAGGATTATTTAAAGTAGCCAAGAGGTGGAAGAAGCCCAAGTGTCCATCGACAGACAAATGGTTAAAGAAAACCTGATATATACATATGGTGGAATATTATGCAGCCTTTAAAAATAAGGAAATCCTGTAACATGCTGTCACATGGATGAAACTCAAGGACATTATGCTAACTGAAATAAGCCAGTCACAAAAGGGCAAAATACTGTATAATTGCACTCATACAAAATATCTAAAGCAGTCAAAACTCATAGAAACAGAAAGTAGATAAGTGGTTTCTAAGGGCTGAGGAGAGAGGGAGGGGAAATTAGTGTTTAATGGGTATAGAGTTTCAGTTTTGCAAGATGAAACTGTCCTAGAGATCTGTAGCACAATATGAATATACTTAACACTACTGAACTTAAAAGTTGTTAAGGTGGGACTTCCCTGGTGGCACAGGGGTTGAGAGTCCGCCTGCCGATGCAGGGGACGCGGGTTCGTGCCCCGGTCCGGGAAGATCCCACATGCCGTGGAGCGGCTAGGCCCATGAGCCATGGCCACTGAGCCTGCGCGTCCAGAGCCTGTGCTCCGCAACGGGAGAGGCCACAACAGTGAGAGGCAAGTTGTTAAGATGATAAATTTAATGTTATGTGTTTTTACAACCCCCCCACAAAAAGAAGAAATCAGAAGTGGCTATATTAATATTTGACAAAATAGACTTTAAGACAGAATATTATTAGAGATAAAAAGGGAAATTTCATAATTGTAAAAGGTCAATCCAGACAGAGAAAGACAAATACTGTATGATATCACTTATATGTGGAATCTAAAAAATACATACTGAATATAACAAAAAATAAACAGATTCACAGATACAGAGAACAAACTAGTAGGGAGAGGGAAGGGGGAGGGGCAATATAGGAAATTAAGAGATAACAAACAATTATGTATAAAATAAGCTACAAGGATATATTGTACAACACAGGGAATATAGCCAATATTTTATAATAACTATAAATGGAGTATAACCTTTAAAAATTGTGAATCACTATATTGTATACTTGTAACATATAATATTGTACATCAACTAAACTTCCAGCTTAAAAAGGGGTTAATCCATCAGGAAAACTTAACAATTATAAGTTTTTATGCACCTAATGTCAGAGCTTCAAAATAACCTTAAGCAAAACTAACAGAACTGAAGGGAGAAATAAGCAAACCCACAATCACAGTGAAAGACTTTAAGACCCTGCTTTTGATAATTGATTGAATTAGACACAAAAACTCAGTAAATATATAGAATATCTTCAAAACACTATAGTCCAGGGATTGGTGAACTATGGTCTCTGACCAAATCCCATGAATAAAGTGTTATTGGAAAATAGCTACATCCATTTGTTTATGTACTGTTTATGGCTATCTATGGCTGTTTTCATAGGACTGAGCAGATGAATCAGATCCAAATTGTTTGCAAAGCCCAATAATATTTACTGCCTAGCCCTTCATGGGAAATTTTGCTGTCTTTCTACTTTTCAAGAGTGTTCTTGTTGGAGCATTTGTACTATAGGTACTTTAAAGTCGTTGTCAGATAATTCCAACATCTGTGTCAATCTCAGCTTTGATGTCTGTTGATTTTTTGGCCATGTGAGTTGAGAATTTCCTCGTTTTTTTTAATGTACCAAGAATTTTTTTACTGTCTCCTGGAAAAATTTAATACTGTGTAATGAGACTCTAGGTCTTGTTTAAATTCTATGGAGAATGGACATATTTTTGTCTTAGGCAATAGACTTGCTTAGGTTTGGGCTACAAGTTCACCCTGCCTTCTGTGGGTTGTGGCAAATGTAAATTCAGTTTTCAAAGCCCTTGCAGTACCATTTGGATAGACCCTGAACATGTGACACTCAATCATCTGGAACCTGGTCGATTGTCTGTTAGTTCAGTTTTCAAAGTCACAGCTATCCTGATCAGACCCATGTGTGCAGAGCCTAGTGGTGAGCCCAGAAATTCATGTACAACTTTATGAGATTTTCCTATAAAATTAAGAAAGAGCACCTCTTTCTACACAATCTCCCCAGTACTGTGCAGTTTTCTACAATTCCCCCTTTGGATCCTATGGCCAGAAAGTTACTTCACTCTGTGTACTCCTGTGACTGCTGCCATCTTTGGCCAAGTGGCAGAAGACAGAAAGAGGATAAAAAGAATATGGGGCTTCCCTGGTGGCGCAGTGGTTGGGAGTCTGCCTGCCAATGTAGGGGATACGGGTTCGAGCCCTGGTCTGGGAAGATCCCACATGCCACGGAGCAACTAAGCCCGTGAGCCACAACTACTGATCTTGCGCGTCTGGAGCCTGTGCTCCGATCCGCAATGGGAGAGGCCGCGATAGTGAGAGGCCCACGCACCACGATGAAGAGTGGCCCCCGCTCGCCGCAACTGGAGAAAGCCCCCACACAGAAACGAAGACCCAACACAGCCAAAAATAAATAAATTAATTAAATATTTTTTTTAAAAGGAGCAATAGGGATTGGTCAAATTGGGGAGGAATGTTCCCCTTCCTCAGAGTTTTGGCTCCTGCTGGTTCTTGTTGTGGCCTTTGCTGCTGTCACCACAGGAAGGCTTAGGGGCTGGGGCTACAGAAAACTGGGAGAAGAAAAAACATGGAGAATTCGACACACACTCTCTCTGAGTGTTAGGAGTTTCCTGATAATCAGCCAGAACTAAAGGGCCTCCCCTGGAGCTCCCTCTACATGCATCCCAGGCTACATTGCCACCAAATGAACAAAAATGATAAACTCACATCTAGCTCACTGGTACTTCAAGTTGTCTTCCCATTTAGCCTGCTACTATTCACTTTTCAGTCTTCCTGTAGGTGCCCTATGCATTCTGTCCAGGTTTTACAGTTACATTCAGTGGAGGGACAGAATGGAGTGCGCTCACTCAATCCTTACCCAGAACCACAATATCAAAGATTAAAGCGAGGATATCACTACAGATTTTACAGACATGAAAAAGATAATAAGTTAGTATTATAATTTTATGCCAATAAAGTTGACAGTTTAGATGAAACAGACAAATTGCTTAAAATAAAACTTACCAAAAATAACACAAAAAGAAATGGAATATCTGAATAGCCTTATATTTTTTATTAAAGTAAAATTAACTTCCAATATTATATTAGTTTCAGGTGTACAACATAGTGATTCGATATTTTTATGCTTACTAAATGTTCACCACTATAAGTCTAATTACCATCTGTTACCAAAGTTGTCACAATATTATGAACTATATTCCTTATGCTATACATTATGCGCCCATGATTTATTTATTTTATAACTAGAAGTCTGTAACTCTCTTAGAACCCTTGCCCTATTTCATCCATCTCCCCATTCCTTCCCCTCTAGCAACCACCAGTTTGTTCTCTGTATCTATGAGTCTGTTTCTGTTTTATCTTTGTTCAATTGTTGTGTTTTAGATTCCATATAAGTGAAATCATAAGGTATTTGTCTTTCTCTGTCTGACATTTCATTTAGCATAATACCCTCTAGGTCCATCCATGTTGTCACAAATGGCAAGATTTCATTCTTTTTATGGCTCAATAATGTTCCACTGTGTGTGTGTGTGTGTGTGTGTGTGTGTGTGTGTGTGTGTATACCACATCTTCTTTATCCATTAATCTAGTGATAGACACTTAGTCTGCTTACATATCTTGGCTATTGTAAATAATGCTACAATGAACATTGGGGTGCATTTATTTTTTTCCAATCAGTGTTTTTGTTTTCTTTGGATAAATACCCATAAACGGAATTGCTGGATCATATAGTAGTTCTATTTTTAATTTTTTGAGGAAACTCCGTATTTTTTTCCATAGTGGATGTACCAAATTACATTTCTACCAACAGTGCACAAGGGTTCCCTTTTCTCCACATCCTCACCAACACTTGTTACTTATCTTTTAGATAGCCATTCTGACAGGTGTGAGATGATACCTCACTGTGTTTTTTATTTGCATTTGCCTGATGACTAGTGATGTTGAGCCTCTTTTCATATACCTGTTAGCCATCTGTATGTCTCCTTCGGAAATATGTCTATTCAGATCCTCTGCCCATTTTTTAAATTTGCTTGGGTTTTTTTAGGTGGTTGTTGTTGAGTTGAATGAGTTCTTTATATATTTTGGATGTTAACCCCTTATCAGACATATCATTTGCAAATATCTTCTCCCATTCAGTAGGTTGTCATAGATTAATATAAGCATGGGTTCACTTTTGGCTCTCTATTCTGTTTCCTTGTGTGAAAGACACATCTGTGTCTGTTTTTTTGCCATACCATACTGTTTTGATTATTAAAGCTTGGCAATATAGTTTGAAATCAGGGAGCATAATACCTCCAGCTTTGTTCTTCTTTCTCAAAATTGCTTTGGCTATTTGGGGTCTGTTTTGGTTTCATATAAATTTTAGGATTGTTTGGTCCCGATCTGTTGAAAAATGCCTTTGGTATTTCAATAGGGATTGCACTGAATCTGTAGATGCCTTGGGTAATATGGTCATTTTAACAATATTCATGCTTCCAATGCATGAGCCTGGTATATCTTTCCATCTGTTTGCATCATCTTCAAATTCTTTCATCAATGTCTTATAGTTTTCTGAGTACACATCTTTACCTCCTTAGGTAGGTATTTTGTTCTTTTTGCTGCAGTTGTAAAGGGGACTGTTTTCTAATTTCTCCTTCTGATATTTTGTTATTAGTGTATAGAAATGCAACAGATTTCTGTATGTTAACTTTGTAGGTTGCAATTTTACTGAATTAATTTATTATTTCTAATAGTTTTTTGGTGGAGTCTTTAGGGTTTCTATATATCAGATCATCATCTGCAAACAGTGACAATTTTACTTCTTCCTTTCTTATTTGGATGGTTTTTATTTCTTTTTCTTCTCTGATTGCTGTGACCAGGACTTCCAATCCTATGTTGAATAAAAGTGTCAAGAGTGGGCTTCCTTGTCTTTTTCCTGATCTTAGAGGAAATGATTTCCATTTTTGACCATTGAGTATGATGTGTGCTGTGGTTTTGTCATAAATGGCCTCTATTATTTTGAGATATGTTCCCTCTATGCCCACTTTGTTGAGAGTTTTTACTATAAGTGGATGTTGAATTTTGTCAAATGATTTTTCTGCATCTATTGAAATTATCATATGATTTTTATCATCTTGTTAATGTGGTGTATCACACTGATTGATTTGCAGATACTGAACCATCCTTGCATTCCTGGAATAAATTCCACTTGGTCATGGAGTATGATCCTTTTAATGTATTATTGAATTCAATTTGCTAATATTTTGTTAAGGATTTTTGCATCTATGTTCATTAGGGATATTGCCCTGTAATTTTCTTTTTTTGTAGTGTCTTTGTCTGGTTTTGGCAATGCTGGCCTTGTAGAATGAGTTCAGAAGCATTCCTTCCTCTTCAATTTTTTGTAGTGGTTTTAGAAAGATACGTGTTGACTCTTCTTTAAATGTTTAGTAGAATTCACTTGTGAAGCCATCTGATCCTGGGATTTTTTTTATTGGGAGCTTTTGGATTACTGATTCAATTTCATTGCTTGTTTTTTGGTTTTTAATTAATTTATTTATTTTTGGCTGCATTGGGTCTTCATTGCTGGGCGCGGGCTTTCTCTAGTTGCAGAGAGTGGGGGCTACTCTTCGTTGTGGTGTGCGGGCTTCTTATTGTGGTGGCTTCTCTTGTTGCAGAGCACAGGCTCTAGGTGTACAGGCTTCAGTAGTTGTGGCTCGCGGGCTCAGTAGTTGTGGCTCGTGGGATCTAGAGTGCAGGCTCAGTAGTTGTGGTGCATGGGCTTACTTGCTCTGTGGCGTGTGGGATCTTCCCCGACCAGGGCTCGAACCCGTGTCCCCTGCACTGACAGGCAGACTCTTAACCACTGCACCACCAGGGAAGCCCCAATTTCATTACTTGTAATTGGTCTGTTCAGATTTTCAATTTCTTCCTGATTCAGTCTTGGAAGATTGTATGTTTCTAGGAATTTAGCTTTCTTCTGGACTGTCCAACTTGTTGGCATGTAATTGCTTACAGTAGTCCCATGATTCTTTGTATTTCTGTAGTATCAGTTGTAATTTCTCCTTTCAGTTCTGAATCTATTTAATCCCTCTCTCTCTCTCGATAAGTGTGGCTAAAAGTTTATTTTTTAATCTTTTCAAAGAACCAGGTCTTAGTTTCATATATCTTTTCTATTATTTCTTAGTCTCTATTTCTGATCTTTATTATTGCCTTCATTCTATTAATTTTGCAGCTTTGTTTCTTCTTTTTCTATTCCTTTAGGTGTAAAGTCCAGTTGTTTATTCGAGATTTTTCTTGTTTCTTGAGGTAGGTCTGTATCAGTAGGAACTTCCATCTGAGAACTGCTTTTGCTGTGTCCCATAGATTTTGGAAAAGTGTGTTTCCACTTTTATTTATCGCAAGGTATTTTTTAATTTCCCCTTTGATTTCTTCATTGATTCATTGGTTGTTTAGCAGCATGTTATTTAGTCTCCACGTATTTGTGGGGTTTACAGTTTTCTTCTTGTAAGTGATTTCCAGTTTGATATCATTGTGGTCAGAAAAGATGCTTGATATGATTTCAGTCTTCTTAAATTTTTTGAGACTTGTTTTGTGGGCCTAACGTGTTCTATCCTGGAGAACATATCATGTGCACTTGAAAAGAATGTGTATTCAGCAGTTTGGGGATGGAATGTTCTGTATATTCCATCTAGTATAATGTGTCATTTAAGGACAATTTTCCTTATTGGATAAGTAGATGATCTCTCCATTGATGTAAGTGGGGTGTTAAAACTCCCCTACTATTATTGTATTATTGTCAATTTCTCTCTTTATGTTTGTTAATATCTGCTGTATATATTTAGGTGCTCCTGTATTAGGTGCATATATGTTTACAAATATTATATCCCCTTCTTGTATTGATCCTTTATTATTATATAATGTCCTTCTTTGTCTTTTATTGTAGACTTTGTTTTAAAGTCTACCTTGTCTGAAATGAGTATTGCTACCCCAAATTTCTGTTCATTTCCATTTGCATGGAATATCTTTTTCCAACTCCTCACTTTCAGTCTCTGTGTGTCTTTAAATGTGAAGAGTCTCTTGTAGGCAGTATACAGATGGGTCTTCTTTTTTTATTCATTCAGCCACCCTACATCTTTTGATTGGAACATTCAGTCCATTTACATTTAAAGTAATTATTGATAGGCATGTACTTTTTGCCATCTTGTTAACTGTTTTCTGGTAGTTTTCATAGTTCTTCCCTGTTATTTTCTTTTCTTGGTCTCTTCCCTTTCTATTTGATGATTTTCTTTATTGTTATTTTTGGGTTCCTGTCTCTTCATTTTTGTGTATCTATTGTAGGTTTTTGGTTTGTGGTTACCATGAAGTTCCTAAATATTGACTTATATGTATAGTTGTTTATTTTAAGCTGATAGTCCTTAACTTTGAATGCATTCTAAAAGCACCTAAAGTTTTACTCCATCACCGCCACAATGTTTTGTTTTTGATGTCTTATTTTATATCATTTAATTTTGAGTATCCCTTAACTACTTACTGTAGTTATAGTTGATTTTAGTATTTTTGTCATTTAACCTTCAAACTAGCTTTTTAAGTGGCTGGTCCATTCCCTTTACTGTATACTTGCCTTTACCAGTGAGAGTTTTTCTTTCATATATTTTCTTTCTTTTTTAACATCTTTATTGGAATATAATTCATATATTTTCTTATTTCTACTTATGGCCTTTTCTTTTTTACTTAAAGAAGACCCTTTAACAAATAGCTTAAAAATGCAACTTACCAAAACTAATACAAAAAGTGAATATCTGAGTAACTTTATATTTATCAATGAAATTTAATATACTACCAAAAACTCTCAAGAAAACCTAAGCCTAAGATGGTTTCACTAGTAAATTCTATCAAACATTTAAGGAAGAAATAACATCAATCTTAAACTCTTTCAGAACACAAAGGATAAAGGCACATTTTCCAACTTGTTTTATGAGATCAGCATAACCCTGATACCAAAGACCTTATAAGATATGAATACAAAAATTATTCACAAAATATCAGTAAATCAAACATAACAATACATAAATCCATCATGAAAAAGTAGGGTTTAATCCTAGGAATACAAAGTTTCTTTAGCATTCAGAGACCAATCAGTGTAACCCACCATATTTAGGTAATAAAGAAAAACATATGACTATCTCAACTGATGCAAAGAAAGCATCTGACAAAATTCAATACCTATTCATTATGAAAAAAATGTTTTTAACTCTCAGTAAACTGGGAACAAAAGAGAGTTTGTTTAATTCGATTGCAGATATCTGTGAAAAACCTACAACTAATTAATTCTTAATGGTGAAACACTAAACACATTTTCCCTAATAATAGAAAGAAAGTAAGGTTTTCTGCTCTTGCCAATTCTATTGTATTGGAGGTCTTTGCCAGTTCAATAAGGGAAGAAAAAGAAACAGAAGGCACATAGACTGAAAAAGAAGAACTATATATACCCCTATTTGCACGTGGCATGATCATTTGTATAGAAAATCCTAAGGAATCAACTATAGGAACAAACCTTCTAGATCTAATACATGAGTTTAACTAGGTTACTCGTAAACTAACGTGTGAGATTAACTAAGTCAATATATTAAAATCAATAGTATGTCTATATTGGGAAAATGGAATTAAAAAATAATCTTGGGGACTTCCCTGGTGGTCCAGTGGCTAAGATTCTGTGCTCCCAATGCAGGGGGCCCGGGTTCGATCCCTGGTCAGGGAACTAGATCCCACATGCTGCAACTAAAGATCCCACACGTCACAATGAAGATCCCACATGCTGCATTGAAGATCCAGCATGCTGCAATGAAAATCCAGCATGCTGCAACTAAGACCCTGTGCAGCCAAATAAATGAGTAAATAAATAAATAAATAATCTCATTTACAATACCATCAAAAGCATAAAGTATTTGGAATAAATTTCATAAAAGACATGTAAGCCCTATACTCTACAGGGCTTACATGTCTTTTATGAAAACAACAGAACATTGCAAAGATAAATTAATGAAGACCTAAATAAATGGAGATATATACTACATTTATGGATTTAAATTCAACATTTTTTAGCTGTCAATTCTCCCCACAGTGGTCTCCCTACAATTCAATGTCAATAGGCTCCTTTTAGAAATTGGCAGGAAAATTCTAAAATGCATATGTAAAGGCAAAGGATCTGGAATAGCCAAAGCAATCTTGGGAAAGTAGAACAAAGCTGGACCACTTACACTACCTGACTTCAAGGTTTATTACAAAATTATAGTAATTAAGACAGTATGGTATCTATATAAGGGTAGACAAATAGATCCATACAACAGACTAGAAAGTCCAGAAATAGACCCACAGTTAAGTGATCAACTGGTTTTGACAAAGGTGTTAGATAAATTCAATGGCGAAAAGCTAGTCTCTACAACAAATGTTGCTGGAACTACTAACACCCTGCCCTCACACCACACAAAAATTAATTTGAGATATCTCATTGACCTAAACATAAAAACAAAATTACCAAGCTTTTAGAAGACAATATAGGAGAATATCTTACAATCTGAGGCTAGATGAGCAATAACCATACAAGAAAAATAACAAAAATTAACAAATTAGATTTCATCAAAATTAAAACTTCTGCTCATCAAAAGACACCATTAAGAAAATGGGTAGTCAAGACTTTTATTAAAAATATATAATGGGGGGGACTTCCCTGGTGGCGCAGTAGTTGAGAATCTGCCTGCCAATGCAGGGGACATGGGTTCGATCCCTGGTCTGGGAAGATCCCACATGCCACGGAGCAACTGGGCCCGTGAGCCATAACTACTGAGCCTGCATGTCTGGAGCCTGTGCTCTGCAACAAGAGAGGCCGCGATAGTGAGAGGCCCACGCACCACGATTAAGAGTGGCCTCCGCTCGCCGCAACTAGAGAAAGCCCTTGCACAGAAACGAAGACCCAACACAGCCAAAAATAAATAAATAAATTTATTTTTTTAAAAAAAAGCATATATAATGGGAAATTCCCTGGTGGTCCAGTGGTTAGGACTCCACACACTCACTGCCAAGGGCCCAGGTTTAATCCCTGGTCAGGGACCTAAGATTCCATAAGCTACGTGGTGTGGCAAAATGAAATGAAATGAAATAAAATAAAATAAAATAAACTCCTACAATTTGATAATAAAAACAAACACAATTTTTTAAATGGGCAAAAGACTTGAATAGACACTTCACAATGGAAGTCACACAAATGGCCAATAAGCACACGAAAAAGTGCTCGATATCATTATTCACCAGTCAAGTGAATACTGAAACCACAAAGAGATATCACTCCATACCATTACAATTGTTCAAAAGTTAAAAGACTGACAACACCAAATATTAGCAAAAATGTGGAGCAACTGGAACTCTCATACATTCTTGATGAGAATCCAAAATGATCCAAACACCTTGGAAAAATATTTGCCCATTTCTTATAAAGTTAAACATGCTCATTTGACCAAGAAATTCTACTATTATTTACTCAAGAAAAGTGAAAATATAGGTTACAAAAAGACTTGTGTAACAATGTTAATCACAGCTCTATTTAAAATAGACAAAAACTGGAAACAGTCCAAATGTTCAACAGGTGAATCAATAAACAAAATGTAGTATAACCATAAAATGGAATGCCACCCAGCAATAAAAACAGTAAAAGAAGTACATACTATTTCAATCCATTAATGTGAAGTTCTAGAAAGTCATAACTAATTTACGTGAAAAGTGTATATCATATGATTCCACTTGTATGAAATTCTGGACAGGTGAAACTAATATATGATAGAAGAAAAAGAAGAAGGAGGAGAAGAAGAAAGAAGAAGAAGAAGGAGAAGGAGAAGGAGAAGAAGAAGAAGGAGGGGGAAGAGGAGGAAGAGGAGGAAGAGAAGGAGAAGAAAAGTGGTGCCTCTTTGAGGGGCAGGTGACTGGGAAAGATCACTACAGGGACTTACGGGATGAGGAAAATCTTGATAGAGTGTAGTTCCTCTTCCAGGGGGTTGGAAATGTTCTATATCTTGATAGGAGTATACTCACTTTTTAAATTGTACATTTAAGATTTGTACATTTCAACATAGGTACATTTTTCCTTAAAAATGTTTACAATTGTTATTATAATTGAAGGGGATTAGGGAGAGTTAGAGATGAAACAAGAATACCAGGATGCTGAGAGTTGCTGTGTGGTGTATATATGAAGGTTCATTATATTATGGTGATTATTTTGTATATGTTTGAGATTTTTCATAATAAAAAGTTTAAAATAAATAAATAAACATAACAAACTCACTGCCAACAACTGTCAACTCATGGCCAATCTAGTTTTATTTTCAACCCCTTCAACTTCCTTTCCTTCCAGTATGATTTTGCAGCTCCTTATTGAGCCCCTGCTCTGTTGCCAGGCCCTGGGCTGGGGTCCACGTAAAGAGCAACAAAAAGGACAGACCAAGTCCTGCTGCCAAGCCATTCAGGAGGATAACAGGAGGAGAACAGGCAAACCATGAATGAATAAGGCAATTTCAGATAGTGAGGTTACTATGACAATAAAAACTAGTTATGGCAGAGAGTGACTTGGTGGGTGGGCCAGGAGCAGTTCTTTATTGGGTGGTCAAGGAACGCCTCTCTGAGAGAGTGATATTTGAGCCAAAATGAATGAGGAGGAAAAGTAGCCATGGAAAGGATCCTCATTCAAAGCCAAGGCCCTGGGGTGGGTCTGAGCAGGATATGTTGAGTGACAGAGAGAAGGCTGGCAAGACAGGAGCAGTATGAGTATAGGTAGGTGAGACAAGGTGAGGTCTGCGGTGGGGCAGTGACCAGCCACATGGGGCCCTGGAGAGCAGGGCAAGGAGCTTGTGTTCCAAGTGCAACGAGGAGCTTGCAGAGGACACTCCATGTCCCCCCAAATGATTTACATTTTAAGAATGTCACTTTGTCTGCCCTGTGAAGAATGGACTGGGAGAAAGGAAGCAGGAAAAGAATGTAGGAGCCAAGGTAGGGATGCAGGCAAAAGAAGAGAGGATGGCCAAGGTGTGAGGAGAAGTGGGCAGAGTCGTGATCTGCCTCTGATTGGGAGCCCGCAGAGCTTGTGGGTGGAGTGGCTACAAGGGGTGGGAAGCAGCAGCAGCAATGGCTCTTTGGTGGGGGAAGTCAAGGGTGCTATCTGGGCCCCACGGCGTCTGAGAAAATAAGTTGTGATGCAAGTAGTTGTGCTGACGAGGCATCTGGTTATAGGAGTGAGGTGTTCAGAGCAGATAGAAGGAAACAGCTGAAGGAAAGTGTGCTGGGGGCCAGGGGAGTACGTACACATGCATATACAGTGCGTTTCTCCTCTTCTGCTTTACCGGCTAGTGAAACAAAAAAAATCTAGAAGCAGATGCAACTTTATTTTAAAAAAACTTATATAGATAAGCTGACATTTCACCTATGCCACGGGGTTGTGAGGATGACGTGAATACAAGACACTTTAAAAAGTGCCTGGCACATATGCAGTGTTCAGTGCATATTTTTTTAAACTTCAATTCCAGTAGAAAAAGACTAGTTTAGCTAGTAAGGGATCTTTGCATAACTTGCTGTGCATCTGGAAAAAATTCCAGTTATATGTTCTACCTCATACTTAAGTGAAAATACATTTCATACGGTTTAAAGATGTACACGGAAGAGAGACTTCCCTGGTGGCGCAGTGGTTGAGAATCCATCTGCCAATGCAGGGTACATGGGTTCAAGCCCTGGTCCAGGAGGATACCACATGTCATGGAGCAACTAAGCCCCACGACTACTGAGCCTGAGCTCTAGAGGCCATGAGCCACAACTACTGAGCCCACGTGCCACAACTACTGAGGTCCGTGCACCTAGAACCCGTGCTCGGCAACAAGAGAAGCCACCACACTGAGAAGACCGTGCACTGCAACGAAGAGTAGCCCCTGATCGCCGCAACTAGAGAAAGCCCACACGCAGTAACGAAGACCCAGCACAGCCAAAAATAAATAAATAAAATAAATAAATTTATTTTAAAAAAAAGAGATGTATATGGAAGAAACCAAACTAGAAAAGCATGAGAAAAACATTTGGATGAATAGTCAGTTGTCTAGCTTCAGCATAAATGAGGCCCTTTAACACTATACAGAAAACCCAGACCCAATCGTGCAGATTTTGACCACATACAAAATCTTGTGTGGCAAAAATGCTATAAACCTTGCCAAGGATAAGAGTTAAGTGAGGAAACATTGCGTCATAAATGACAAGCAGAGGATGAATTTCACCAAAATACAAAGATTCCTAGAAATTGATAAACAACCCAGTGACGATTTCTTTTCACAAAAGAAAATGCAAACCATCAAGAAATAAATGAATAGAGGCTTTATCTCACTGGTATTTAAGTGAACTAATGACCTTCGCCTTTTCACTCATCCAGTTTGACCCAGTTCTCTCACATATTGATGCTGGGAGTGTGAATTGCTACAACCTTTTTTGAATGCTCTAGCAAATTAAAATATGGATATCATTCCACTCAGTGATTTCTCTTTTAGGAATTCAGACAAAAGAAATAAAAAGCATTAGCATATACAAGATATTTGCTGGTATACTAGTTGAACTAGCAAAGAACTGAAAAAAAATTGAATGTTCATCAATAGGAAAATAAATTATGGTTCATTACATTTTGTAATATTGTCAGCTATTAAAAAGTACATGTGAGAACTATGTATACTGGAGAGATGTTTGTGGCCTGTTGTTAAGGAAAAAGGCAAGTTATATCGTAAAGGACTAACATTCTATTTTTGGTTTTTGGTTTTTGTGTATGTCTTGGTTTTTTGTTGTTGTTGTTTGTGTGGTGATGGCGATTGGGGATATTTATACATTCATACAAGTGCTTACATGTGTAAGGTCATAGAAGGAGAAGAGACCCAACTGCTAATGTTGATCACCTCACAGAAGCAGGATGGAAAGGTGGGAAGAGCAGACGTAATAACTTCTCTTCTGAAAAATTAAAATATGTCTATATAGGAGTAAATATATAGTTTCTCTTTACAAACTTTTGCATCATTTGACTCCTTCCTGAACTGAAAAATGAAGGATAAATAAGGGTTTAGTATCCAGAATATATTTTTTTTCCTTTTTTTTTCAGAATATATTTTTTAAAAACTCTAACAACTCAACAACAAAAGGCAAATAATCCAATTTAAACATGGGCAAAGAAGTGGAACAGACATTTCTTCAAAGATATACAAATTGCCAACAACACATGAAAAGATGCTTAACATCATTAGCCATTAGACAAATGCAAATCAAAACCACAAAGAGATGCTACTTCACACTACTAGGATGGTTAGAATTAAAAAACCAGAAAATGAGTGTTGGTGAGGATGTGGAGAAACTGGAATCCTTGTTAAAAATGGAATTACAGTATAACCCAGCAATTTCACTGCTAGGTATAAATCCAAAAGAATAGAAAACAGATACAGTAGCAAGTACATGTTCAAGTTCATAGCAGCATTATTCACAATAGCCAAAAGGTAGAAACAACTCACATGTCTATCAATGGATGAATGGATAAACAATACATGGTACATACATACAACGTAATATTACTCGGCCATAAAAAGATATGAAGTTCTGATATAGGCTGCAAAGTGGATGAACCTCAAAAACATTATACTAAATGGAAGAAGCCTCACACCAGAAATTCCACGTATGATTCCATTTATATGATATGTCCAGAATAGGTAAATCCATAGAGACAAAAAGCAGACTAGTGGTCGCCAGGGGCTGGGAGGGAGGGAAGAATGGGGAGTAACTGCTAATGGGGTACCGGTAGGCTGACAGAAATGTTTCCAAACTAGTAACAGTGGTGTTTGCACAACACTGCCATTGTACTAAACATCGCTGAGTTGTTCACCTAAAATTGGTTAACGTTATGTCATCTGAATTTCAGTTGACGGAAGTTAGGAAGGAAGCTCGAGGCCTCGCTTCTCCCAGCTGCCCCCCGCGGACCGCGCTTCCGCCCGCCGCGGCCCAAGTCAGTACCCCAGCCCGCAAATTTAGAGGGCGACGGGGGCTGATGAAATGACAACCAGGGGTATGGTAAAGGAGGCTACCAGACAAAGACGGAGAGGCGGGCGGCACCCTCGGCTCCTGACGCTGCCACCCCTGCCCAGTCAAGCTGCTCCACCCAGACTATCGTCTGAGGTGATCGCCACCTGGCCCGCGGGGACGGGGTGGGACCCGGGGGGCGGGGCCAACGGCAGGGGGAGGGTCGCCTGCGCGCCGGACCGGACGCGAAGGCACCGGAACCCTTCAGCCTAGGGCACCTGTTTCCGGAGGGAGCTCTTATCCCGACGTCAAAGTCCGCCACGTTGGGAATCCGGTTTCCGGAGTCTCTTTTTGTGACCGGGTCTCAGCGGTGCAGAGGTAGCGGTGGCTATGAGGCAGAAGCACTACCTTGAGACTGCGGCGCGGAAACTACAAGATAGCTGCCCGGGCCAGGCCCGCTATCTCCTGTAAGAGAGGGAGGGAGGGGGAGCGGTAGGCTAGCCGCTAGGGGGTGTTTCCTTGTCCCTTATGAGTCTCTTTCTCTTTTGCAGCTGGGCCTACAGTTCGTCACACGGTAGGGAGGACGCCCGTTGGTTGTGGGTCAGGCTGTCGTCGCCCCGCTCGCCTTCATTCCCCACAACGCTCAGGGTGATCCAAAAGAATCAGATCGACCCACTGCCATAATAAACCCCCTCGAGAGGCTTCTCAGTTTCGTAAAAAAATCCAAATTCCTTAACGTGCCTTATCTTGCCTGACCTATTAGCGGCATTTGACGCATTGATCAGTCTACTCGAAATAGTTTCCTCACTTGGCTTCCGGACCATCACAAAGTTCACCTCCTACCTCTTTAGCCAGTACTTCTGTTTTGCTGGTTTCTTCTAATTTCCCCAACTTACAAATGTTGGAGTGTCCCAGGACTCATCCCTTGGACGTTTTTTCTAGCTACACTCAATTCCTTGGTGACAGTTTTTCATCCACTCTCATGGCCTTTAAATTCTGCATACTGAGGACTTACAAATTTATATCCCCAGTCCAGACCACTCCCGCGAATCCTAGACTCATCCAGATACGTTGACAACTTTTTTTGAATATTATGCTAGGCGAAAATTCAAGCTTTATCCCCCAACACGACAACCCGCCTCCTCCAGTTATTCCCATTTCAGTAAATGGTAACCCCATCCTTAAGAATTAGCCCCCAAACCTAGGAGCCACTCTTGACTCACTAACAGCCTTCCTCCCCAAGCCAGTATGCCAGAAATCCCACTGGCTTTAAAATATATCCAGTATCTAGCCACTTCTCTCCACATCCAACTTACCACCATGGTCCAAGCCATCAGTTTCTCTCCTGGATTATTGGCAATAGCTCCCATGCATTTCTACAGTCCATTCTCAATCCAGCAGCCAACGTGAGCCTAATAGAAACCTAAGCTAGATCATGTCACTTCTCTGCTACCAACTCTGAAATAACTGCCCATCTCAGAGTAAAAGTGAAAATCTTTTAAAGGGACTTCATGGCCCTATGTCATAGGTCTGCATTACCTCTCCGACCTGCTCTCCCTTTTGTTCACTGAACTCCAACCACTGCCAGGCCCCTGTGCTGTTTCACGGCCTTTGCACCTGCCCTTCCTTCTACCTGGAAATCTTACCTCACATATCTCCTTGGATTCTTCCTTCACTTCCTTCTGGTCTCTTGCAAATGTCACCCCACAAAGCCTTCACTGGCTGCCCTATTTAAGATTATAGCAGCTCCATCGCTATGCCCCATTCTCCTTTTCCTGTATTTCTTTTTTCTCCCCAGCACTTAACATTTGGCATTGTTGTATTCATTGTCTGTCTGCATGAATTGTCCTTTGTTCTCTGTGGTATTTCCCATACCCAGAACAGTGCTTGGCACTTAACTGTCACTCAGTAAATATGAATGAATTTTACATTTGGCAGAGCTAAGTTACGAACATGGTCTTTGGCTTTTTGTAGTGCTGTCTATCCCTAGCACTTAACACAGGGCTCACCAATAAATATTTATTGAATAACAGATAGTGTGCCCACCTTCCTTTTCAGCAGCATCACCTTCACACCTCACCTTTCCCGAAATAACCATGCTTGCTTTTTCACTGTACTTGTACCTGAAAGCCCGTTACCAATAATAGATGCCATTTCCAAATACAGATAAGAGTTTACAATCACCTGTGATGACTTTTTCCAAGCCTGTTGGAAGTGTTTCTGGCTAGTCTATGCAGAGTAATAATTTTCAGGGCGTTTTAATCATATTCTGTTGCAGTTTTTACCAATCTTATCTTTATTTGTTTAGGGTTCCCCAAGAGCGTGAGTTCTGTAAAGGTAGCAACTCCTTTACTTCCATGTTTATGTCTCCACAGCCTAGCATGGTAGATGGTCAGTGAATGCTTTCTTGACTGCATAAAGGTCCTGGGGCAAGTCTGTTGTCCTGTTACCTTGTACTGCAGACAAAGCCCAGCTCATAACCACAGAATTGTGCTAATTGTTTTAAAAAGAAAAGTCACAATATAATTTGTTATTTTGTGATAAATGTGTTTGTAAAATTGATGAGAAATACAGCCTTTTTTACTTGGTAGCAAGTAATGAACAATGTAGCAAAGGGTGGGGACTTACCTATCTGTTGCTAAAAGGAGTGAATGGATAGAATTATAGTGTTTTATAAAATAAATTATTGCTGATTTATGCTTTTGTAAATTCTCATATTTTGAGTGTGCTTAAGGAAAATGTATATTTGCTTGTATTAAATAATATACTCTTTTGCATTTATAATATTGATAGTTTACAGTAACAAAATATTCTGTTTGCTGACTCGTGAGTTTCATTTCTATAATTTTAGATGATAAAAGCACTTTTGAAGGAACATGTCCATACTGTTTCCAGTTGCTGGTTCAGGATAAGTCTCGAGTACGTCTCAAACCCAAACCCAAATTGACACCCAAAATACAGAAACTTCTTAATCGAGAAGCAAGAAATTATACACTCAGTTTTAAAGAAGCAAAAATTTTGAAAAAGTACAAAGACTCCACAAGTGTATTGGTAAGATTTCAATTCCAGTATGTATAAGTAAACCAGAATTTTCTTTTCTTTCACTTAAGATGAGGTTAAGAATTAGCCTGAATATAACTCAGAGGTTTGTAGTAGTATATTTAGATTGTCAAAATATATACATAGGATTTCTTTCTAGTAATTACTGTTTCATCAAGAGTACAGCTTATTTTTGTTTTTCACAATTACCTAAAACCAAACATCGTGAACTCTCAATTGCCCAGATCTTATTGCTGAGCACAATTATTTTCACAAAGTTGAGAATTTCTTGAGCTCACCAGTGTGACTTCACCTGAACTGCAGTTACCACTAAATTATTTTTTCAGCTAATGGTTCCTTTCTTCGAACAACAGTATGTATTAGGTATACATAAAGCTCTTGCCTTATGTATTAGGTACCAGTGTTACTTCTTCAGTCACCTCCGCTCCATGTCAGAGTATGTATTTAAGTTTATGCCCAACAAAGGTAAGTGCATCTTATGTTCATTCATCAAACATTTATTGAGGATCTATCTTATGCCAGACAATGCTGTGTATTGGGGATGTTAAGTGCAATAAAACAACCAAAAGCAAATTACTCTGGTTTACTGTATAGAGACCAGTATCAGATACACTTTATCTGCATGTTTTGTGTTAACATTCATCAACTATTCGAGTGCTTGCTTACTACCAGGCACTGTGCTGGGCATTCTGGACATTATGACAGATTATGTCTGGCCCAAGACTACAGTTGGTAATAACTTAGATTGGAACTGCCATATTTAGGAGTTTACCATAATTGGACAGGTAAATGAATTTTGCTATGTCATAAAATCGATTGTTTATAGAAAGCATAAAGTAACCTAAATAGACCTCTATAAATGCATTTTTACCTGCTCATGAACATCAGAGTACTTCTCAGCTAAACTAGTTTCTGTTAATTTTGTTGAGGCCTGGGCTGAATCCTGTGCCTTGTGAGTCAGATATGTAGAAGAAAGGCATTTAGCTATAAAATGAACCATGTGTTGAAAAATGAATCCTGAAAAGAAAGTCAACCTCTATCGCTAATGAAGTGAAGAAGTATGAGAATGTGAGGATTCATTTGATTGGTTTTATAAATTGCTTTAGACCTGTATTTACAGAATAAAGGTTTGAAGGAGTCAATTAAATTTTCAGTGATATTTTGCCATGTTGTATTGGGAAAAGGCTTGGAGTTTGTCTGCAAAAAAATGCTAAATGTCTACTATTGTTATAAAGAACAACTTTCCAGATGTTAAAGGGTATCATTCCCAGTCTCCTCCATTCCCTGCCGAACACGGTTTTACACTGAGAAAGTAAAGACTTTATCATCTTTAAAAAGGTGTTTTAAATTATATACAAATGTTTAGCCATTAACTTTTTATTGAAGATTTTCTTTTAAGTTTGTGTCTTGTCTGATTCCTGCTGCTAGTTTACAAGCTTGCTGAGGGCAGCCTTTGTTACTCACCCTGTAGTACCTGGTTTAGTCCCTTATGTATATGAATTTAATGAGCATGCAGTCTATTGGATTAAATTATAAGAGAAATCAGACCCACTATTTCTTCTTTTTATGGCAGGTGATTACTTGTAAAACATGCAACAGAACAGTTAAACATCATGGTAAAAGTAGAAGCTTTCTATCAACATTGAAGAGCAATCCTACCACTCCTGCAAGTAAACTCAGCCTAAAGACCCCAGAGAGAAAGACTCTAAGTTCTGCAAAACTAAATCATGATATGTCTGGTTCCAAAGCCAAGAGCCCAGCATTGATTTTCAGGTATATTAATCCGTTAAGCTATTTAAATTACCAGTGTTAACCCATGAGTTCTAATTTCTCTGTTAATACACTCCCTGAAATTGCCATGCAGTTGAGGAAGTCATCACTGCACTGACTTCCAGGTGTATTCCTCTACTTCCAGTCTCTGTATAGAGACCAGTAACAGCTGGACCTGTTCCCAGCTGCCTATTAAATATATCCATTTCCCACCCCTACATGTCCCCACAGGTAACTACTCAAACCTGCCCATCCTCCTAAGTTCTTTATTCTGTAAATGAACATGCCCTTCTAGACATTCTGACCTGAAATGGTGAGTATAGTTGACAATCCTACTTGCTCAGTCTTGGTCCAGTTAGTCGCCAGTTTCTACCCATCCTGCTTCCAAGGTGTCTGCAGCTATTCTTTCCTTTTTCTCCCTGCTGCTGCTATCTGTTCAGGTCATTATTCACTCTTTGCCAGGACTACTACAATAATTCCCTGAGTCTTCCTGCTCCTAGTTTCAAGCCCTTTTAGTCTGATATTTTTTATTTTTATTTTTTATATATTTATTTGTTTACTTATCTTTCACCGTGTTGGGTCTTCGTTGCTGCATGCAGGCTTTCTCTAGTTGTGGCGAGCAGGGGCTACTCTTCGTTGTGGTGTGTGGGCTTCTCCTTGCAGTGGCTTCTCTTGTTCTGGAGCATGGGCTCTAGGCTCACAGGGTTGCTTCTCTTGTTGCGGAGCACGGGTGCTGGGCATGAGGCCTTCAGTAGTTGTGGCACATGGGCTCAGTAGTTGTGGCTCATGGGCTGTAGAGTGCAGGCTCAGTAGTTGTGGCATGTGGGCTCAATAGTTGTGGCACGTGGGCTCTAGAGCGCAGGCTCCGTAGTTGTGGCACACGGGCTTAGTTGCTCCACGGCATGTGGGATCTTCCTAGACCAGGGCACGAACTCGTGTCCCCTGCATCGGCAGGCGGACTCTCAACCATTGCGCCACCAGGGAAGCCCCGACAGGCGGATTCTTAACCACCATGCCACCAGGAAGTCCAAAAGCACAGTTCTGATTAGAAGCTTTAGCACCTCACTCTGTAGCATATGGAACAAATACTCCAGCATGGATTTCCAGCCCCCACTACCTGGCACCAATCTGTCTGCCTCTCTTACTTGCCTTAATTCATCTTATGTGTCAGCAAAACTGAAGCACTCAGTTTACTTTCCTGCTCTAAACCTTTGTTCTTGCTGTTCCTGTATCAGAAATTCCTGTGGCAATCTAACTGAATAGGGATTTGTGAAAGTTAACTGTGTGACTGGGCACATGTTTTATTTTTAATAATCCTCAATACACTCTTCACTATGCTAATCAATAAATTTAGCTCCATAGAAACTGTGAAAGGAATTTTTAAACATTTTGTTACAAAAGAGTCTGGTAGTTTCTTGAAAATCAATAACAAAATTCAGCAGGAACTGGATTATTTGTTTTTACTGAATTGAGGTTTTTTTATATTGGGTTTGACATTTAAAATTTCAAGTCCAGTTTTCTCTATATTCCTAGTTATTTTGATGTTTGGTACAATAGGAATTCATCATGGAAGTTTCTACTTTATTGGACATGTGCAGATAAAAGAACATTTTGCATATTTAAAATAATTCAATTGCATTTAGACCAGACTCCTTCTTAGATATATGCAGGAAAGAGAAAGCTATTTCACATTTATCATGGATGGGGAGTCAGAAAAGGTATGAGACTGACAAACCCCAAATATTGTTTGGGGGGATGAACACAATTAGAAGGAAGGAAATAGAACGAGGCATAAATACACACATACCAGATGGGGAATCATCTATTCAGTGGATATTTTTAGAGGGCGTCCTCTGTGCTTGGCACTGTTAAAAAGCACTGGAATATACAGTTAGTTGTACAAAGTGTCTGCCCCATGGAGCTTATATTGTAGGGGCGAAAATACAATGGAATGGTACCTATATGTGTAGGTTGATATTCTTCACTTTTGAGAAAGAAATGGTCTTGAGCTGTGAAGAAAAAATATGTTTTTAAAGTCCTTGCTTAGAACTGTCATGAATCTTGGTGTCAGACTTACAAGGAACTCAGACCTGATGACACTTTGCCTTTAGCTTTCTCTTTCAGGTGGTGAAAGAAGCTTCCAGAACCCTAATTATACCTCCTAAATGTTGCCTGTAGCCTGTTTAGTGAGGAGATTTTTAAATAAAATTGGAATGACTTTGCTGGGTACAGCCACTGCTCATATATGGCCATAATTATGGAAGAGTAGAAAACGATTCTAGTAGCAGGTATCTAGGCTAAGAAGGAAGAACTGTTGTTTGTCAGTATACCTAAGTGTGGCTTTATGTTTCTTTTCAGAAGAGCTAAATCTGGACAGTCAACACCCATTTGCTCCTCAAAGAATGTGAGCAAAACAAAGAAACACTTCTCTCAACTAAAAATGTTGCTTAGTCAGAGTGAATCCGAAAAGAATCCAAAGGTGGACTTCAGAAATTTCTTGTCTTCTTTGTAAAGGATGGACTATGAAAATAAGAAATGTTTAATGTAATTTCTGAAACTAAAGTTAGTCAGAAAACCTACTTTTAAAGAACTTATTTATTCTTAAAATACATGGAAACTAGGGTTCAAGAGCAAACTTTTCTTGGCATTCTTCAGTGTTTATGGAGAAAATACCTCATTAGAATGAAAAACTGAAACCTGCCTACCTCACCAGGTGATTGTGAGGATCAAAAATATATGAAAGGTCCTTGTAAGTAGTAAAGATATATATGGAATTGAGTGGTTATATTATTATTTTCTCCTCCCTTAAGTTTTCATTATGTCATTTTATTTCATAAGGAAATTGAGATCTTTATGAGAGGTGTGCTTACTCCTTTCTAGGTGTCTGTAACCTTATTGATAATTCAGAAAAACAAAGTATAATATTTCACCATAAGTGGCATTTCATTTGCTCTGGTGAAGACTTATTTTTAGGTCTAAAATTTATATCAGAACATAACATGGGAAGACAGAGTCAAGATGGTGGAGTAGGAGAACGCAGAGTCCGCGTCTCCTCACAACTAGGGCACCTACCAGATGCTGATGGGGGACCTCGACACCCAAGGGTATGGGAGGAACCCCCAAAAGATAAGGCAGAACATGGGCGGGGGAGCGAGGGGGGAGGAGAGGTGGAGGTGGAATGGGACTGGCACCCCTGAGGGGTGGCGGTAGGGGAGGGGTTCCCACGCCTCAAGAGGCCCACTCACTGTGAGGGGATCAACAGGGATGCGGAGAGACCCTCGGGGATTCAGAGGATCGGAGGGGAGCACAGCTAGCATTTCCCCTGCCCACTTGGGCCCCAGGGAACCTGCTGGGGTCATGGGCCTTGTCTTCCACCCTCCAGGGCCCCCTCTGGCTGTGTGGGGGCATTGGAGGATGGGGGAGGAAGAGTAGAGGTGAATGGGGACGGACCCTTGGGGGTATGAGGATTGGGGGGGAATGTAGCTATCATTTCTTGCACCCACTTGGGCCCTGGCGAGCCTGCTGAGGTCCTGGCCCTGATACTCTGCACTCTGAGGCCGGCAGCACTCCAGGGCCCCATCCAGCTGTGCTGAGCCTAAGCCCCGCCCCCCACTTGGGCCTTTTCTGGCCCCGTGGGTCCTGAGCATAGGCCCCAGCCCCCTGCCTAAACCCCACCCTTGCCTAAGCCCCACACCCTGCCTAAGCCAAGGCCTTTCCTGGCCTTTTTTTTTTTTTTTTGCTATTTTGGTTCTGTTTTCTCTTCCAGTTGTTGTTTCATTTATACCTTTATTGTTTCTAATATATCTATTAGTTTTCTAATTTTATTTCTTATTCTTTGTTATTGTTATGCGCCATGTTGGTTTTTTTTTTTTTTTTTTTTTGCTGCGTGGCTTGTGGGATCTTGATTCACAGGTCAGGGGTCAGGCCTGAGCTCCTGTGGTGGGAGCACTGAGTCTGAACCTCTGGACTAACAGACAACCTCAGACCCCAGGGAATATTCCTTGGAGTCAGGTCTCCCAGAGTTCCTCATCTGTGCACCAAGACCCAGCTTTACCCAACTGCCTGCAAACTCCAGTGCTGGAAGCCTCATTCCAAACAACCAGTAAGACAGGAACACAGTCTCACCCATCAAAAAAAATGAGATGACAAAAAAATATACTACAGATGAAGGAGCAAGGTTAAAAACCTACAAGACCAAATAAATGAAGAGGAAATAGGCAAACTACCTGAAAAAGAGTTCAGAGTAATGATAGGAAAGATGATCCAAAATCTCGGAAATAGAATGGAGGCACAGACTGAGAAAATACAAGAAATGTTTAACAAAGACCTAGAAGAACTAAAGAACAAACAAACAGAGATGAACAACACAATAACTGAAATGAAAAACACACTAGAAGGAATCAACAGGATTATAACAGGCAGAAGAACAAATAAGTGAGCTGGAAGGTAGAATGGTGGAAGTAACTGCCAAGGAGCAGAGTAAAGAAAAAAGAATGAAAAGAATGGAAAACAGTCTCAGAGACCTCTGGGACAACACTAAACTCACCAACATTCAAATAACAGGGGTCCCAGAAGAAGAAGAGAAATAGAAAGAGTCTGAGGAAATATTCAAAGAGATTATAGTTGAAAACTTCCCTAAATTGGGAAAGGAAATAGCCACCCAAGTCCAGGAAGCACAGAGAGTCTCATACAGGATAAACCCTAGGAGAAACACACCAAGACACATATTAACCAAACTAACAAAAATTAAATTCAAAAAAAAATATTTTAAAAGCAGCAAGGGAAAAGCAAAAAATAACATATAAGGGAATCCCCATAAGGTTATCAGCTGATTTTTCAGTAGAAACTCTGCAAGCCAAGAGGGAGGGGCAGGGCATATTTAAAGTGATGAAAATTATAAAATACCAATGAAAGAAGTCAAAGATGACACAAACAGATGGAAAAATATACCATGTTCTTGGACTGGAGGAATCAATATTTTGAAAATGACTATACTACCCAAAGCAATCTACAGATTCAGTGCAATCCCTATCAAATTACCCATGGCATTCTTCACAAAATTAGAACAAAAAGTTTTACAATTTGTATGGAGACACAAAAGACCCCAAATAGCCAAAGCAAATTTGGGAAAGAAAAACGGAATTCGAGAAATCAGGCTCCCCAACTTCAAACTATTACACAAAGCTACAGTAATCAAGACAGTATGTACTGACAAAAAACAGAAATACAGATCAATGGTACAGGATAGAAAGTCCAGAGATAAACCCACATACCTATGGTCACCAAATCTATGACAAAGGAGGCAAGAACACACAATGGAGAAAAGACAGCCTCTTCGGTAAGTGGTGCTGGGAAAACTGGACAGCTACATGTGAAAGAATGAAATTAGAACACTCCCTAACACCATACACAAAAATAAACTTAAAATGGATTAAAGACCTAAATGTAAGATCAGACACTATAAAACTCTTAGAGGAAAACATAGGAAAAACACTGACATAAACCAGTGCAAGATCTTTTTTGACCCACCTCCTAGAGTAATGAAAATAAAAACAAAAATAAATGGGACTTAAAAGCTTTTGCACAGAGAAGGAAACCATAAACAAGACAAAATACAGTCCTCAGAATGGGAGAAAATATTTGCAAAGAAAGCAACGGACAAAGGATTAATCTCCAAAATATACAAACAGCTCATGGAGCTCAATATCAAAAAAACAAAAAACCCAATCAAAAAATGGGCAAAAGACCTAAATAGACATTTCTCTAAAGAAGACATACAGAGGGCCAAGAGGGACATAAAAGATGCTCAACATCACTAATTAGAGAAATGAAATCAAAACTACAAGGGCTTCCCTGGTGGCGCAGTGGTTGAGAGTCCGCCTGCTGATGCAGGGGACATGGGTTCGTGACCTGGTCCAGGAAGATCCCACAAGCTGTGGAGCAGCTGGGCCCGTGAGCCATGGCCGCTGAGCCTGTACATCCGGAGCCTGTGCTCCACAATGGGAGAGGCCACAACAGTGAGAGGCCCGCGTACCACACACACACACAAAAAAACTACAACAAGGTATCACCTCACACTGGTCAGAATGGCCATCATCAAAATATCCATAAACAATAAATGCTGGAGAGGGTGTGGAGAAAGGGAACCCTCTTGCACTCTTGGTGGCAATATAAATTGATACAGCCACTGTGGAGAACAGTATGGAGGTTCCTTGAAAAACTAAAGATAGAACTACCATATGACCCAGCAATCCCACTCCTGGGCATATACCCTGAGAAAACCGAAATTCAAAAGGACATGTGCCCCAGTGTTCATTGCAGCACTATTTACAATAGCCAGGATATGGAAACAACCTAAATGTCCAATGACAGATGAATGGAAAAAGAAGAGGTGGTACATATATACAATGCAATATTACTCGGCCATAAAAAGGAACGAAATTGGGTCATTTGTAGAGATGTGGATGGACATAGAGTCTGTCATACAGAGTGAAGTAAGTCAGAAAGAGAAAAACAAATATCGTATATTAACGCATATATATGGAATCTAGAAAAATGGTACAGATGAACCTATTTCCAGGGCAGTAATAGAGACGCAGATGTAGAGAACAAACATGTGGACGCAGTCAGGGAAGGGGAGGGTGGGACCAACTTGGAGATTAGGATTGACATATATACACTACCATGTGTAAAATAGCTAGCTAGTGGGAACCTGCTATAAAGCACAGGAAGCTCAGCTCTGTGCTCCGTGATGACCTAGATGGGTGAGATGGGGGGGGTGGGGTGGGAGGGAGGTCCAAGAGGGAGGTATGTATACATATAGCTGACTCACTTCATTGTACAGCAGAAACTAACACAACATTGTAAAGCAATTATACTGCAGTTTTTTAAAAAAAATAACATAGTAACAGTTTATCATAAGTCTTTCCTGGAACATAGATAAACATTCTTTAAATGATAGGCTAGGACTGTATTCAACCTTTTTTTTTTTTTTACATCTTTATTGGGGTATAATTGCTTTACAATGGTGTGTTAGTTTCTGCTTTATAACAAAGAGAATCAGTCATACATAAACATATGTTCCCATATGTCTTCCCTGTTGCGTCTCCCTCCCTCCCACCCTCCCCATCCCACCCCTCCAGGCTGTCACAAAGCACCGAGCCAATATCCCTGTGCCATGCGGCTGCTTCCCACTAGCTATCTACCTTACTGCGTTTGTTAGTGTGTATATGCCCATGACTCTCTCTCGCCCTGTCACAGCTCACCCTTCCCCCTCCCCATAACCTCAAGTCCGTTCTCTAAGAGGTCTGCGTCTTTATTCCTGCTTTACCCCTAGGTTTTTCATGACATTTTTTTTTCTTAAATTCCATATATATGTGTTAGCATACGGTATTTGTCTCTCTCTTTCTGACTTACTTCACTCTGTATGACAGACTCTAGGTCTATCCACCTCATTACAAATAGCTCAATTTCGTTTCTTTTTATGGCTGAGTAATATTCCATTGTATATATGTGCCACATCTTCTTTATCCATTCATCCGATGACGGGCACTTAGGTTGTTTCCATCTCCGGGCTATTGTAAATAGAGCTGCAATGAACATTTTGGTACATGTCTCTTTTTGAATTATGGTTTTCTCAGGGTATATGCCCAGTAGTGGGATTGCTGGGTCATATGGTAGTTCTATTTGTAGCTTTTTAAGGAACCTCCATACTGTTCTCCACAGTGGCTGTATCAATTTACATTCCCACCAACAGTGTAAGAGGGTTCCCTTTTCTCCACACCCTCTCCAGCATTTATTGTTTCTAGATTTTTTGATGATGGCCATTCTGACTGGTGTGAGATGATATCTCATTGTAGTTTTGATTTGCATTTCTCTAATGATTAGTGATGTTGAGCATTCTTTCATGTGTTTGTTGGCAGTCTGTATATCTTCTTTGGAGAAATGTCTATTTAGGTCTTCTGCCCATTTTTGGATTGGGTTGTTTGTTTTCTTGTTATTGAGCTGCATGAGCTGCTTGTAAATTTTGGAGATTAATCCTTTGTCGGTTGCTTCATTTGCAAATATTTTCTCCCATTCTGAGGGTTGTCTTTTGTGTATTCAACCTTTTAAAACCTCTTTAAATAAACAATTTAGATACTTTATAATACGTTTCCAAGCCTCTTTGCTGCTCAAAAGTTTAAAACTTAAATTTTCTTAAGAACATACAATGAAGAAAGGTTAGTTTCTTCAATAAATAGTGCTAGGAAAACTGGACAACCACATGCAAAAAAATGAAACTACCACTATCACACCATACATAAAAATGAACTCAAGGGCTTCCCTGGTGGCGCAGTGGTTGAGAGTCCGCCTGCCGATGCTGGGGACACTGGTTTGTGCCCCGGTCTGGGAAGATCCCACATGCCACGGAGTGGCTAGGCCTGTGAGCCATGGCCGCTGAGCCTGCGCATCCGGAGCCTGTGCTCCACAATGGGAGAGGCCACAACAGTGAGAGGCCCGCCTACCGCCAAAAAAAAAGAACTCAAAATGGATTAAAGACTTGAATGTTAAGACCTGAAACCACAAAACTCCTAGAAGAAATCATAGGCAATATGCTCTTTGACATCAGTCTTAGCATTATCTTTCTAGATATGTCTCCTCAGGCAAAGGAAACAAAAGCAAAAATAAATGGGATTACATCAAACTAAGAAGCTTCTACACAGCAAGGGAAACCATCAATAAAATGAAAAAACCTGAATGGGAGAAGATATTTGCAAATGATATATCTGATAAGGGATTAATTTATAAAAGACTCATATAACTCAGCAACAGCAAAAATAACCTGTTAAAAAATGGGCAGAGAAGCTGAATAGACATTTTTCCAAAGATGACATACAGATGGTCAACAGACACATGAAAAGATGTTCAACATCACTAATTATTAGGGAAATGCAAATCAAAACCACAATGAGATATCACTTCACACCTGTCAGAAATGTGAGTATCAAAAAAGGCAACAAAGTGTTGGCAAGGATGTGGAGAAAAGGAAAGACTTGTACGCTGTTAGTTAGTAGGAATGTAAATTGGTGTAGACACTGTGGAAGACAGTGTAGAGATTTCTCCAAAAATTAAGAATAGAATTACCACAAGATCTACCTATCCCACTTCTTGGTATTTATCCAAAGAATAGAAAAACACTGATCTGAAAAGATACCTGTATCCCATGTTCATCGCAGCATTATTTACAATAGCCAAGATATGGAAACAACCTAAGTGCCCATCAACAGATGAAGATAAAAAAAGATGTGGTAAAGCTGTTATTTTAAAAATGAAAATTAAAAATTACCTAAAAATGTTACAGCGTATGTTGACGGCAATGTAAATTGGTGCAGCCAGTATAGAAAAGGGTATGTAGGTTCCTTAAAAACCTAAAAACAGAGCTACCATATGATCCAGCAATTCCACTCCTGGGTATCTTCTAGAAAAAATGAAAACACTAATTCGAAAAGATACATCATCCCAATGCTCATAGCAGCACTATTTACAATAGCCAAGACATGGAAGTAATCCAAGTGCCCATCAACAGATGACTGGATTAATAAGACATATATACACATACATATACATACAATGGAATATTAGTCATAAAAAGAATGAAATACTGCTATTTACAGCAATGTGGATAGACCTAGAGAATATTATGCTTTGTAAAATAAGTCACAGAAAGACAAATAATGTATGATATCACTTATATGTAGAATCTAAAAAATAATATAAATGAATGTAGATGCAAAACAGACTCACAGATACAGAAAACAAACTTGTGCTTACCAAAGGGGAGAGGAAAGGGGAAAGGGACAAATTAGGGGTATGGGATTAACAGACACAAATTACTCTATATAAAATAGATAAGAAACAAGGATATACTGTACAGCACAGGGAATTATACCATGAGTCTTGTAATAACCTATAATGGAGTGTAATCTGCAAAAATACTGAATCACTATGCTGTACATCTGAAACTAACACAATATTGTAAATCAAGTATACTTCAATAAAATATTTTAAATATTACAGTGTAGATAGTTAAGTGAAAATGATAGTCTTATAAAGAGAAGCAGCACATGTGCAGGGCTCAGACTACGAGCAGTCCTGATTCCTGGACCTCCATCTCGTTGCCATGGCACTTGTTCATATGCTGATGAATCCTCCCAGCTACCACAGTGCTTCCTGAACACAGCTCGCTTAGCTCTGGGCTACTTGTCTAGTCATTGGATGTGGAGACTGGAACATGTGACCAGAGAACCACTGATCCTGTGGACTGCAGCAAGCCTAATTGGAGGCCCTCACCAGCCAGAGAGGGATGGGGTGGGCAGAACCCTGAGAGGGAAAATCAAACCAACAGGAATGGGTGGGAAAGGGGCAAGGGGAGACAAAGATCTAATATTGCCTCATTTGTGTCCACAAAGAACTTTGGCACCAGATAGTTGACAATCTGTAGACCAAAATCATCTTCAATATACCCTGGTTCCATGCTGTCCACTATTGTCTCCCTCAGCACAGCCCCTGGGCCGCAACTGCAAAAGCACAATGGTGACTTTTAATGTGATCCCTACTCAGATTTTAGGACTCTGAGTAATGTTCCTAGGTGGGTCAGTCAAAGTACAATTGCACATTTGAGACATTGCTCTACTTTTTTTTTTTTTTTTTTGCGGTACGCGGGCCTCTCACTGTTGTGGCCTCTCCCGTTGTGGAGGGCTCGGATGCGCAGGCTCAGCGGCCATGGCTCACGGGCCCAGCCGCTCCGCGGCATGTGGGATCCTCCCAGACTGGGGCACGAACCCGAGTCCCCTGCATCGGCAGGCGGACTCTCAACCACTGCGCCACCAAGGAAGCCCACATTGCTCTACTTTTAAGCTGAGTTCTCTCACTTTCTCACCAGTGCCTCTCTTGCTTCCCTCCTGTTCCAGAAGAGGCAGCCTTCCTCCTCCCCAGCAAGGCCAGTCTGGCCATCGATCCTGGATTTCACCCCTTCTCTGACCCAGGGCAGTTGGCCAGTGGAATAGCCCTGCCTTCTTCATCTTCTCCCTCTACTGGATCCTTACTCTCAGCCTTTTTAATTTGCTTTTAGTAAGCCATTTATTGATGTATAACACACAGAGAAATGCTCAAAGCCCTGATCACAAGCCTTTGCACAGCTCTTCCCACACAGGAGCCTGGTGAGACTTGTGCCTGTGTGCCTCCCAGTCTGAGCTGTGCGGGCTGTAACCCCTGGGTGTAACTCAGCCAGAAAGTGTTCAGTATGCTTCCATCTGTCCTGGGACTAAACGTACAATTAAATATAAATAGGAATTTTTCTGAATAAAAATCAATTGCATATAATACTAGTTATTTGAAAAGAAAATCCCAATTTTTCTATAGACTACTTGTTTTAATTTAGTCTCTATTTTGTATTTTGATGTTTAAATTGTTACATCTTGACCAATGAGAGGCCCTTTTAAGCTGCCTTCTTTTTTCTTTCAGCCCCATCAGAACTTTGAAAGCATCTGCCTTGCTTTCTCGCAAAGAAAAGTTCCAGACTATCTTCATTCTCTCAGTCATAAGATGTGGAAGCAGCCCCTCTCCAAGAAACCCTACTACTTTTGAGCACAAATTAGTAGTGATGCCAGAAATAGGATGTTGGTTATACTTCTACTGAGGAATAGTAATAGTACCTAGACCACTGCAGAGGCAGAGCTGGAAAAGATAAATTCTTAAAAATCCTGAGTTCTTATACTTAAAATTTAATTCTAATATTACCAAATGCCTATTTGAATGTTTTAACCCTGCAACCAAATATAAGTATCTTTTCTTTTATAATCTGATAAGCCATATATTGTTCATTTAAATAAAATTAATTCTAAGAATTACTTGTTTGTTCTTAAAAACAAGTACAACCTCTGGTTAAGACTGTAGTCTTTGTGGTCCTGCCTTGCAGAACCTGGCTGTGCCATTTATTAACTGTGTAATCTTTGGCAAATTCTTAATTTCTCTGAGTCTGTTTCCTAATATGTAAAATGAGGGTAACGATAGTACTTACCACAGAAAGGTGCTGTGAGGACTCCATGAGATGGTACGTGAAAAACATCTAAAAGAGTGGATGGCATGTTGAAAGTGCTCAAGAAATTTGTGGTATTATCATAATTGATCAAAAAAATTGAAAAACTATGAACACCAACAATAAAACCACTAGATGAATAACAAGATCTAGCATTGCCCTGTGGTGGTTGTCCTTTGAAAGCATCTTGTTAATGATGCAGGCAAATTGTTTTGAGGTATTTGTAAACATTTTTTGGTTTTAATTATATGGACAAAGACCCTCTTCTTGACCAAACTTTAGACAAGCTTCTCTGAGCCCTCTTTTTGACTAGGCCTCATCCTTGGGCTTTGTATTTGGCCTGCCTAGCCCAGTTATAGCAAAAATCCTGCTAAGTCAGTTTAGCAAGAATTTCCCCACCCTCAACATCTCCTTTTAGTAATTTTCCATCCACCGATCCTCTTACTCTGCTCCTTGGCCATAAATCCCCAGCTGTCTTTAGCACAGAGTTGAGCTCAAACTTTCTCCCCTATTGGAATAGTCTTGATACCTATCACAAAGGTCCTGAATAAAGTCTTTTAACAAGTGTTAGATTGTTTTTTTCTTTAACAATATCAACACTTGTCTAATATATCTTCAGTCTAAGTTCAGGTTCAATTCAAGGCAATTTGGTGTTCTAACAAGTGACAGATTTACTTTGGTGACTGCTTTCTTGAGGTGGCATGTAGGTAGTGGAGGTTAATGGAAGTCTGACCTATGAATTCATTTCATGAAATGCAGAAACTCCAAGTGGTTCAACCTCCAGAATTATGGACAAGAGGCCCTTACAGCCTCAACTGGGTCTTCCTGTAATGGCTCTACAAGTTGTAAATACAAGATTTATATACATGTCTGCTTAGAATAAGTCCAAATCATCTTTTACTTTTCTCAAGGACAGAAATTGTAGCAACACTTGTGGAATCAACATATTCTCTTATATATTGTGCACCCCAAAATGTTGGTTATAAATCTTGAGGTCAATTATCAATTGTCATTAAAGTTAACAGACAAAAGAGAACGCAGTGGTACAGGTGTTTAAAGTATATAGTTTTTGATATATTCAATTCAACCTAAGTCTTTTTAACCTTTTCTTGATATGAAATATTTAAAATTTATCTTTTTAGAACTATTAGCTTTTCAGAGAATATTTTCTTACTAATTGTAATATGCAATCACACACACACATCAAATATACATATGATTTACACTATTTAAAGTATGTCTTTGAATCCTTAACTTTTAAAAATGTAAAATCACCAGTCATAGCATTAGATCTAATTCATTTCAGATTAGTTACTCCAAAATTTCACTCTGAATTTAGGGAAACTTTGCACAAAGATTGGGTAGTGGTCTTAAATATCAGTATTTGGGATTTTCGTTTCAGTATCTTGGAATTACATTTACAGTGTATAGATCTAAATAATTCTCCCTGTATTACTAGCTAGCTATAGTACCAGCTACTTTTTTTCATATACGCTCAGGGGCACACCAGGCAGGATACCTGGTATTTAAATATAATTGATAATTATATGATTAATGAAAAG
This sequence comes from Lagenorhynchus albirostris, assembly GCF_949774975.1. NCBI lineage: Eukaryota > Metazoa > Chordata > Mammalia > Artiodactyla > Delphinidae > Lagenorhynchus > Lagenorhynchus albirostris. Next base: position 38,210,364 of record NC_083108.1, on the reverse strand, counting down.
AGACAAAAGTTTTTTAGGTAGGTAAAATTTAACTTTTTAATTTTGTGGCCAAAAGCAGGACTATTTATTTAATAGTGACAGTTTTGGGGAGGTTTAAAGCAGTTTTTGTTGAACTCCCAAGTCAATACAGGCAATGCTTCTGAATTTTAAATATCTCCTAAACTTCTGCTGTTGTCTTGATGAAAGACACGACTGTTTCACAAATGGAATATAAAGGAGCAGTTGGGTGGCTGACTTCAAACTTCTGTTTAAAAATCTAACTTGGGGGAGTTCCTGGTGGCCTAGTGGTTGGGATTCCAGGTTTTCACTGCTGTGGCCTGGGTTCAATCCCTGGTCGGGGAACTGGGATCCTGCAAACCGTACAGTGTGGCCAAAAAATAAAAATCTAACTGGACTTTTGGATTTTGGGGAGAGCACACTCCACCGCTAAGATTCCAATCAGTGCTGTGTTGCTCCCTCACATCAATTCAGTAAGAATTTCACTATTCCCCTGAGCTTCAAGTATCTCTCTCTAAGGTACAGCATCTTGTCTAGGATAAAAGTGCTCAGAGAGAATGGTCTACCTAAACTATTTCTGGTATACCAATTCTATTCTAAAGAATTTACAAACTTTCTTACCACAGTCTTATATACACACATCAAATATGATAATACTCTCTCTAGGCACTTCCTTGAAAACTATAGTACCTAAATTCTGACAAGAGAAAAACACTTACTTACTCAGATCAGTAAGCCTAATGAAACCTGAGGCTATGAAACCTGGGGGAGTTTCATAACCTCAATTAAATATGTAAGCCTTTAGGCTCATGCAGGGGAATTATTAATTCAATAAAAGCAGGAAAATATAGTAGATTCCAACAAATCAGTCCTTAGATTAATCGGTGAACAGAACCCTCACTTGAGTCTTGAACTTAAAGGTCCAGGTCTGAGCGACATAGCCAAAGCTGGGTGAGGGATGCTCCTCCAAGGAGAATTCAAATATTTTACCTCAGCCAGTACGTAGTCCTGGCTGTTGCCTCAAATCCTTTACACAGTCAGAAACGGCATTCCTCAAATTATGTGGTTAAACAAATGAGCTGCTGCATTTACCCAAGAGTAAATCTAGCTAGTTAGCAGCAAGAACAAATGGCATGCTCCTTGGTCTACAGTTCAGACAGACAGCTGCAATCTGTTCCACTCTCCCTGTCAGATAGTCAATCCCAGTCATGACAATATAGTGAAAGAAATCAGACTGCACATCATGTTTCATTTCTATATGCTAGAGTCTTTATTTTACTGGTCTATACTTTAACAATTGTTGCAATACAGTTCAGACACAGAGTTGGGTTTTATGAAACTAAACATCATGTTCTATCTATCATAGAATTTCCAACAACATGAATAGAATAAAAAAACTGCATCACCTTTTTAGCCACAGAGAAATGTGTGTGTGTATATATACATACACACATACGTGTACTTACACATATAGCTGTGGCTTGGGGTAGGGGCTGGGGGGGCAAGGAACAATCCTGAAGACAGCTTCTGTCATTTGGCCCATGCAGCACATGGTTGAAATCAGGTATCTACGTTCTTCCTTAAAATCTTACCCTTCTTTCCAGTAGACTTACCCTAAACCTAGCCATGTTATTCAACATGAGTAAGATCTAATGCCTTCAGATTTCCACTGAGCAAAAGGTATGTTTATATATACTATTTCATTTAGCTTAATTTTCATTTAATTCATCAGTATTGTTGTGTTCAGGTACAGAACACATTTAAAAAAATCTTTTTCATTGCTTATTTGACCCATGGTTAGTTAACAGAGATGAGTTCAAATGTCCTTCATCTTTTCTATAAAGCTCTAGGCAACGGTTCCCCATAGACATCAACCATATTTTTCTCAGTGTTCCACATTTTTCATACCACTTGTGTAGAACTTAAGACATTATAATATAGTCAGTATCTGTTTCCCACATTAGATTCTGAGCTCTGTAAGGGCAGAGCTGCATCTTACTCATGTTTGTAAGTAAGCTGCATCTTACTCATCTCTCAGCTTCTGGTATGGTAACTTCCATATATTAAAGGCTCAACACGTTCATTCAAAAACCATAGAAACTACATTTGCTGTATTAAATGGAAAGGAGGGATTTATTTAGACACTATACATCCCTATGAATTGGGCTTCTGACAACTTAGGTCAATGAAATCTTGAAAAGCTGGACTGGGAATTTTGGACTGGGAAACTACAGTTTTCTTGGGAATCTACAAACTCTGAGACCACCTTCCTCTTACTAGTCACTACAGTTTAGTTGGCGCCATTTTTGAAACTGTAAAGAACTCATTAAACTTCTTCCTAGACAGCAAAGAAATGTATTTCAATTGCTGTTCCAACTCCAGCTGAATTTTGTTGGCTCTTGATAGTATGTCTTTTGAAATAGAAGACTGCTTAATTTTTTTAATCTGAAGACCTCTGCAAACAATTACTGACAGTTTTCATCCTTTAGAAAAGTACACTGTGCATTCTTAGAGGACATAAAATACAAATTACAATTTCACTAAGTGGAATACAATGAAACAAGTCTATATATCCTTAATACTATACTTTAACAACAAATGAGATTTCTACTACAGTACCAAGAAATTATAAAGTGCCTACAGAATGCTATCATATCCATGTAATGCACTCAGTAATATAACAAAAATGGAAACCAAATCAATGTTCAAAAACAAATATGAAATAGAGGAATATTTTAACCAAATGATGCTTAACACAGCCTCTAACTTTTTATGATGAAAGTAACTGTTTAGAATTTCTAAAATGACAGCAAACAAGCACTTGGGAAATCTCTTCATTATATCTAACCTCATCAAAGTATTCAAAGGTAATTATTAAGCTGCAAAATATATATCTAGTAAAGATTAAATTTCATATATGACTATGATTAAGTAACATCTAAAAATAAAATTGCATACCTATTGCCCTGGGTTATTTGAATTACCAATTATTACATTGTATAACTACAAGGATTTTAAAACTAATTTAAATAATATGGAGCTTTTTAAAAACGCCCTAGGGGCTTCCCTGGTGGTGCAGTGGTTGAGAGTCCGCCTGCCGATGCAGGGGACACGAGTTCGTGCCCCGGTCCGGGAAGATCCCACATACCGCGGAGCGGCTGGGCCCGTGAGCCATGGCCGCTGAGCCTGCGCGTCTGGAGCCTGTGCTCCGCAACCGGGGAGGCCACAACAGTGAGAGGCCCACGTACCGCAAACAAAACAAAACAAAACAAAACGCCCTTAAAAACACTTCCACTATATTAAAATAATTAGGTTTTCTGTTTACATATTATTTCTAAAACACTTCCACTATATTAAAATAATTAGGTTTTCTGTTTAAATATTATTTCTAAGTCATACATTTTGAAAAACATACTAGCCTTAAAAAAAAAAGCTCTAAGCCATGTTGCAAAACCTGCTGGTTAAGGAAAAATTATATTTTAACCAATCAATAAGCTCCATCATTAGTAGTTTGCTTTTTATTGGTTCCTGGTGGGAAAATTACACCCAACTAGTAAAAGAGCTTTATTCTGTTGATGTAAAACTTTACCACAATTGTAATTGCTCTGTCCATCAATGGACATAAAAGCAAGGAAGAAAAGACAAAGGAAATAGAAGTTAGTCTTTCTTCCTCATGCTAGCCAAGGTAGGGAGGGACAAGCAACTCTAACAGGGAGAATGCTAAGCACTAATGACTAGGATAGGGTATCAAGAACTATCAATTAGATAAAGGCACAAGGAACTGGACATGGACATGAAGTGTGCCCGAGGTCCTGCAGAGCTCAAATACCAGCTCAAAAAGAAGAATGAAAACTGAATTTCCCTCTGTTAAGCGGTCTAACAGTTCAAATCACAAAACCACAACCAAACCCACAAGCACCTTATGGCAGTTATCACTAAATTATGCAAAGACCCTTAAGAATCAAATAGCATTGTGAGCTCTCTGCTAGTAACTCAATCCCATAAGAGTATTACAAGATTTTATAACATAAATATCAAGAGCTGGAAAAAGGAAACACTAAATACTAATGTAATAATGTATTAATGTATGATTTAAACCTCAGAATTTCTTGTTTAACTTGTATTTCCATAAATAAACACGTTTTATTTTTAAAAAATATTTCTTTGTATATTTGAAATGACTTTAAGACAATCAACCAAACTAAACAATACCGATACAACTGATTTTTTCTAGATACATCTGAATAAGCTAATGGCTCTGCATAACAATTTCACTTAAATTAATTCAAAATTTCAATTTTTTACCTTTTCCATGATGCATAGAATTCAAATGTGAAATGTGTAATTCTAAAATTCACTTTAGTCATTCCATTTTAGTCAGTGATTCATTTACAAAAAGGGCAGTAAAATACAGTTTTCATTTTTGATGGCATCCAACAAGTTGGAAATAAAATCACAGGGACTTCAGCAATTAAAATGGCTAAACCTGTGGTGGTGTAATTATACCAAGGGCTAATCAGTCTTTTAGATAAGGCAGATAATGGTCAGAGCCCAGACTGCATTACTGTTTCTCCTTCACTCTACCCGCCTCAGAAGAATGACAAGAGATGCACTAGACAGAGAAATGAAATAAGAAAATATGGAGAAATTTGCCAGGGCAGACAGAGTGGGGTTCCTAAGAGTAGAAATAAGGCAGATAAAAAGCATTCCTTGGCTTGTCAGGAAAAGCACACTTTTTTACAATAGCTTTTGTTGGACCAAGTCCTTTTATTCCCTCTAAAGTTTTCCCATACTTGAGAATAAAGTGTTGAGGTAAGGTGCTGGATGCCTAGAACAGTGGTACCCAAAACAAACCTGGAACTTGAGTGTGCATTAGAATTACCTAGAGGGCTTGTTTAAAAGATACATTGCTGGTCCCCAGCCTTAGATTTTCTAATTCAGTAGGTCTGGAGCCTGAGACTTCAGCACTTCAAAGAAGTTCCCAGCTGAGGCTAATGCTGGCCTATGGAACCACTGGCTTGGAAAAAATATGCTAGTTTAAAAATAAAAGCAAGCTTTGGTCAATTCTAAAAATTGTTACTGTATCCATTCCCACTAGATTGTAAGTTTTTTGAGAGCAGCCATGCAGTTGAATAATCTCTGTATATCTCACAAGATTTAACACCATGCCTTAAACATAGGTATTCATTAAAATGTTGTCTAGACTATCCCTATCAATAGTTCATTCTAACTCTACTTCATTGATACTAATATAAATAATTGCTTTGAAAAAACCAATTGGAAATCAAAGCAGGGACTTGCACAGATATTTGTACACCCATGTTTATAGTCGTATTATTCACAATAGTCAAAAGGTGGAAGCAATCCAGGGTCCATCAACAGACGAATGGATAAACAAAATGTGGATAAACAAAATATCCATTGGATAAACAAAATATACCATTCTATATCTATACAATGGAATACTACTGAGCCTTAAAAAGGGAAATTCAAGGGCTTCCTTGGTGGCGCAGTGGTTAAGAATCCGCCTGCCAATGCAGGGGACACGGGTTCAAGCCCTGGTCTGGGAAGATCCCACATGCCGCGGAGCAACTAAGCCCGTGAGTCACAACTACTGAGTCTGCGCTCTAGAGCCCACGTGCCACAACTACTGAGCCCGTGTGTCTCAACTACTGAAGCCCGTGCACCTAGAGCCCGTGCTCCGCAACAAGAGAAGCCACCTCAATGAGAGGCCCGCGCACTGCCACGAAGAGTAGCCCCGCTCGATGCAGCTAAAGAAAGCCCGAACAGCAACAAAGACCCAACGCAGCCAAAAATAAATAAATTAATTTTAAAAGAATGTCTGTGGTGAGAAACTTTATAAAAAAAAAAAAAAGGAAATCCTGGGCTTCCCGGGTAGCGCAGTGGTTGAGAGTCCGCCTGCCGATGCAGGGGACACGAGTTCGTGCCCCGGTCCGGGAAGATCCCACATACCACGGAGCAGCTGGGCCCGTGAGCCATGGCCGCTGAGCCCGCGCGTCTGGAGCCTGTGCTTCGCAACCGGGAGAGGCCGCAACAGTGAGAGGCCCGCGTACAGAAAAAAAAAAAAAAAAAAGTAAATCCTGACACATGATACAACATGAACGAACCTAGAGGAGATTATGCTAAGTTTAATAAGCCAAGCACAAAAGAACAAATATTTTATAATTCCACTTATATGAGGTACCTGGAGAAGTCAAATTCATAGAGACAGAAAGTAAAATGGCTGCAAGGGGCTGGAGAGAGAGGGAGTTATAGTTTAATGGGCAGAGTTTTAAATGGGGAAGATGAAAATGTTCTAAAGATGAATGGTGGTGATGGTTGCACAACAGTGTTAATCATCAATGTATTGAATGCCAGAGTACACTTTAAAATGGTGCATTTTATGTTACATACATTTTACCTCAATAAAAACAACACACAAGACAACTGCGTATAATATCTTTTCAAAAGCCCCCCTCCTTCACCACACTTCTAGCTAAGATGTTACTTTTTAATTTGAATATTTGCATGTTATAATTTCACTATAACTTCACGTTATGCAAAACATGGATATGGTGATGATGGAGCTGCTACACAACATATCAGTATAACAGGCAGCACTATGAAGTGGTTCAGAAGCACAGGCTCAGAGTCAGAGCTGGGTCTGAATCCCAGCTTCACCATCTGACTTGCTCAGGGTCACACAGAATTTACACTGTGTCTTAGCTTCCCCATATGTAAAACTAGAATAATCAGAGCATCTATCGCAAAGGATATGTGAAGTGCTTAGAGCAGCCCTGGTGTACAGTAAGTACCATAAATGCGTGACCTACCATCATTGTATGTTATAGACCATAATTTGCTTTGCAGGGCATTGTTTCTCAAAGTACAGTCAAGAATTACCTGCATCAGAATCATCTTGGTAGCTTGTTTAAAATGCAGATTTCCAAATCTATCCCAAATCTTCAGAAACAGACTCTCTGGATGCAGGTCCCACTGTATAAAACCTACTGCTGCAAGGGGGGGAAGATTGGAATGGGAATGGGAATGGGAAGCACCCGGATACAGATAAAGTGACCAGAGGCCATCCAGAATGGAAAACCAGGGGCACTAGCCTAAGGACTACACCTCCCAGACTTTCTAGATAAGAATCACAGAGAATTCTGATTCAGGAGGTATGTGCCCTTTTTGCAAACGTCCCAAGTGAGTCTTATAAAAGGAGTTTGGCAAACACTGCCCTAGAGATTCCCTCAGATTTCTAGTATTTTCCAATTCTGCTTTAAATTCAAGATGTGGTGAGAGGACCTGTACTCCAGGGATTTCAAGGTACCAAGTGAATCTGTTCACTCAAAAGCACTACTGGGCTTCCCTGGTGGCGCAGTGGTTGAGAGTCCGCCTGCCGATGCAGAGGACACGGGTTCGTGCCCCGGTCCAGGAAGATCCCACATGATGCGGAGCAGCTGGGCCCGTGAGCCATGGCCGCTGAGCCTGTGCGTCCGGAGCCTGTGCTCTGCAACGGGAGAGGCCACAACAGTGAGAGGCCCGCGTACCGCAAAAAAAAAAGAAAGAAAAAAAGCACGATTTATTTCTGTGCAGTAGGTCACAAAACAAGATATGGTCTCGTTCTCTGCCCAAAGGAACCTGCTATATACGGAACTGTAAAACCCATACTTTATTATCTTATTACTTGGAATTGCCTGAAATTACCTGGAATTTTAAATCATGAAGCAAGTCACGGACTTGAAAGTTACTCTAGAGCAGCGGTTGTCAAAATGTGGTCCCTAAACTCAGTGGCATTAGCATCAAATTGTTAGAAATGTAAACTATCAGGCCTTATCCCAGAACCTCTGGGGGTGGGGCCCAGCAACCTATAGCGTAATAAGCCCTCCAGGTGATTCGGATGTTCGCTCAAGTTCGGTTCCCATTGACCATGCAAATAGAATCTCCTTTGGCAGTTTCTCCACGGTAATATTGCTGGACACTTCCAGTACTTTGTTTCCCTCCCAGTCCATCAATGTCTCCCTCCCCACCCCATATCCAATTAAACAAATTCACAAAAATAATCTACACATCTCAAAAAGAACGTAAAACTTTATTAAGAACATCTTATATTTTCATCAGATACCACCAAAGAAAAAGGGGTAAAGAAATAGGGAAACTTCATCTTCCCGTGTGCTACTGCCACCTCAGAACAGACTCATGTGTGGATGGCTGGAATTACAGATGGCAACAAATGCTCTGTATAAATAAATTCAGTAAGTAACACAATGCTCCCTTTCTATACAGAGAAGAATTGGATTTACACTTTAAAAAGCTTTGATACAGTGCAACAACTATTAAACAAGACTACATCTTAGGAGCTACTTCTTAATAGAAATCAAAGCAGTATAGAGCTTTATGTTATTTCATATAATATAAATTTTTTGAATGGAAAATTCAGGAAGGACATTCTAACTTTCCTTATTAATTTGTACTTTTGAGTGTTTTCTTTCTAAAGATTTCTCAGAACCTGTTCAATAATGATAATAGATGAGTTGCTCATCTACAGTGACAATTGACAACCTAGGTTTGTTATTTTAATTTTATAAATCAAGATGACAAGGTCATCCCGGCTGTTGCTGACCCTGAAGGAGTTCTTACAGAAAAACCCTGACGCAGAGTGTATGTGAGAAGAGGTACCAAAATAGCTGCACCTGGACTGGTTTTCATAGAAAGGGAGGTTGGCTATTAAGCACAGCTCATTTTCTCAGACTCCCGGGTTCCCCCATGTGGTTCTTTTACTTACTGTAATGATGGAAGGAGCAGAGGGAACACCAGGGAATCTGTTCAAACTGCCACTCCAGACAGCTCTCTGCACTGTTTGTGGAGAAAAGAGTGATGGTATCCATTCAAACCAAAATACCCCTACTGCAAGTATGGTGACATGCTTTTCTCCTGAGGGGCCAGGCCAAGCTGCACTCAAAAATGCATGATTTGCCTCACGTACACAGTGAAGAAAATGCTCATGATTCAGAATCTGGTATTATAGTACCCCCAGCTAGCCCCATTTCTTGAGAAAATGTAGTCTCCCTTTTAGAAAGGAAAGCTATTTACTGCTAAGGCTTACCATGTTAATTATCATAAGGCTGAAAACATAACTTCTAAACCAGACCATATCATTTGTGTTTACAGTCAGTAAATCAACCAACAACTGAAGGTTTGTGGAGGACTGGTCAAAGGGTGAAATTGGGAGTAGGATTCAGGTTGAGTACTATTACTTATCACAAATCGCATCAAGCTCTTTAAAAAACAATGTGTTTTTATCATAAATATTTAGAGCAGATACTGGCATTAAAATCAGTATCTATGTCAGAAGTCTGTCTTAAATGGTGAAAATATTTCAACAAACTTCTAACAGGTTTCAAATCTTCCCAGGAGTACATAGTTTATAAATTAGTTTTAAATGGAAAAAATGCATTTTGAATAGATAAATCAACACTTCAGCAGATCATAAATAAGGTCAAGATGCTGAAAATAAATTAATACACAAGCTTTTGCTTTCACTTTAACAAAAATTAACTTATGTGGCATACTTTTACAACAGGTATAACCAGGTTTTAATAATTGTGCGTTGGTTACACCCTCCACCACCATGCTGAATCTTTTTCTTACATATCCTACACCTAGGGACAGAAGTACACAAGACAGACATACACCCCAATGTGTAAGTCTGGCTGCTACACACCATTTTCTTAGTGACGTTACAAATGTTGGTCAGGATCTACTACCAGTAATTTGTCAACCACATTACAAGTTAAGTACATTCATGGTTAAGTGGATTAGATTCCTGGGTGAGCTTTCTGTGGTAGTGTTCACAGGGAATCTAATTACTACCGTTCCTGTGAAAAAATGTGCCCCGAGTCCCAAAAGTTGACTAAAAAACTTTGGAATATAAGCCATATGTGGGAACTACTTCTCTGTGTGTCTGTTTCTGAGAGGTCAAACTGTTAAAAGCACTGTTCCCAAAACTACTGGCTACCAAAAATAAATATTTGTCTTCTCCTTCACATATAAATTCATTTTAGCTATAATCTCTAATACTGAGAAAGAGTGAAGCCATTCAGACTAGTGAGACATAACTGGCTTGTGGGATCTAAAAGACGTTTTATTGACTATCTCAGTTGAATCTTCTTACAACGAAAAGAAAAATTTCTAATATGTAAAGTAATGAATGAAAAAAACATTCATCCTAAGTCATCACTGAGTACAAAATCCACAGCTTAACAATGTGATTTAAAGAGAAAGCAGGAGAGCATGCAACTGCTCTAACACACAGGGTTAGAAATAAAAGGTAAAAAAAAAGTACATTTGTTTTGGTAATTCTAAATATACAAATATAATATTTACCAGATCTACCCTGTAGTGTAGCACTGCTTAATTTCCAAATATACAGTCATTCAAAAACCTTAAGGAAACATTAATAATGTTCCAGGCTACTTTACTGAACATTAATGAATATTGTGTTCTTGAGATTAAAGCTAAAAATACTATTGTTTTTAAAGTTAAATGGCTAAGAGAATAATAAAGTATCATTATTTTACACTTCTTTTAATCCCACAGATGGCTTTGTGTTAAAGGGATCAATTATGTTAAAAGGAGCCTGATTTGACAACTAGAAATCAGTTCTAGAATCAGAGTTGTTCTCTTGGTACAATGTCAAAATTCATAACATTTCCAAAGCATTTTCATATTAATCTATCCAAATAATAATAAACAGTTTATTCAAGGGGGTCCCTATTTAACACTCCTTTTATTCTACACTGTGGCAGTTGGAATGGAACCCCTATAGTACTATTGTGGAAAAGTTCTCTAGGTTCTGATCTGACTCTCAAAATGACATCCATATTTACTGTTAAATTACTGACCTCTAGGAAATAGGAATCAAAGGCATTGAGAGGCACAGAACTGATATTTTGGTTGGGGAGAAGGATGAAAATTAAGTTGGAACACTTAGTCCCTTCTACAATCAAGTCCTAACTATACCATAATAAATTCTCAACAAACTCCTCATTAGTTCTTACTCTTTAGGAATTACATACTATACAGTGATTAGATACTGAAGAAAATAAAGAAAATCATTTGAAAATACATGAAGAAATAGAAACATGGAATTTCTCACAAGGCCCTGAATCAAAAAAATTTACAAAAAGATCTTTTGAAAATAATCACTATTTGTGAGCTTATTAATACACAGAGATTCACGTTGTTTAAACTAAGTCATGTTAACTTACCAATAAAATAGTAAACAAACCAACATTTTAAACAATTTTATAAATTACTTATTTCTTTTTGTTAATGTCACTCTCTCAACAATATACAAAAATAACACTACAGGACTATCCACCTAACCTGTCTCCATCTCTTGCAAAGTCCTGGGCCCTGGAAAGAGACTGGTCATCAATCTTCACTGTAGATGTCCCCCGCAAAGGGCAGGTGCATGTGGCTGCCAGTAACATTGGGCAATCGAGATAAGTCCGGCAGGCTCTGGATCCGGGACCTGAGTTCTTTTCGCACCAGGGAAACTCTGGCTAACTTGCGCTTGTATTCCTGTAACATCAAACCACTCTCATTAGCATTTCTGGGAGTTCAGAGAAGAGCTATCTAGCTTATCTAGCTAATGCTCTACATTAAATCTGGTAAAACATTCAGTTTATGCTGAATAACGAGATTATAATGTGAGCTTTAGGATCAAAAGAGGGACTTGGGAAATACTCAAGTAGGTAAACTCATTATTATGAAAAATCACAATCGTAAGCTCTTGTTTCACACTTGTAAAGAGAAGACTAAAGTATTAATATACTTAACCACAGCATATAAGATTTTCAGGTATACAGGAGCTTGGATAAGAAAAAGTATATATTTATTTTCACAAACTTAAACTGAAATTTAGCACTGTTTTCAATTCTGAATGTTGGCAGCAGACCACAGGAGCATTATCAGTATCTGTGAGTTTAATAGAAACCAGTTGCTTCAATATTACTTTACAGTTTTTCACATCTATCTTAAAATATTGTTTACATTTATGACTACTTTGAAATTATTAGACCAACTGCTACATGTAATTTAATGTATCAGTAAAGAAGCATATATTACTGTACTTTTATTATTTCAATAAGCTCTACTTCAATATAACTTGTTTCCATTGTAATGCTATGCATTTTATTTTCTATATTTAAAATATTTAACTTGAGAAGGGGTCCAAGGCTTTGCCAGATCACCAAAGGATTACAATGCCACAGAAAGAAGGTTAGGAAACCCTGCAAACAGCAGCCTAAGGAGTCAGAGACTGGAAACTAATTAAGATCATGTTTGGCTTAGGGGGAAACAGCCCCTTCTCTGTAGTGGAAATATCTTTTAACTGAAGTTTCCGGACTTCAACAAGGAGAGAGGACCCTTCTTTACTCCATCACCTAGCAGAGGTGGGATGTGAAGAGGGGAACCTAGAAAGTGGGTATTATTCCCTCTATAAAGCCTACAGCCCTCTTCTTCCCTCTGACCGAGGGTGATCTCAAGACCGACCAGGTGAGTGATAAGCTTTCATCTGGGGTCGAGGGTCTCTCCACAAAGGGCTCTCTCCACAAAGAGCCCTTCTTCTTTAGCTGTTTCTCAACTCTGACTGAATCACCTAGGAAATTTTTGAAGAAACTCAGAATTTTCAAGAGAACTCCAGCCTCACTATCTATCAATTAAATGAGAATCTCTGGCAGTGGATCCAGAGCTCTCAAATTTTGTAAAATCTCCCCCAAAGGATGCTAATACACAGCCAATTTGTGAGCTACTTCGCTACGGTTTTTCTGTCTAAAATGAAATCAGTTAGCAAACTTTGTGTTACTGAGCCTCCTCTTTTAAAGAATAACTAAACCTGGGGAAAGGAGTTTGTCAGAATTACTATAGCGCAACTGCTCTAAGGGAAAGGAGAAGATTTCTGAAGCATGGGGAACTGGGCACAATGGCAGACAAAGCAGACAAGGTTGAAAGCTGGACATGTTCTAGGAGAGCTTTGGGCACACAAGAGAGGGGTCAATCTTTGCCATGTCTGCCTGTTCCTGAATTTCTAATCCATCATGAAGATCAAGGTTGAGTAAAAGAGAGTTTAATTGGGATCTATAACCTCAAGGTAAGATTTTCCTGTTCCCTTTTCCCCTTTGCCAGTGACACACTGGAACATCAGGTAGGTTTCAGCATAACAGCTCGGAGTGGCAAACAAAAGAGAAGCACCAGAGTATTTCATTCTAGATGCATACTCTTCAGTCGGATCTCCACACACATCTCATTTAGCATACGTGTCTTCCTCAGCACATGCTGATAGGGGGGCAAACACATATCTCCATCTGTCCCTCTGTTCTTACTAAATCATTCTCTAATAAGTAACACCTAAAGTACTCTGGGGTCAGCATGACATAGCCAGATGCTGTTCAAACATGCTCAGAAGTAATTACTCTCTGCTCCTCTCGAGGCTAGATGTTTTGAGAAATGTCTTATGTGCCTTTAGTGGTCATTACTGCTCACCCTAATTTCTAGTTTCTAGCATCCAGATAGGCTGTACTTCAATTATTAAGGTTTATATTAATCCTTTGATTCAAAGCATCTGTGGCAATTATTGATAAAAGCCTTCTACCAATTGGCAACACTGCATACAAGAAATTTGGAAAACATAATCAAAAGTTGCCATTTATTGAATGCCCATAATATGCCACACATTAAAATACGAACTCATTTAATCCTCTCAATAATCCTGTGAGAAGGATGATTATCCTTCATAAGCGAGTAAAATCGTGCTTTACTATATTAGGAACAAAAGTAGTAATCAAAAGCTTTCTGCTACTGTCACAGGCAGACTTTTCATCTGAAAGACAAAAGATTTAAGTAGCCCTGGTTAACTATTTGATGTTAGCCTGAAGAAAAAACCAGATGAAACCTGACGAACTACCCAATTCTATGATCCAGGCCATAGTCCCAAAACTTTTCAATTGCCTCACTGGTGGTCTAGAAAGAGGCTCCAAGATTCCACAAGTTGGCTTCCTATGGCAACAATGCTTACAATAAGATATGTATATTGTTTTGATTCTGATGTACAATAATGATAGTAATTCTCTTAGGTCAGAATCATCACAGCACCATGAATGCACACCTTTAGAAAAATGTTGTTGACTGTCTATTTACAATCCTCCTCTCTGCCCTACAAGACTGGGAGTGTTGTGATGGCAGTCCCCAGCATATGGCTAGTATATATTTATTAAGCGCTGGAGATAACAGTGTTAAACAAAACAGATGAGGTCTCTTGCCTTTACAAAGCTAACATTTCAGGGGGAAGGAGGCATAAAAAAACATAAATATCAATATTATTTCAGGTATAAATGAAGAAAATAAAGTTGAGCAATAGGAGAATAAAATACAGCCATGTGGGGGGGGGGGCGGGGAAGTCAAGGCTACTTTACAAGTAAACAAAAAAAGAGAGGATTAAGGGTTCAAAAATTTTAAGTTTAAGAGCCTGAGGGCGCCCTTCTGCTCAGCCCCACTCCGTGAAACGCAGGCTCTACCTTAGATGCAGAAGCTGAGAATACTGGAGCACGGATAACCCTTGCCCCCAATTCAGGAGGTGGTGGTCTTCACGAGAAGAGGCAAGCCAAGAGGAACACAGGCTCCTGCAACCCCTCCCTTCACCAACGGCTCAGCTCCTATAGCAGGGGCATCACTTAAAGAAAAGCTTGCCATTGTCCCACTCCTAGTTCCACAGACCTGACTCAAAGATTTTGCATGAGAAACATGTAATAAAACAGATAGCGCCCTCCTGGTGTCAGAACAAATATCTAACACTGACCTCAAAACAAAATCAGTGTCTGGAAGAGATACCTGCACTCCCATGTTCATCGCAGCATTATTCACAATAGCCAAGATATGGAAGAAACCCAACTCTTTGTCAACAGGTGAATGGATAAAGACATGGTACATATATACAATGGAACATTCAGCTATGAGAATGAGGAAATTCCGTCATTTGCAACAACCTGCACAAACCTATAAGACATTATGTTAACTGAAATTAGCCAGACAGAGAAAGACAAATACTATATAATCTCACTTATATGTGGACCCTTAAAAAAAAGATGAACTCACAGAAACAGAAAATGATGGTGACCAGGGACTGGGGTGGAGCGGGGGTGGGAGATGGGGAGATACTGGTCAAAAGGTACAAGCCTTCAGTTATAAAATGAATATGCTCTGGGGATCTAATGTACAGATGGTGATTATAGTTAATACTACTGTGTTGTACACTTGATACACTGCTAAGAGAGTAGACTTTGTGTTCTCATCACCAAAGTAGCCATGTGATGAATATATTAATTAACCTGGTTGTGGTAATCATTTCACAAATACATGTGTTAAATCATCCCATCGTAGACTTTAAATATATACAATTTTATGTGCCAATTTTACTTCAATAAAGCTGGAGTGGGAGAAAAGAAATATCTCTTTTTATTCTCAGTAAACCAGAAAAATTACCCTAAGCATGAAAGAGAAAACACAAACGTGGACCCAGTGGCATGCATGTATCAGGGAAAGTCAAAGGTGTGATAGTCTAATCTGATAAACACATCAATAGGTAAGGCCACTACATAAGTCTCTTTCAGTGTTCTCATTCTTTTCTAACTAAACCTGCATTTTGCAAAAACAGCTTTCAAAAGACTTATTTTGTGTTTTAACCTAAATAACCTTTTTTTTTTTCCTAAAAGAATTTAGCTCTGTTCCAGTCCCAAAGAAGGGGAAGGACCTAATCTTAAGTTTTTAAAAAAAACTGCTGAAAAGCCAAAGCATTAAAAAATTAAGCCCCTTCCCTCAGCAATACTGAACTGCTTTTACTGCAAAGGTATCGTGCTCTGACTAGTCTGTGTATTTAAAAGTCTTTTTTTTAATTTTAATTTTTTAATTGAAGTATAGTTGATTTACAATGTTTCAGATGTACAGGAAAAGTAGTTCAGTTATATATAATATATATTTAAAGAATATATCTATATATATTCTTTTAGATTCTTTTCCATTATAGGTTATTACAAGATATTGAATATAGTTCCCTGTGCCATAGAGTAGGTCCTTGTTATCTATTTTATATATAGTAGTCTGTATCTGTTAATCTCGAATTCCAAATTTATCCCTCCCGCCCTGTCCCCTTTGGTCTCTTTCTTCTTTTGTTCTCTTCTCCTGTGATCTGATGACTATTTTTAGTGTTGTTTGGATCCCTTCTTTTTCGTGTTTATATGTATTATAGATTTTCTGGTTTGTGGTTACCTTGAGGTTTTGTAATAGAAGTCTATATATATACGTGATTGCTCTAAGTTGCTGATCTTTTAATTTCAAATGCATTTAAAAATACCCTGCATTTGTACTCTCCTCCCCTCACAATTACTGTTTTTGATATATTTTACATCTTGTTTTGTGCATCCCTTACCTCCTTATTGTGGACGGATAATTTTACTACTTCTGTCTAACTTCCCTACTAGCTTTGTGTATGGATGATTTCCTACCTTTACTGTATGTTCGCCTTTATCTGTGAGCTTTTTCATTCTGTAATTTTGTTTCTAGTTGTGGCCTTTTCTTTTTTACCCAGAGAGTTCCATTAACAGCCGTAAAGCTGGTGCTGAAATCTTTTACCTGTTACTTGTCTGTAAAGCTTTCGATTTCTCCATCAAATCTGAATGAGAGTCTTGCTGGGTAGAGTATTCTTGGTTGTAGGTTCTTCCCTTTTGTCACTTTAAATGCATCATGCCACTCCTTTCTGGCCTGCGGAATTTCTGCTGAAAGATCAGCTGCCACTTTGGGAACCAATGCTTCACCTCATTTCCTGTTGACTGTTTACCTGAGTCATTTTACTTCTCCCTCACTATTCTCCCCTCATTCAACAAGGTCTGTATTTTTGTTCTTAATTTACTTGCCAGTATCACCACCACCACCACCCTAAAACTGCAAATCCTCGTCTGACTATATTTCAACATTAATGAATCAGGAGGTGTTATCTATCTTGTGTGCAGTTAGAGTGGGTTAGAGCTAGGTTGAAATCTGAACCACCACTAGAAATGCTTTTCTTTACAGCTAATGTTGAGTATACATTGTGTCCAAATCTCCATTTTACAAGACCTATTTTAAGACCAAACTTTGCCACAGAAACTTTTCCTACTTTAGTTTCACACTAACTTCCTATGATCTGCTACTATTCAAGTTATTTCTGAACTTAAATACTACTATACTGTTTTCTAGTTTTCATAATTAGGGGGAAACACACTTTGTGTGTATCTATATTCCTTACAGTGTTCAGCAGAACACTGGGTGTGAAGAGGTCCCCAGTCGATTCTCCTGGGCATTAGGTCAAAAGATCTGGATACAAGTACCACCTCCTCAATTTACTACCTGTAATCTTAGGCAAGGGCACCCTAAGATTATCTAAGCCTCAGCTGCTTCCTTTGTAAACTATGGGTATCTATTTTATTGGGCTGTGAGGCTTAAATAAGTTAATGTGGAAGTTTTCAAATTATGAAGTGCCACAGAACTGCAGTTATCATTCGGGGATGGTATCAGAACCATCTTGCACCAAAAACAGCTAAGAGGATAAATTTCCTAAAATTTGGAGTTCTTATTCATTTTAGGGCTGATCCAGATACAGTTTTTCTAATATTTCAGTTGCTTAAATAGCTTAACTATTTCTGAATTTAAATATATATATATATATATATATATATATATAGGGGCTGCCATTACCTTGCACATGCTACTAATAATTCTGCTCTCTTCTCTCATACATGACTCTGAATTAAAAAAAAAAAACTAGGAGAAATTCAACTATACCCACATGTGCATCTTTAGTGGCCATTAAGGGCTATGGTCAACAATTTCAAGCATCATGCCTACCATATTACTGCCCCTTCCTTCCTACCCACTTCCTGAGAGACAGCTGCTGCAGCAGAAAGAGGAATATATCAAGTTAGGAAGCCCAATCCTGATTCTAGTGAGCAAGCTGTGTAGCTTTTGTAGGAATCAAGTTTGAGTGTAATCCAGATTCCGGAATGCTCTGAAAACAAGGCTTTGATAATGCATTCTCTCTCACTTTTCATTTGTGAAATCAATGTTTAGGGTGCCTTTCAAGTATAACAATATGGGCTGGACAACCCCCAGTTTTAAAAGACATATGAGGATATTTTTTTCAGCCAAAAAAACATGGACATCCTAGTATTAAAGACTTTCTCCGGGCTTCCCTGGTGGCGCAGTGGTTGATAGTCCGCCTGCCGATGCAGGGGACACGGCTTCGTGCCCCGGTCCGGGAAGATCCCACATGCCGCGGAGCGGCTGGGCCCGTGAGTCATGGCCGCTGAACCTGCGCGTCTGGAGCCTGTGCTCCGCAAAGGGAGAGGCCACAACAGTGAGAGGCCCGCGTACCGCACAAAAAAAAATAAAATAAATAAAATAAAATAAAGACTTTCTCCACAATAGCATTTCTTAAAGATGGAGTGATGTAGTATTTCCATACGACATCTTATTTCCATAGTATTCCACAAGCTGTATCTATGCAAACACCTAAGCAATTTAATTTCTCCCTTTATATCTCACTATATGTATTCTTAGTCTGAAATCTGGTCGATTCAGTTTTGGCTACTTAAAATTTACCTGTTACATCATTTTTAATCAGTCGTCATAGTAACTACATGTTTGAGAATAAAATAAGTTGGTCCTTGGGTCACAAAAGCACAAATTAACGTTGAAGGTGGAGCTAGTTATCTTCATTCAAAATAGTTATCAAGACATAATCTTCAGAACATATTATAGAACCCCTTAGGTTGATGGTAATCTTCATAATCCTGGTTCATTTTATTTGTTCTTCTGCAGACCCCTAAATGGTTTTGTTCTTTGATATGTATTTCATTATGTCTTCTGCCTCTCTTTAAATGTTAACAAGTCTTCCTTAAGTGACTTTCTTCAATGTAACTATTTAGAAGCTCTGATTCTCATTTTTCAGGATCCACCATAATTTACTTCATTTTGCTTACCCTGGGGTTGGGGCTCTTTGCTAGATTAGACAGGAAAAGTTAATTGAAGTATCAATCAATATTTTCTTAAAGGCAGCCAAGAAATTCCATGATGTCAGGGAGATTAGTCAAGTCTGTTGCCATCTCCAGGTAACAGAGTGTAAAGCAGGTAAAGATCTCAGTGATTTGCCCTAACTTGTCTTCTAGAAAACAAATACCCAAACTTAGCTTGGGATCTAGTCCTGCAATTGTTAAAAACTATTGTATATATAATTATTTTAAAAGTAAAATATCAAATCCTTTCTCATTTCTTTTCACATTATCCCACACATCTCTGATGGAACCATTTTTCCTTGACCAACTGCAGAAAAGTTACCTTTTAGTGGGAAATACTTTAGTGTAAATGAATGTCATCTAACAGACTGTCTTATATCTTGCAGTTCCTTTGAGGGCTTACTATCATTCTCTTAAATAAGTATTCTACAATAAAAGCAGATTTTACTTCTAAAATATTCTTGGAATAGGTAATTCCCACCTGTTAGTAAATTATAATTCTATTACCATGAAGGCTCATTAGCCTTCTGGATTAACAAGTAGAAAAAAGATTTAATATTTTCTCAGGGAATTAGTTTTCTGCAAGGAACCCAATGCCTACCTGGCTATCGACTGGGTTTTAAAAAATCAAAAATGCTAAATTGTAATGAGAGTAGATACTGTTATAAATAAGCTTTATAAATTTCTAGATTGAGTGTGACCCTAACCAAGATTTTGATGTGCTTACTAAATGCCAAATGCTGTTCTAAGTGGTCCATTTAATCTTCATAGGCAGAGACTCTTATTATCCATGCATTACAGATAATAAAATTAAAGCACAATTAACCACTAATTAAGAAACTTCCTCTTAAGTCAACAGACAAGGTCAAAAAAGCTTGAAACCCAGACAGTCTGGCTTCAGAGTCCTCATGCTTAACCATTATGCTATCCTGCCTCTCGTATCTTGGAATTGTTATTGGGATGGGTATTCTTTAGAAGTGTGTTATCCAACTGAAATCTACCTTTCATGAAATATAGGATCACCACAGTCACAGGACTAACAGTTATGTCCCTAAAACTCAAAATCCAACATGTTTAGGAAACAAACTGTGACTTGTATTAGGTAGTCTAATTCTGCCATTAAAACATCTCTGGAATCCCCAGTAATGGAGAGGAGCTGTCATTTTCTCATGAATAACAGCATATGGGCCTAGAGACTTAAAAAAACAAAACAAAACAAAAGAAGGACTAATAATAATAGCAGCAACATACAGAAGACACAAGGGAAAAGAAACAAGAAAAGGCAAGGGGCTAGTCCAATCAGGAACGATGACCAATATTCCAGGAAAGTTGAACCTATCACTAATCATCAGTTTTGACCTTGGAGGGGGAGGGGGAGCCAGGAGCTGATAGGCAGCATATAACTGAGGTCATTTATTTGTAAGCAACTTCAAAATCAAGTGGGAAGAAGGAATTTAAGGAAGTGAGATATAACTAATTTTTCTACTTGTCTGATATTTAAGTTAGGAAGTAGACTTAATTATGCTTTCTATAAATTTTCATGTTGTGTGACCTTTTAGCCTAAATTATTTTCATTTTCTGTGTGACCTTCTGGTCTCACTCCCTTAGTATGTATTACCCAGTTTCTAAAGAATCACACTATTTCAGGGTCATGGAGGTCAGCCAATTTGATATTTCCCAAATTGGGCGTCCCATGGAACACTGTTACACAAGGCTTTAACAGGCAGGCCACAAATCAGAGGTTCTGGGCTGTTTGGGAGCACACGTAGTTTCTCTGCTACATCCCTGCTCCAATCTCCAATATGCTCATGTCCAGAGTGAAGCTCCAAGAAGGGAATCTGGTTTGTAACATTCCTCAAAAACCTGAAATACATGTTTGCTGAATATATACTACCATCTCCCAGAGCCAGTTGTTTATATATAGAATACAGTGAGGCAAACATTAGACCCAACATTTCTCTTGTCCTTGTCATTCAACCTCTTCTTGACCACCTTCAGTAACAGCAAACAATACTTTATCCTTCACTTTTAAAGAACAGTTTCACTGGATATAGAATTTTAGGTTGTTTTTCCTTGAACAGTTTTCACCCCACTCCCTTCTTGCGTGATTCTACTGAGAAGTGCACTGTAATTCTTAGCCTACAAGTAAGATGTTTTTCCCCTCTGGCTTTTTTCAACGTTTTCTCTTTGCCTTTCATTTTCTGCAGTTTGAATATGACACACCTAAGTGCAGACTAGATTTTCTGATATCCTGTCGGGTGTTTGTTCTGCGTTTCCTGGGTCAGTGGTTTGATGTCTGTCATTAACTCTGGAATTTCTTGGCCATTATTACTTCAAATATTTCTTCTGCTTCATTTGTTCTTCTGGTATTCCAAGCACATGTATGTTACACTTTTCCAAACTGTCCCACAATTCTTGAATGCTCTGTGTTTGGTTTTTGTTTTGTTTGGGAGGGGAGGTTGTTGCTTGTTCTATTTTCTTTTTGCATTTCAGTTTGGAAAGTTTCCACTATCAAGCTCACTGATTTTTTCCTCAGCAGTGTCCAGTCTACTGAGGTGATCATCAAAGGCACTTTTCATTTGTCAGTGTTTATTTCTAACATTTAAAATTTGCTTTTGATTCTTTCTTAAGCATGTTCACCTCTACTTAGATCTGTTCTTGAATGGTGTCTACTTTTCATTAGAGCTGTTAACATATTAATCAGTTATTTTAAATTCCTGAACTGGTGATTCCAGAATTTGTGTCATACAAGAATTTGTTGCTGATCCTTGTTTTGTCTCTTCAGGCTGTTTCTTGCCTTTTGGCATGCTTTGTAATTTTTTCAAAAGCTGAACGTGATTACCAGGCAATAAAAACTGAGGTAAATAAATCTTTATTGAGAGGTTTTACATTAATCTGGCCAGGATTGGGGCAGTATTTAAGGTTTGCTGTAGATGTAGATAGCTGAGGCTGAAACATTTATTAAGTAATCCTTTCACATTAGGACAGTTCTAATTGCCAGAATGGTCTTGCTTGTCACCTGGAACATATCCACTGGTCCTAGGTTCTGCCTTCTTATGTAAACCCAACTCTTCTCTTCTGATAGCTTTCAAAGCATCTGAAGACAGGTAGCACATAAATTATGCCTGTCCTCAAGTCTGATCTCTGATATCCCCATTTGTTCAACTGTTCTCCAATGTATTTTGTTTCCATTTCCTTTGCCATCCTGGCCTCTG